>NC_061513.1:341032123-341187438 GCF_022539505.1 Lolium rigidum | reverse complement strand
CGTGAAATATAGCCTAAGAGACCCACACGGTGCACACACTGTCACCTTTACACACGTGGGACAAGGAGTCTCCGGAGATCACATAAGTAAAACTCACTTGACTAGCACAATGACATCTAGATTACAAGCATCATCATATGAATCTCAATCATGTAAGGCAGCTCATGAGATTATTGTATTGAAGCACATAGGAGAGAGATGAACCACATAGCTACCGGTACAGCCCCGAGCCTCGATGGAGAACTACTCCCTCCTCATGGGAGCAGCAGCGGTGATGAAGATGGCGGTGGAGATGGCAGCGGTGTCGATGGAGAAGCCTTCCGGGGCACTTCCCCGCTCCGGCAGGGTGCCGGAACGAGACTCCCGTCCCCCGCATCTTGGCTTCGCGATGGCGGCGGCTCCGGAAGGTTTTCCGTATCGTGGTTTTTCGCCTCGGGGGTTTCGCGACGGAGGCTTTATATAGGCGAAGAGGCGGCGCAGGAGGGTCGAAGGGGTGGCCACACCATAGGCCGGCGCGGCCGGGGCCCGGCCGCGCCACCCTATCATCCGGGGCCCACAGGGCCCCCTCCGGCGGCTCTCGGGTGTTCTGGATGCTTCCGGTGAAAATAGGAACCTCGGGTCTTGATTTCGTCCGATTCCGAGAATATTTCGTTACTAGGATTTCTGAAACCAAAAACAGCAGAAAACAAGAATCGGCACTTCGGCATCTTGTTAATAGGTTAGTTCCGGAAAATGCACGAATATGACATAAAGTGTGCATAAAACATGTAGGTATCATCAATAATATGGCATAGAACATAAGAAATTATCGATACGTCGGAGACGTATCAAGCATCCCCAAGCTTAGTTCTCGCTCGTCCCGAGCGAGTAAAACGATAACAAAGATAATTTCTGAAGTGATATGCCATCATAACCTTGATCATACTATTTGTAAACATATGTAGTGAATGCAGCGATCAAAACAATGGTAATGACATGAGTAAACAAGTGAATCATAAAGCAAAGACTTTTCATGAATAGTACTTCAAGACAAGCATCAATAAGTCTTGCATAAGAGTTAACTCATAAAGCAATAAATCAAAGTAAAGGTATTGAAGCAACACAAAGGAAGATTAAGTTTCAGCGGTTGCTTTCAACTTGTAACATGTATATCTCATGGATAATTGTCAACATAGAGTAATATAACAAGTACAATATGCAAATATGTAAGAATCAATGCACAGTTCACACAAGTGTTTGCTTCTTGAGGTGGAGAGAGATAGGTGAACTGACTCAACATAAAAGTAAAAGAATGGTCCTTCAAAGAGGAAAGCATCGATTGCTATATTTGTGCTAGAGCTTTTATTTTGAAAACATGAAACAATTTTGTCAACGGTAGTAATAAAGCATATGAGTTATGTACATTATATCTTACAAGTTGCAAGTCTCATGCATAGTATACTAATAGTGCCCGCACCTTGTCCTAATTAACTTGGACTACCGGATCTTTGAAATGCACATGTTTTGACCAAGTGTCACAATGGGGTACCTCCATGCCGCTTCGTACAAAGGTCTAAGGAGAAAGCTCGCATTTTGGATTTCTCGCTTTTGATTATTCTCAACTTAGACATCCATACCGGGACAACATGGACAACGAGATAATGGACTCCTCTTTAATGCATAAGCATGTGGCAACAATTATTATTCTCATATGAGATTGAGGATATATGTCCAAACTGAAACTTCCACCATGGATCATGGCTTTAGTTAGCGGCCCAATGTTCTTCTCTAACAACATGCATGCTCCAACCATGAAGGTGGTAGATCTCTCTTGCTTCAAACAAGACGGACATGCATAGCAACTCACATGATATTCAACAAAGAATAGTTGATGGCGTCCCCAGAAGCATGGTTATCACACAACAAGCAACTTAATAAGAGATAAAGTGCATAAGTACATATTCAATACCACAATAGTTTTTAAGCTATTTGTCCCATGAGCTATCTCTAAAGAGCTCTAAGCTCCCAGGGTTGGGAGCTCCTCTGAGCGATCCGCACGTCGCTTTCGACGGAGGCTGTTTTTTTCCGTCTCGGCGCGATGCCGATTTCCGCACGAGTGGGCATGTGTTGGTCGGTTCAGTCGAGAAATTGGAAGACGGTGGTTGCTTGGGCGGTGGGAAGTTGATTTTCTATTCCTCAACAAATCCATCACCCGCAGGTGGCGAGGATCCAGTTGACGAGAGCCTCCATTGTGAGGCCAGAGACCTACAAACGACCTCGCGGCGGTGAAGGTACTCCTCTTCGCCGCCCTCCCGCCCCTTGCTTCTCCTCCGACAAGCGGGCGTGGTACCGCGCCTCGACCCGACACCGAGCAGAGGACGGGGGGCAACCACCACCCGAGCCTCCGGCGTCCGGTTCAGGTAGGTAGCCGCCCCCTGCCGCCATCCCCTCTCCGATGTCCTCCCACCCCGCTGCCATCCCCTCTCCATGTCCCTTCCATATCTGCTCTCTGTCTCCTCCCTCTCGGTCTCACCTCTCTCTCAATCCCGATCTACATGTACTTGTGTGTGATTGGTAACTTCGTAAGGGTTGGTGTAGAACAGACAAATGCAGGTGTCGATTTGCAGCTTCCTCCATCTCTTCACCAAAATTCAGAGCTTCCTCCTCAACTCCGGTCACCACCAACCCCATCGTCAGGTGCAGCGCAGACCGGATTGCAGCTTCCACTACATCAGGTGGAGTTCACTAATTCGCTTTTAGCAATTACAAAAGCAGGCCCGAAGACCTTATATCTATGTCTCCCTCTACAAGCAAGTTCTTTCTGTTTGTTCAGTTACGTGCAGTCTGCTCAGACAGGGTGCTAGGTAGAACCCATGACAATGTTGATTGAGGGCCACTCCTCTTTCTCCTCACCTGGAAGCAATTCAGTCTGTGGCATCGTTGATTGAAAATGTTCTTCAGAAAAGGAAAATTGGTTTCTTATTCTTTGCCTTAATATCGTTGGTTCACATAAACCGGCTGCTACTGAATTTGTTGTATGTGTACCTATTATGTTGATGTCATATGATAGATTTCCATCTAAATAAGTTACCTAGCGATAACCAACTGCATTTGAATTGATCAATAATATTGTTCCATCTGTCAAATTGTTTAATTGCATGCTCAACTATATTACACTTCGTGTTTTCCATGGATGATAGCACTTGAAAGAAATAATAGTGGGATCATGCAAGTTCTAATTCGTCTACAACGCAAGCCCTCGGCAACAAGGGCAAGACGGCGTTCACGCGTACCCAGTTCGACGAAATGGCCGCCTAAGGCTCTGAATCCAATGCTCACCGTGCTCAGCAGGATCTAGGGCAGACGCATCCCGTGATTTTCCTCTTTCTCTTTTATCTTCAGAATTTCATGGTTTTGTGTCATCGGAGTGCAGCTGTTCAATATCTGAATTCTACTTGGTTCCAGCATCAATCATCTGAGGTTATACTCAGGTTCGTGACCTACCATATGGTGCAGTAGACACTGGGTCCCATATCATTTTGCTTCATATGCCATTACCTGTTCATGTCTTGGTTGTGTCTATTTTCCCAGATTTGTATGTATGTCCTCATTGTATTTGCTATTTGTTTGCATTTGACATCTCAATCAAATATTCTGTCCTAGGCATTTTTGTGTTGGGGAGGGTGAGATTTTACATTGACTTGATATATCATTGTGTACGTAGCACAACAGTGTAGAAAAATAACATGAGAAAAGGTTTTCATTAAAAACTTGCCTATTGTTGCACATGTTCATAAAATAGCATCTGAACTAATCCAAGGAAATTATGGTAGTGGTCCAAAGTAGTCCAACAACAACAATAGTGAATTGCAAAGTGGTGACCTTTCTAATACTTCAAAACATACCAAGAGTTGTTTGGTCAGTTGAGCTAGATCAACAGTTTGTAAATGAAGTTAATCACCTTGGAATAGATATTAAGCTTTTGTTACCTGCTTGTGTACCTTTTTATCAATTTTTTTTGTTCATTCGTATACTTTACCGCAAGTATGTTATACCAATTAAGTCCTTCCAGATTGGTTTTATCAAGTAATTTTGGTTACTGCTGAACACTTGTGCTTTCGAAGTCATATATATCATTTAAGTTATAATTTTGTACAGTTCCCAAGAAAGTCTTGGGGTTGATGAATGTCTCTTGTTTAGCATGATGTATTGGACTTATCATTTGTGTTTACTGGTGACTTTTTGGAGAATTTTATTATTTATCTAGACTGGTGAATGATAGTATTGTTATGTACATTTTACTCGGGGTGCCCTGCTCGAAGAATTTGCTCTAGCTTAGTTAGAAATGTAGATTCAAGACATTCTCATGGAATTAACTTTAGGCTTTCAGTATTCTTTTAGCAACTACCGTTTCGATCCACGTTTTGCTCTAAAATGTATTACATCAAGTTTTTTTATTTAATTGCTAAATAGCACCAGAACACAAATTAGCCATTTTGTAATTTGGGAGTTTTCTGGCTAGAAGCATTGTTTAATGTTTTGGTGGTGACATGTCAGTCATCTCCATTATGCATTTTCAAACTTGATTATTCCATCAGTTCCAAGAACTTCTATTGCCTGATGTCTGATGTCTGTTGAGCCCAAACTATCCTTATTACCTCCAGATTCATCATATAGCAGTTGATAGTTAATGTTTGCTTTCAGCCAGACATGCAATATGTTGTGCAGATTTCCTTGCAGTAACTTTATGTCAGTTTAGAGCAGATAATTGTAGTGACACAAATCGCTGGAACATGAACCTCCATATTACTTTCTTTCTCTAACCAAGCCCTTATTTTAGTCAGGCTCCATATGGTCATGCTAATTCTGAAAATATCCTTTCTTGGTCTCATAGAACATATGGTAACTGGTGAGATCCAAATTCATACAAACTCATTGCCCAAACTACATTGACCACCACCACAGCTAAAAAATATCAATGTCTCCTCACGCACTGTTACAAAGGTGTTCCATGGCAGACAACCAACTCCTTGACGATCTCTTCAGCCTGCAAGTATAGATTCACCGCCTCTCTGGATCTGTGTACTCTAATCATGATGATCAGGAAGCTCATGTTGAAGCTCAATGCCTCAATTTTCTTTGTGACTCAAAGCAATAACAGCAAGCATACAGTCTGCCTAGAGCTGCTACGTTGAGAGACTATGTGTATTTTTAGATGTTTTTGGAATCCGTTACACTTCAATCCCTGTGATTTAGGTAAAAGGTTTTTCTATTGCAAAACAATGAAATTTTGGGTGCCTTCATTTGTTACAAAAAAATCAATACTCCCTCCGTCCCGGTTCATAGGGCTTGCGTGTATCCCTTATGCCTTAAATTTAACAATGATAATGTAAAATATATACTACAAAATATATATAATTAAAAAGCTTAGATTCCCTACTTTATAATGATATAATTTTTATGTTGTAAAATTTATATTATGTTGGCCAAATTGAAAATCTAGGGATACGCGCAAGCCCTATGAACTGAGACGGAGGTAGTATCTTCAGTCTCATGAGCTCGACTTATCGAATATTGAAGAATAAATATCATGATATGTCAACTGTTTCACCAAAAACTAAGCTTGTTTTTTTAGTAATCTTAATGAAACAATTCTTACCTCATATGTAATTCAACAATTGTTGAGAGTGATCATTCTCTGAGAACAAAGTTAGTTTTAATTTTTTAGTGGGATATCTCAGGTCAGGTGGTCGTTGATTATGGATGCCAACCATGGGGGCGCCCTGTTTGAAGACTATATATGGCTAATGATGAATGGATATTGTCTGAGGGTTATCTCAATTTATTTTACTCACTCGGACTTCTATAAATTCCTATGCCACTATTTTTTTGAGAGTTATTGAGTATTCTGATCTAAAATGATATTTTATTTCCGAATTTTGTAAAATGTTTGAGCTCAGGCTTCGTGAGTCTGAGATAATGACGACGGATGAGCTCAGATTAGAAAGCTCACGTTTGTTAATCTATATACTGCTAAGTGCTAACCAAGCTTTTGTCGACAGGAGCGACAGTAACTGGCGGCTAGCGGACCAGCGCGGTCAAGGGGGAGCAGATTAGTAGACACACACGAACTGAAGGAAGGTGTCCAAGCATGATGGTCATTACAAGCCTTGAGCAACGGAAAGCCCTACAGCGTACTATCCTATTTTGTCAACAGCTGTATCCAACGTACTCGGCACACAAGCTACTGTCCCCTGTTGTGTTATACATCCAAATGTAGTGGTGTTGTGTTTGCAACCAGATGTAGTGGCAGGAATAAATACGACAATGTTCTTGTGTAGATACTTGTTTCTCATGTAACATGTAGCAATGGTCATGCAACCTCAATGTTCTTGGTGAAATGAATAGACCTGCACCGTGTGAATGTGTGTCTCTACCATATAATTGGTATCATGGCTCTTCGAGCTACCACGACTGCTAAACATTATCCTTCCTGCACACACCCCTTAGTACTCACAACAGGGGCAATCTTTTCCTCAGGTTCCTCATTAGCAGCAGGAAATTGCGACTCGCGATAAATGAGTTGTCAATCTATTAATGTACGAATGCATAGATGCTTTGTTAAGTGATTCATCGACTAAAAATAGGGACATATGGACTGGCAAAACAGCAGTAGACCATATTTCCAAGACGTTCTTTGTACCCTCACTTTGTATCAGCTATTCCAAGTTCCAAAGACCCAAACCCAATCTGGTTTACACTTGACGATCCTCTAAGAATGCATATCTTTCAAACCTACACATGAATTGTGATATGGAGCTTGCTTGGTACCGTCCATGTCATACACTGCAGTAATTTCTCGGTTCTGTACAGCTTTTCTCGGTTCTCTATTTGTGTAGAAAATTAAAACGTGGCTTAAAGAAATACACCGAATCATTTGTAGTAACCACTGAATCATCAAAAGCAAGGACATAAATCTCTTCTGAAAAGTGTATTGCTGTACACATTTGTTTATTGCATACATGTAACTTTTCTGAGACAAAACAGTTATGTACACATCCATTTATCCATGTACGCGACTCTTCTAAACACTAATATGCACAGTTGCACATAGATCGTGCACCGCACCCATAGATGTTGTGTTAACGCAAAAAGGCACAAAACAACCTAGCTTAGGCCATTGGCAAGATTCGCGGGGCGCTTCACACCACCATGTGAGACACTCCGTCTTAAGGCTCTTGCCTTTTACCGTTATCAGTGTTGGTGTTGGCGACTGTTGGGGCGTAGCTTCGCTGCTTTCCAATGTAGACCTTGTTTTTTTTTCTATATTTTAAATTAGACGCATTCAGCTCACCCTATCCGGCTTGGTGAAGCGCGAGCAAAAAACACGAAATCGGTTGTAGCGAATCTAAATTTGTTCATTATATTATAGATTTCATTTCATATTACATTATGTAGTTTCATTGCATTATGTAAGCCACACTGTACTATACCCAATGCCACAACCTAACGAGCCAGAAACAAAATCGTGCAAGTGTAAAACACTATTACTGAAGAATGGCGCGGCAAGACGAGCTGGGTCCATCTATTGCAAAGGTGAATGATGGAATTTTAAAGGTAGCACTCAAGCAATTTACTTTGGAATGGCGGATAAATACCATGTAGTAGGTAGGTATGGTGGACACAAATGGCATAGTGGTTGGCTCAAGTATTTTGGATGCATGAGAAGTATTCCCTCTCGATACAAGGTTTAGGCTAGCAAGGTTATTTGAAACAAACACAAGGATGAACGGTACAGTAAAACTCACATAAAAGACATATGGTAAACATTATAAGACTCCATACCGTCTTCCTTGTTGTTCAAAACTCAATACTAGATGTTATCTAGACTCTAGAGAAACCAAATATGCAAACCAAATTAGCAAGCTCTAAGTATTTCTTCATTAATGGGTGCAAAGTATATGATGCAAGAGCTTAAACATGAGCACAACAATTGCCAAGTATCAAATTATCCAAGACATTTTAGAGTTACTACATGTTTCATTTTCCAATTCCAACCATATAACAAATTAACGAAGAAGAAACTTCGCCATGAAAATTAAAAGCTAAGAACACATGTGTTCATATGAACCAGCGGAGCGTGTCTCTCTCCCACACAAGAATTTATTCAAACAAAAACAAAAACAAAAGCACACAGACGCTCCAAGTAAAGTACATAAGATGTGGCCGAATAAAAATATAGTTTCAAGAGAAGGAACCTGATAATTTGTCGATGAAGAAGGGGATGCCCAAGGCATCCCCAAGCTTAGACGCTTGAGTCTTCTTAGAATATGCAGGGGTGAACCACCGGGGCATCCCCAAGCTTAGAGTTTTCACTCTCCTTGATCATAGTATATCATCCTCCTCTCTTGACCCTTGAAAACTTCCTCCACACCAAACTCGAAACAAACTCATTAGAGGGTTAGTGCATAATCAAAAACTCACATGTTCAGAGGTGACACAATCATTCTTAACACTTCTGGCCATTGCTCAAAGCTACTGGAAGGTAATGGAACAAAGAAATCCACCCAACACAGCGAAAGAAGCAATGCGAAATAAAAGGCAGAATCTGTCAAAACAGAACAGTCCGTAAAGACGAATTTTAAAAGGGCACCAGACTTGCTCAAATGAAAATGCCCAAATTGAATGAAAGTTGCGTACATATCTGAGGATCACTCACGTATATTGGCATAATTTTCTGAGTTACCTACAGAGAATTAGACCCAGATTCGTGACAAAAAAGAAATCTGGAACTGCGCAGTAATCCAAATCTAGTATTTACTTTACTATCAAAGACTTTACTTGGCACAACAAAACATAAAACTAAGATAAGGAGAGGTTGCTACAGTAGTAAACAACTTCCAAGACACAAATATAAAACAAAGTACTGTAGCAAAATAAACACATGGGTTATCTCCCAAGAAGTTCTTTTCTTTATAGCCATTAAGATGGGCTCAGCAGTTTTAATGATGCACTCGCAAGAGATAGTATTTGAAGCAAAAGAGAGCATCAAGAGAAAAATTCAAAACACATTTAAGTCTAACATGCTTCCTATGAAGAGGCATCTTGTACACAAATGAATTCATGAAGAACCAAGTGACAAGCATAGGAAGATAAAACAAGTGTAGCTTCAAAAATTTCAGCACATAGAGAGGCATTTTAGTAACATGAAAATTTCTACAACCATATTTTCCTCTCTCATAATAAATTTCAGTAGCAACATGAGCAAACTCAACAATATAACTATCACATAAAGCATTCTTATCATGAGTCTCATGCATAAAATTATTACTCTCCACATAGGCATAGTCAATTTTATTAGTAATAGTGGGAGCAAATTCAACAAAGTAGCTATCATTATTATTCTCATCATCAAATATAGGAGGCATAGTATTATCAAAGAAAATTTTCTCCTCAATGCTTGGGGGACTAAAAAGATCATGAAAACCAGCTTCCCCAAGCTTAGAACTTTCTACATTATTATCAACAATGGTGTTCAAAGCGTTCATACTAATATTACTACCAAGCATGCAAATAAGATTTCATAGGTTTTTTAATTTTCGCATCAAACAATCCATGTTTTAAATCAGGAAATAGAATAAGAAGCTCATTGTTGTCCATTATGCCAAACTAGTGTAAACAAGAAACAAAAAGATGCAATTGCAGGATCTAAAGGAAATAGCTTCGAGCACAAACACAATGGCGCCGTAAAAGTACTTAACTCTGGGACCGGAGTATGAGTGCCTTTTTACCTTTCCTCCCCGGCAACGGCGCCGTAAAAGTGCTTGATGTCTACGGGAGCTTCTATTCTTGTAGACAGGTGTTGGGCCTCCAAGAGCAGAGGTTTGTAGAACAGCAGCAAGTTTCCCTTAAGTGGATTACCCAAGGTTTATCGAACTCGGGTAGGAAGAGGTCAAAGATATCCCTCTCATGCAACCCCGCAACCACAAAGCAAGAAGTCTCTTGTGTCCCCAACACACCCAATAGGTGCACTAGTTCGGCGAAGAGATAGTGAAATACGGGTGGTATGAATAAGTAGTAGCAACGGCACCAGAAAAGTGCTTTGCCCAGGACGAGTAAACAAGCAGTAGTAATGCAGCAGTAGTAACGCAAGAAAACAAGTAAACAAGCAGCGATAGCGATATTTAGGAACAAGGCCTAGGGATTAGACTTTCACTAGTGGACACTCTCAACTTTGATCACATAACAGAATAGATAAATGCATACTCTACACTCTTGTTGGATGATGAACACATTGCGTAGGATTACACGAACCCTCAATGCCGGAGTTAACAAGCTCCACAATAATGCTCATATTTAGTAACCTTTAGTGTAAGATAGATCAAAAGACTAAACCAAGTACTAGCATAGCATGCACACTGTCACCTTCATGCATATGTAGGAGGAATAGATCACATCAATATTATCATAGCAATAGTTAACTTCGCAATCTACAAGAGATCATGATCATAGCATAAACCAAGTACTAACACGGTGCACACACTGTCACCGTTACACACGTGCAGGAGGAATAGAACTACTTTAATAACTTTGCTAGAGTAGCACATAGATAAATTGTGATACAAACACATTGCAATCATCAAGAGATATAAATAAGCACCTCACTATGCCATTCAACAGTGAATAAGTATTCTGTGAAATATAGCCTAAGAGACCCACACGGTGCACACACTGTCACCTTTACACACGTGGGACAAGGAGTCTCCGGAGATCACATAAGTAAAACTCACTTGACTAGCACAATGACATCTAGATTACAAGCATCATCATATGAATCTCAATCATGTAAGGCAGCTCATGAGATTATTGTATTGAAGCACATAGGAGAGAGATGAACCACATAGCTACCGGTACAGCCCCGAGCCTCGATGGAGAACTACTCCCTCCTCATGGGAGCAAGCAACGGTGATGAAGATGGCGGTGGAGATGGCAGCGGTGTCGATGGAGAAGCCTTCCGGGGCACTTCCCCGCTCCGGCAGGGTGCCGAACGGAGACTCCTGTCCCCCAGATCTTGGCTTCGCGATGGCGGCGGCTCTGGAAGGTTTTCCGTATCGTGGTTTTTCGCCTCAGGGGTTTCGCGACGGAGGCTTTATATATGCGAAGAGGCGGCGCAGGAGGGTCGAAGGGGTGGCCACACCATAGGCTGGCGCGGCCAGGGCCCAGGCCGCGCCACCCTATCATCTGGGGCCCACAGGGCCCCTCCGGCGGCTCTCGGGTGTTCCGGATGCTTCCGGTGAAAATAGGAACCTCGGGTCTTGATTTCGTCCGATTCCGAGAATATTTCGTTACTAGGATTTCGAAACCAAAAACAGCGAAACAACAGAATCGGCACTTCGGCATCTTGTTAATAGGTTAGTTCCAGAAAATGCACGAATATGACATAAAGTGTGCATAAAACATGTAGGTATCATCAATAATATGGCATAGAACATAAGAAATTATCGATACGTCGGAGACGTATCAGGCTGCTAGGATATGTGATGTTGAAATAACACTGGACAATTAATTGTCCAATAATCTGATGGTTTGGCAAGCTCTAGGTGCTTTGTGAATCTGGCTGGCTAGATAGGATCCATCCATGATGGATTTTTTTGGTTATGTCACTGTGTTGACATAACCATTGTTCCCTTGGTGATTTCCTTCTAGTTAACCCTATTGTTTGCTGGCACCAAATGACTTGACAGCCAAGTGATGATACAAATAGGGTTTCCTACCCTTGTTTGCTTCTGTGATGCATGTGTATGCTTATTGATGAGCAAAGCATGTGTTTGCTCATGATTATTTGTGTATACCTCACTCCAGCTCCTAGATTATTTGCTGATGTAGAGGATTTGCTTCTGGTTGGTGTGTGAAGCTTGCCCTGCTCCTCCTGCTGGTTTGTGATGCTTCTCCTTGTGACTTGCTCAACAGCACAGTTCCTGTTGGAACTGTTCTGGATGGTTTGATGATTTTGGATGGATGGAAGGCTTTGGTGTTCTTCCTGTTCTTCCTGTTCTAAGGCTCTGGCTGTTCTTACCCTTGGAGATCCTGTCGATGGATTTCTAGGGTTTGACTGTGAAAAGTTTATATACTGCCTCTCCCTTGCTCCTATGGTCGATAGCACTTAATTTCCTGGGTGCTTAACCCCTGGCTGTGTGTGTGTGTGGAGAACATGCAGGTAGCCTGGTGAGCTGCCTGTGTGCTCTTTGGTTGGAACTTGGGCCCTTTGGCCTTGTTCCCCGGCAGACTTGGTATTATCCACCAAATTCCATTTTTATTTGAATAACTTGCCAAGTGGCTTTACCACTTGGCCTAACCTCTCTTTTTGTTTCATGTCTTTGATTGCAGGGATACTTTGGATGATCCAAGTGAAGATCATTCAAGTATTAATCAAGCAAATCATGAAGATTTACTTGTCTAGTTTACAATTTTGTTGATACTTGTATTTCTTTTATTTTCCTTTTTTCCTTTATTCAATTCTGTAATGTGTTGTAATATTGTAATTCAATTTTGGATATTGTAAATGACTTTGTATTATGTGTGTTAATCAATAAAGCTCAAGATTTTCTCTAATGAGCTTGAATTATATAATCCATTGTTTTATATTCTTATTTATTCAATTATTTATTGAATTATCCATATTTGAATTATAATAGTCATAATTAAGGTTTGAATTTGAAATTCAAACATATCATGTTGGAATTCAATCATGCAACTTAAGTTGAGAAGGAATTTGTTCCCCTCTCTTCTCGAAAACCCTAATTGAGTTTAGTGAGGTCCAAGTTTATCGCACTCTCGAAACCCTAATCCAATATGGTGTCGAGAGAGAAACTTGTCCCCCTTCGATGCAGTTTTTCTATAAAAGCGTGAAATTTCCCCAGATTTTGCGATGCAATGCACATCCCTTCCTAAATTCTATACCTCGATCGTCTCTAAACCTGGGATATTACAAGTAGTCTCACAAACCGCGTAGAATACTAAGAACAAGTCTCTTGACACCCTATACTACCGCCAGAACATGGCCTCTGTGAAGATCAGCTTGGTGGGGTGGAAGTATTCCCAATACAGCCGGTGGTGGCCACCCTCCCGATTGTGCAATCTATTGGCTTTGTGAGGCCTCGTCGAGCCTTTGTGCACCGGTCTCTACATCTCAATGTGCTTGTGGATGATGAAGGCCTTATCAACCTGTTGCGGTCAGAAACCCACCAGCGAGCAGCGACGGGCAACACGGTAGAGCCGGGAGGCTCCCAGGACTGCGGCTGGCCCTGGTCCCTCCGAGCGACGGCCCGCAAAGACTCGGCACGCACGTCCGATGCCGGTGCAAGGGCGTGCCACCTGACCTATACCTGGTCAGGAAGGTGTTGGATGTGCCTCGCTTAGTTTCCTGCATGACATACACGTAAACATTAAATACGAGCCTCGATCGGCTCTCAGGTTGTCCTGTGAATCGGCTCAAGGAGCTGATCCATCCATGATGCGTACGAGGTGTACGATCAGATGGTGGTCCTGCTTGATCAAAATAAAGCTAAAACGACCTACTACGATTTAGGGTTTTCACCGCATAATCGGAACATCCTACTCGTGATTGAGCCTGGCGGCCACGCGCGGTGATCGTAAACCGACCCTAGACAAGGCCTAAAAACCAACACGAAGTTGATCCCCGGAACATCCTGTCTCGGGCTAGCAAATTACACCCTACGCGCCACTGGATCCTTCAACCCGTTTGTAAGGCCTAACTATGCAGATATTAAACTAATCCTTGAAGAACAAGAAGCAATCATAACGGATCGGATCTACTAAATAATGATCAAGCGGGGTGCCGCCCTTACACCTAAGATAGGTGTAAGGATGGCTAGACGTCTAAGGGTTGCACGACGACAGCATATGATACGATGAACAATGCTAACCCTAACACATCTATGATAACTACGTTGCTCGCCATCAAAAGGGCTTCAAGCACGAGCAACGCATGAACAACGAATAACGTGTATCGCCTAGATCGCAAGATGCGATCTAGGCAGCATGATGCTTACCCGGAAGAAATCCTCGAGACAAGGGAGTTGGCGATGCGCCTAGATTGGTTTGTGGTGAACGTGATTGTTGTTTATTTCATAAACCCTAGATACATATTTATAGTCCGTAGACTTTCTAACGTGGGAATAATCCCAACCGGGCACGAGCCCAAACTCTATCTAACCGACACGTATCCTACTATGTTACAGATACACGGGCAAACTAGCCCAAACTTTGTATACAAGGCCGATTCATGTATTTCTTCCATGTATATTCTTCAAGCCCATCTCCAATCGCGGCCCACCTCTCGATCCGGTCAAATTCTGGTGATAACACATGCCCCCTGGTTTTGGAAATGACAATTCCAAAATCACTCTGTTTTTCCTTCGTCGGGTCATGTCGTGGCAGAGCAGAACCGTCGCAGTATCCTTCATCATGATGCCTTGCCTCCTCCACTTCTCCGCGTGACCTGGAATTTTTTTTTTCTGTTGGGCACCACTTTCTCGGAAACTGCTGTGGCATTGAATCTCCACTATATCCCCTTTTATTTAACCGCTCCAAACAGTTTGCTTCTTTATCCCCTTCGCATTAGCACTCCAAAAAGCCCTCCTGCACCACCATGTCTTCTTCCTCCTCCGCCTCATCGGATCTTTCCACCCAATCCTCCTCCTCCCGCGAGCCGACGCCGGAGTGGGACCCGGAGGAGGCCCATGCGGCCAACATCCGCCGCGCCATCGAAGCCGGGGAGGAGTCCAATCACGACTTCTCCGTCTGGTCTGAGGACGACAAGTCCTCGACCGACGGGGAAAGTGACATCCGCTTCCTTGCCGACGGGGAAAGGGAGGAGGAGAGCGATGACGATCACTTCTCTGTGATGACTTCACCTTCTCCGAGGAGGAGGAGGAGGAGGAGGAGGAGGAGGACACCTCCTCCAACGAACCGCCGGCCAATCGCTTCTGCCCCTGGCCGGGGAACCTCAGCGACTTCGACAGCGACGACGACAACGCTGACGAGGAGGACGAGGACAATGAGGGTCCTGCCGGCGGCCGCTACAGCAGCGACGACGAGCCCGCCGGGAGTAGTGCCGACAGCGGCGACGACGGCGACGACGAGGGCAGCGACGGCCCGTAGATAGGACCCTTAGCATAGGATCAGTAGTAGTAGATGGGGCAATGTATCCCCTAGTACTTCCTTTTGAGAGTAATCAGCTTTTTATGTAAGTAATCTCGTTTATCAATGAAGAATTTCCCCAATTTGATTTTGCCGATTTCCTTTATGCTAATTTAGCCGATTTACCCTCATACTGACTTTGCCGATTGTCCACTTAGCCAATGCTCAATGAGCCGATGGCAACGCATCGGTCCCTCATAATCCGCCCTTCATCTCTTCGACTACGGAGTGATCGTAAACTTGGTCAATGCTCAATAAGCCGATGTCAACGCATCAATCCCTCACGATCTATCCTTCATTTTTTCGACCGATGACTTTGAGCTCTGGTGGACAATGTGGAAGACCAATGCCTTCAAGAGAGCCCTAGAACCGCTGCTGAAACGACTTGACGCTGAAGCCGATACTTCTCGCAACGTGATATCACCTGCTCGCAAATCTCCTAAGTGATACTTTATAACCCTGCTCTGTTCCTTTGCAGCAACCAGATGGCCCAAAGCCAACTCCCTATCGGTGATGATGGATCCCTCTTTTGCAAGAACTCACCACCTTTGAAGAAGATTGCGACGCAGGACCAGCCGATGACACTCCAATCGGCTTCTAAAAACAGAGCATCTACCAGGTCAGCTTCCCCCCGAGCCTCAGTCAAGGCGAAAACAGTGATGAGGACACGCAATTCAGACAAATGGACCTGAGCTCGATCACATCTGAGAAAGCTACCATGCAGAGCCAGCCAGAGCCGATCACCTTTCTTCCGTTGAAAGCCGATATTGCAGATGATCACCAGCGGCTTAGAAACCAAAACTCCTCTGACAAGGTTGTCTTGTACGCCAAAACTCCTCTGACAGCACTGCTGAACTGGCAACCTTGCGCACAGAGTTGGAGGTCCTCGTGTCTTGAACACGCAACTGGTAGATCCCATGAAATTTGTACTAGAGTCGATGGCCGTGCATCGGCTTTGTTCCTTAGCTCTAAAGTCGATGTCCGTGCATCAGCTGTACATCATGAATTTTTTTTTTACTGGCCGATTTCTCTATCGGCCCCCAATATTTCACTGCACATGTATCGCACATGTTCATATGATTAGGTGCCCCCCGAGCCGATTCTGCCAGGTAACTGCTGATATCGGCTCTGTGGTTAGCCAAGGCACTATATGTGAACGTCGGCTCTGTTAGGACCAGTGTTGACTTCTTCCAGCTCATCAGCCGTCGTAAACCCATTGCCCATTAGATCGACGTTGAACCCAGGCAGAATGCATGGTGAGGATAATTTTGGCCGATTGCTGGAATCGGCCTCCATGTTGATTGAATCGCTCAATGAAGGTTTTGCAATGTTCCTTCATAGATCTTTGGGGCCGATCCCACGGATCGGCATCGCCACGTTTGCCCATATATGTTGTTCTTGTTACACGGTCAGGCCGGTGGATAAAACCAACCTAAACCCGTCCTTCGTCACGTCGATGCGCTCGCAGTCGTCCAAATTGATGCCTGAGAGTGGCTCTTGGCCTGATGTCTCCCAAACGTTCATGCCAGCCGTTGAAATCTCGGCTGAATCATCTGCGTGGACGACCTCTACTTCATCTCCATCCCATCGTATTAAGCATTGGTGCATTGTGGACGGAATGCAACAGCTTGGCGTGGATCCAATCTCTTCCTAGCGAGGACAGCATAGGTGCTCTTGCTATCGACAATAAAGAACGTCGTAGGGATAGTTTTCCTTCCTACGATCAGATCCACGTTCGTAACACCTTGTGCGTCGGATGCTTGGCCGTTGAAATCACTCGGCCGTCACGTTGGTTTTGATCGGATCCGAGCTAGAGCGTCCCAACCGACGTAGCATGGAGTATGGCATAATGTTGACTCGTCGCTCCGGTGTCCACCAGCATCCCGTTGACGAGGCTGCCCATTGATGTAGCCTCGCAAGTACAGGGCCTTCGGATATCCGTAGCTTCTTTCTCGTGGCTTCTCAAAGATAACCGGCCGTGGGCCGCAGATCAAGTTGTGCCACAGGTGCTTCGTCTAATCCTCGGAGCACTAAACTCCGTCGGCAGGATGAACACCATGTTTGTGCCAGCCGATGTTTCATCATCGGCTTTCTTTTGTCTGGGGCGCCACTCTTTCCTTTGTGGCCGACCTTCTTCGTCCAGGGTTCACTGAATTTTAGCGGCCAGATCAGGCCGCGCCTTCCTCAACGTGTGGAGGTATAACCTTTCGGCTTCCTCCAAACCTCGTAGTCGCTGAACCCTACGCTTTTGGGAGCGGCTGAGTCCATCAGGGCACCACCTTGGCCGATGGTACTTATCTTCTTCTTCATCATCGTCCTCTAGTTCCTCGAGATCTTCTACCCGAGAGGACTCAGCGTGCTTGTTCCGAGGCGGGAGAGGCCCTAGACGTTTGAACACGAACACGTTAGCTGCATCCTTCTTCTTCTGTCTACATTCTGGGCAGTTGCCGATTGTAGGCAATTGATGGCGTGTATTTCACACGTTCGTTGGGCAACCCCAAGAGGAAGGTATGATGCGCACAGCAGCAAGTTTTCCCTCAGAAAGAAACCAAGGTTTATCGAACCAGGAGGAGCCAAGAAGCACGTTGAAGGTTGATGGCGGCGGGATGTAGTGCGGCGCAACACCGGAGATTCCGGCGCCAACGTGGAACCCGCACAACACAACCAAAGTACTTTGCCCCAACGAAACGGTGAGGTTGTCAATCTCACCGGCTTGCCGTAACAAAGGATTAACCGTATTGTGTGGAAGATGATTGTTTGCAGAGAAAACAGTAAAAACAAGTATTGCAAGAGATTGTATTTCAAGTAAAGAGAATTGGACCGGGGTCCACAGCTCACTAGAGGTATCTCTCCCATAAGACGAACAAGCATGTTGGGTGAACAAATTACAGTTGGGCAATTGACAAATAAAGAGAGCATGACAATGCACATACATATCATGATGAGTATAGTGAGATTTAATTGGGCATTACGACAAAGTACATAGACCGCCATCCAACCGCATCTATGCCTAAAAAGTCCACCTTCAGAGTTATCATCCGAACCCCTCCAAGTATTAAGTTGCAAAGCAACAGCACAATTGCATTAAGTATGGTGCGTAATGTAACTAGTGACTACATCCTTGAACATAGCACTAATGTTTTATCCCTAGTGGCAACAAGCACAACACAACCTTAGAACTTTCTCGTCACTCGTCCCGTGTGTCAATGCAGGCATGAACCCACTATCGAGCATAAGTACTCCCTCTTGGAGTTAAAAGCATCTACTTGGCCGCAGCATCTACTAGTAACGGAGAGCATGCAAGATCATAAATAACACATAAGCATAACTTTGATAATCAACATAACAAGTATTCTCTATTCATCGGATCCCAACAAACGCAACATATAGAATTACATATAGATGATCTTGATCATGATAGGCAGCTCACAAGATCCGACAATGATAGCACAATGGGGAGAAGACAACCATCTAGCTACTGCTATGGACCCATAGTCCAGGGGTAGACTACTCACTCATCACTCCGGAGGCGACCATGGCGGTGTAGAGTCCTCCGGGAGATGATTCCCCTCTCCGGCAGGGTGCCGAGGCGATCTCCGAGATCCCCCGAGATGGGATCGGCGGCGACGGCGTCTCGGCAAGGTTTTCCGTATCGTGGCTCTCGGTATCGGGGGTTTCGTCACGGAGGCTTTAAGTAGGCGGAAGGGCAAGTCAAGAGGGGGCACAGGGGCCCCGGATGACAGTGGCGGCGCGGCCAAGGGGGGCCGCGCCGCCCTAGGGTTTGGCTCCCCGTGGCCCCACTTCCTTTCGTCTTCGGTCTTCCGGAAGCTTCGTGAGAAAATAGGCCTCCGGGCTTTTATTTCGTCCAATTCCGAGAATATTTCTTTACTAGGATTTCGAAACCAAAAACAGCAGAAAACAACGAATCGGCACTTCGGCATCTTGTTAATAGGTTAGTTCCGGAAAATGCACGAATATGACATAAAGTGTGCATAAAACATGTAGATAACATCAATAATGTGGCATGGAACACAAGAAATTATCGATACGTTGGAGACGTATCGGCATCCCTAAGCTTAGTTCTGCTCGTCCCGAGCAGGTAAAACGATAACAAAGATAATTTCTGGAGTGACATGCCATCATAATCTTGATCATACTATTTGTAAATCATATGTAGTGAATGCAGCGATCAAAACAATGTGTATGACATGAGTAAACAAGTGAATCATAAAGCAAAGTCTTTTCATGAATAGCACTTCAAGACAAGCATCAATAAGTCTTGCATAAAAGTTAACTCATAAAGCAATAATTCAAAGTAAAGGTATTGAAGCAACACAAAAGAAGATTAAGTTTCAGCGGTTGCTTTCAACTTGTAACATGTATATCTCATGGATATTGTCAACATAGAGTAACATAATAAGTGCAATAAGCAAGTATGTAGGAATCAATGCACAAGTTCACACAAGTGTTTGCTTCTTGAGGTGGAGAGAAATAGGTGAACCGACTCAACAATAAAAGTAAAAGAATGGTCCTTATAGAGGAAAAGCATCGATTGCTATATTTGTGCTAGAGCTTTGATTTTGAAAACATGAAACAATTTTGTCAACGGTAGTAATAAAGCATATGCATCATGTAAATTATATCTTATAAGTTGCAAGCCTCATGCATAGTGTACCAATAGTGCCCGCACCTTGTCCTAATTAGCTTGGACTACCTGGATTATCACCGCAATACATATGCTTTAACCAAGTTTCACAAAGGGGTACCTCTATGCCGCTCGTACAAAGGTCTAAGGAGAAAGCTCGCATTTGGATTTCTCGCTTTTGATTATTCTCAACTTAGACATCCATACCGGGACAACATAGACAACAGATAATGGACTCCTCTTTTAATGCTTTAAGCATTTGACAACAATTAATTCTTTTCTCATTAGAGATTTGAGGATATTTGTCCAAAACTGAAACTTCCACCATGAATCATGGCTTTAGTTAGCGGCCCAATGTTCTTCTCTCACAATATGCATGCTCAAACCATTCAACTCAGTGTAGATCGCCCTTACTTCAGACAAGACGAACATGCATAGCAACTCACATGAAATTCAACAATGAGTTGATGGCGTTCCCCAATAAACATGGTTATCGCACAACAAGCAACTTAATAAGAGATAAAGTGCATAATTACATATTAAATACCACAATAGTTTTTAAGCTATTTGTCCCATGAGCTATATATTACAAAGGTGAATGATGGAATTTTAAAGGTAGCACTCAAGCAATTTACTTTGGAATGGCGGGAAAATACCATGTAGTATAGGTAGGTATGGTGGACACAAATGGCATAGTGGTTGGCTCAAGTATTTTGGATGCATGAGAAGTATTCCCTCTCGATACAAGGTTTAGGCTAGCAAGGTTATTTGAAACAAACACAAGGATGAACGGTACAGCAAAACTCACATAAAAGACATATTGTAAACATTATAAGACTCTACACCGTCTTCCTTGTTGTTCAAACTCAATACTAGAAATTATCTAGACCTTAGAGAAACCAAATATGCAAACCAAATTTTAGCATGCTCTATGTATTTCTTCATTAATAGGTGCAAAGCATATGATGCAAGAGCTTAAACATGAGCACAACAATTGCTAAGTATCACATTACCCAAGACATTTATAGCAATTACTACATGTATCATTTTCCAATTCCAACCATATAACAATTTAACGAAGGAGAAACTTCGCCATGAATACTATGAGTAGAAACCAAGGACATATTTGTCCATATGCTACAGCGGAGCGTGTATCTCTCCCATAGAGTGAATGCTAGGATCCATTTTATTCAAACAAAACAAAAACAAAAACAAACCGACGCTCCAAGAAAAAGCACATAAGATGTGGCCGAATAAAAATATAGTTTCGGGGAGGAACTCGATAATTTGTCGATGAAGAAGGGGATGCCTTGGGCATCCCCAAGCTTAGACGCTTGAGTCTTCTTGATATATGTAGGGGTGAACCACCGGGTGCATCCCCAAGCTTAGAGCTTTCACTCTCCTTGATCATGTTGCATCATACTCCTCTCTTGATCCTTGAAAACTTCCTCCACACCAAACTCGAAACAACTCATTAGAGGGTTAGTGCACAATATAAATTGACATATTCAGAGGTGACACAATCATTCTTAACACTTCTGGACATTGCATAATGCTACTGGACATTAGTGGATCAAAGAAATTCATCCAACATAGCGAAAGAGGCAATGCGAAATAAAAGGCAGAATCTGTCAAAACAGAACAGTTCGTATTGACGAATTTTAAAATGGCACCAGACTTGCTCAAACGAAAATGCTCAAATTGAATGAAAGTTGCGTACATATCTGAGGATCATGCTCGTAAATTGGCGTAATTTTCTGAGCTACCTACAGGGAGGTGGACCCAGATTCGTGACAGCAAAGAAATCTGAAACTGCGCAGTAATCCAAATCTAGTACTTACTTTTCTATCAACGGCTTAACTTGGCACAACAAAACTCAAAACTAAGATAAGGAGAGGTTGCTACAGTAGTAAACAACTTCCAAGACACAAAATAAAAACAAAGTACTGTAGGTAAAAACATGGGTTGTCTCCCATAAGCGCTTTTCTTTAACGCCTTTCAGCTAGGCGCAGAAAGTGTGTATCAAGTATTATCAAAGGGTGGTGCTTCTACAGCGGGGTGTGGGTTCTTCTCAACCAGGCATATTATATTAGATACATAAGTTTTAGCATCTCCCTTTTCATTAGTCTTAGGCATGCTACTCTCATCAAACAAATTTTCAGGAACAAGCCAAGCATAATTATTTTCTAGTGCATCATTCATAGCTAGGAGCTTGCATGGTATTGGTGCTTTGATCTCCCCTCCATCATCAATATTATTAGTGTATCTTATTCTATCCATATCCATCTTTTCGAGGAGACTAACAAAATTAGTAGGAGAACCAAGCATATTAAATTTAGCAAAGACCTTTCTAGCTTCTCTTGCTAGACCACCAAATTCTCTAAGAAGGGTTTCTAAAACAAAATCTTTCTTTTCCCCTTCTTCCATATCACCAAGTGTGAAAAACATGTGTTGGATTATAGGATTAAGATTAACAAATTTGGTTTCCAACAAGCGAACTAAATGCGCAGCAGCAATTTCATAAGTAGGCGCAAGGTCTACCAAGTGTCTATCTTCAAAATTTTCAATGGTACTAACATGGTTGAAGAATTCTTCTATATTATTTCTCCCAACTATAGACCCACGTCCTACCGGTATGTTCTTTGTGGTAAAATTAAAAGGAAACATGATGAAATAAGTAAAGTAAATGCTAGTAACTAATTTTTTTGTGTTTTCGATATAGCAAACAAGACAGTAAATAAAGTCAAGCTAGCAACTAATTTTTTTGTGTTTTGATATAAGTGCAGCAAACAAAGTAGTAAATAAAATAAAGCAAGAAAAAAACAAAGTAAAGAGATTGAGAAGTGGAGACTCCCCTTGCAGCGTGTCTTGATCTCCCCGGAAACGGCGCTTGAAAATATGCTTGATGGCGTGTATTTCACACGTTCGTTGGGCAACCCCAAGAGGAAGGTATGATGCGCACGAGCAGCAAGTTTTCCCTCGAAAGAAACCAAGGTTTATCGAACCAGGAGGAGCCAAGAAGCACGTTGAAGGTTGATGGCGGCGGGATGTAGTGCGGCGCAACACCGGAGATTCCGGCGCCAACGTGGAACCCGCACAACACAACCAAAGTACTTTGCCCCAACGAAACGGTGAGGTTGTCAATCTCACCGGCTTGCTGTAACAAAGGATTAACCGTATTGTGTGGAAGATGATTGTTTGCAGAGAAAACGAGTAAAAACAAGTATTGCGAGTAGATTGTATTTCAAGAAAGAGAATTGGACCGGGGTCCACAGGTTCACTAGAGGTGTCTCTCCCATAAGACGAACAGCATGTTGGGTGAACAAATTACAGTTGGGCAATTGACAAATAAAGAGAGCATGACAATGCACATACATATCATGATGAGTATAGTGAGATTTAATTGGGCATTACGACAAAGTACATAGACCGCCATCCAACCGCATCTATGCCTAAAAAGTCCACCTTCGAGTTATCATCCGAACCCCCTCCAGATATTAAGTTGCAAAGCAACGGACAATTGCATTAAGTATGGTGCGTAATGTAACTAGTGACTACATCCTTGAACATAGCACTAATGTTTTATCCCTAGTGGCAATAGCACAACACAACCTTAGAACTTTCGTCATCTGTCCCGTGTGTCAATGCGGGCATGAACCCACTATCGAGCATAAGTACTCCCTCTTGGAGTTAAAAGCATCTACTTGGCCAGAGCATCTACTAGTAACGGAGAGCATGCAAGATCATAAATAACACATAAGCATAACTTTGATAATCAACATAACAAGTATTCTCTATTCATCGGATCCCAACAAACGCAACATATAGAATTACATATAGATGATCTTGATCATGATAGGCAGCTCACAAGATCCGACAATGATAGCACAATGGGGAGAAGACAACCATCTAGCTACTGCTATGGACCCATAGTCCAGGGGTAGACTACTCACTCATCACTCCGGAGGCGACCATGGCGGTGTAGAGTCCTCCGGGAGATGATTCCCCTCTCCGGCAGGGTGCCGAAGGCGATCTCCTGGATCCCCCGAGATGGGATCGGCGGCGACGGCGTCTCAGTAAGGTTTTCCGTATCGTGGCTCTCGGTACTGGGGGTTTCGTCACGGAGGCTTTAAGTAGGCGGAAGGGCAAGTCAAGAGGGGGCACAGGGGCCCCAGATGACAGGGCGGCGCGGCCAAGGGGGGGGGCCGCGCCGCCTAGGGTTTGGCTCCCCGTGGCCCCACTTCCTTTCGTCTTCGGTCTTCCGGAAGCTTCGTGAGAAAATAGGCCTCCGGGCTTTTATTTCGTCCAATTCCGAGAATATTTCTTTACTAGGATTTCGAAACCAAAAACAGCTAGAAACAAAGAATCGGCACTTCGGCATCTTGTTAATAGGTTAGTTCCAGAAAATGCACGAATATGACATAAAGTGTGCATAAAACATGTAGATAACATCAATAATGTGGCATGGAACACAAGAAATTATCGATACGTTGGAGACGTATCAGCAATCGGCTTATTCCTGAATCCCAGCAGTGTCTGAAGAAGGGGTAGTCCCAGTGCCTATCCACGTCGTCTTGCTCTCTCGACTTTTCCTTGGCGTGGCGCTCATATCTCTCCTCGCCGCGATCATGCCGACGATGTCTCCTGGCGTCCCTAGCCAGACGATCTCTTTCATCATCGTCGTTGTATCGTCGGCGTTGGTCATATTGACTCTCATACTTGTTGAGGAGGTGATCGGAGAGAGGTCGCTGATATCTCACGTTCCTCACTTCACCCTCTGTGATGTAGCGCTTGCCATCGTGACGGAGCCGATCGCGTGGAACGGCTTCCTCTGTGTCCTTGCTATGAGAGCAGCTGCCCTCGTCTTCGTCTTTACCAGAGTGGTGCCCTGGTCCTACCATGTTGATATTGAACGAGAATCCTGGCTGGCACCCTCCAGGGTAAGTGCACTCCACCATGTTAACGGCGGGGAAGGGGTGTGTGTCGACCTTCATGGCGTATCGGCTGAAAATTAGACGCCCTTGTTCTATCGCCATTTGGACCTGCCGACGCCACACCCTGCGGTCGTTGGTGGCATGGGTGAACGTGTTATGCCACTTGCGGTATGGCTTTCCGTTCAACTCCCGAGCCGTGGGGATCTTGTGGCCTTCGGGTACCTTTAGCCGCTTCTCCTTAAGTAAGAGGTCGAAAATTTGCTCAGCCTTGGTGACATCGAAGTCAAACCCTCTTGGAGGACCTTGTGGCTTAACCCACTTACGGGACACGGGGCTTGCCCCCGAGTCCATTCAGCCACTCGCTACCTCCGGATCTCCCGCAGAACCTTCATCTTCATCCGCCTCAACCAGGACCACCGCACGTTTGAATTTATCCTGGTATACATCCGGGTGGTGCTCGTTCATATGCTCGACGGCTTCGCACCATGTGCGCGAGTGAAGGGTAGTCTGCTTGGGAGGCCACGTCCTTGATCGGTGATGCGAGACCCACCACCGCCAACTCGACTGCTTCTTTTTCAGTCACATGAGCCGAATAGCATCGGTTCCTAACGGTCCCGAAGCGCTGGACATATTCTGACACCTGTTTCTAAGCGCTTCGTCGTACTTGTGCTAGATCGGCAATGCCAGCCTCGGAAGCCTCCGAGTGATACTGCATGTGGAACCGCTCTTCCAACTGCTTCCAAGTCCGGATTGAATCCGGTGGCAGCGAAGTGTACCACCCGAAAGCCGATCCCGTGAGGGACCGTGCGAAGAACCTCACACGCAGCTCATCCGATGCTGAGATCGTGCCCAGGCTGTGCCAAATATCGGCTCACATGCTCGATGGAACTGGAACCATCCGATCCATTAAACTTGGAGAAATCGGGAGCCGATATTTGGGTGGTAGCGGGATCAACTCGTACTCGTTGGGGTACGGCTTGGAATAGCCGTATGTCCTCCTTTCGGCACCATGCCGAACTGGTCTCTCGAGATTGTACCGATCTGATCCGCGGTGCTTGGCTGCAGGAGTCGAACTTCGAAGATTCGCCGGGGTGGCATACTTAGCCAGCCATGCTTGCTTTTCCAAATCTGAGCCAACTGCAAGAGCTGAGCTCTGGAGGTTTGTCGGAGTGGCATACTTAGCTAGCCACGTCTGCTTCTCAAGATCTGTTCCCGAAGTTCCTCCCGCTGTTCCGTAAGTCCCCGCTGTTGCAGCTCTGGTTCGTGAGTGCCCGAGCTATCGCGATCCGGCACGTATGTGCACGTGTATCCGTGAGGGATCTCCTTAGGCGCCTCATGCAAGAATTGGTAGTCACCGTGGTCACCACCGATCTTGTAGACGACGTATGCCGGTGAATTCGGCACTTCCGGTGCTGCCAACGCGAATGGCAGCGGTGGGACGGGACCGGAGTGGCATCTCTCCTTGGTGAGTCCCCGAGCTGGTCCCGATGGAGAGTACCGATGCCTCATGATTTCCTGGATCACGCGAAGAGCGACACGCTCCAAAGTGTTCACCAGTGCTCTCGGAATGGCGGTGCGGCGAATGAGCTACCATGAAGTTAATCTCCGACGCGAGACTCTGGTGCGTTCTTCGACGGGGCGGACAGGTCCACTCCATCGACGCGCCTCAGTGAGAACCCTTTCCACTCGATGCCATGTGAGCGGGTTCGTGAAAAGAGCCGATGAGATCGGCTTCGAGGATCGCTTTGACCTCGTCATGCTTCTTCTTGAGCTCCTCGGTCGGATCCTCGTACGTGATCGGAGTGCCTTCCGCCATCTCAGATGTAGATGGCGATGCGGTTGATGTCGAAGATCGTCCCACCGGGCGTGCCGGAATGTGTTGCGGTCGGAAACCCACCGGTGAGCGGCGACGGGCAACACGGTAGAGCCGGGAGGCTCCCGAGACTGCGGGCTGGCCCCGGTCCCTCCGAGCGACGGCCCGCAAAGACTCGGCACGCACGTCCGATGCTCGGTGCAAGGGCGTGCCACCTGACCTATACCGGTCGGGAAGGTGTTGGATGTGCCTCGCTTAGTTTCCTGCATGGCATACACGTAAACATTAAATACGAGCCTCGATCGGCTCTCGAGGTTGTCTCGTGAATCGGCTCAAGGAGCCGATCCACCCATGATGCGTACGAGGTGTACGATCGGATGAGTGGTCCCGCTTGATCAAAATAAAGCTAAAACGACCTACTACGATTTAGGGTT
Source organism: Lolium rigidum (assembly GCF_022539505.1). Taxonomy (NCBI): domain Eukaryota; kingdom Viridiplantae; phylum Streptophyta; class Magnoliopsida; order Poales; family Poaceae; genus Lolium; species Lolium rigidum. The sequence continues at coordinate 341,160,411 of NC_061513.1, read as the reverse complement.
TTCACCGCATAATCGGAACATCCTACTCGTGATTGAGCCTCAGCGGCCACGCACGGTGATCGTAAACCGACCCTAGACAAGGCCTAAAAACCAACACGAAGTTGATCCCCGGAACATCCTGTCTAGGGCTAGCAAATTACACCCTACGCGCCACTGGATCATTCAACCCGTTTGTAAGGCCTAACTATGCAGATATTAAACTAATCCTTGAAGAACAGGGAGCAATCATAACGGATCGGATCTACTAAATAATGATCAAGCGGGATGCCGCCCTTACACCTAAGATAGGTGTAAGGACGGCTAGACGTCTAAGGGTTGCACGACGACAGCATATGATACGATGAACAATGCTAACCCTAACACATCTATGATAACTACGTTGCTCGCCATCAAAAAGGCTTCAGCACGAGCAACGCATGAACAACGAATAAACGTGTATTGCCTAGATCGCAAGATGCGATCTAGGCAGCATGATGCTTACCCGGAAGAAACCCTCGAGACAAGGGAGTTGGCGATGCGCCTAGATTGGTTTGTGGTGAACGTGATTGTTGTTTATTTCATAAACCCTAGATACATATTTATAGTCCGTAGACTTTCTAACGTGGGAATAATCCCAACCGGGCACGAGCCCAATCTCTATCTAACCGACACGTATCCTACTATGTTACAGATACACGGGCAAACTAGCCCAAACTTTGTATACAAGGCCGATTCATGTATTTCTTCCATGTATATTCTTCAAGCCCATCTCCAATCGCGGCCCACCTCTGATCCGGTCAAATTCTGGTGATAACACAACCATGAGCCCTGAAGAGGCATCCAATTCGTCTTCGCAAGAGTTTTCGAGGATGTCTTTGACAAAGAAGTCGATCGACTCCCTAATGTTCGTCTGTTGGGCAAGTATTATGGGTCAATGGCCTCATATTTTCAAGCAAACGGCCAAAAATAATCTTGGAGTTCTTACCGGGAAATTGGTCGAAAAGGTCGTGGGCATTGTGACCAGTGGCCGGTTCCCACCGAGATGACGGTTGTGTAGGTGCTACGGTGAGGCCTGCAAGGGCACTAGACGCAATCACCAAAAGTATATTCCAGCGATGTGTGGGTCGAACACAAATGTACACGCAATGGAGAGCGGCGGGGCCGACGGCGACGAAGCTCTAGGGTTTTAAATGGGAGGGATGAGATGTGAATGGGCGAGGTGGTTTGTGTCCATGGCGGGTGGTCCCGAGGTCTAGTAGGGAGGACGCGCGCGCACTCGCTTGATGTACGCGCCAACGCATTCGCGGCCCATATTTACACACCGATTAGTTTGCGCCGAACCTCTGGGCTAGGGTTTTATCTAACCAGACACTTTTGACCTCTTAGCGTTGGGTCACTGGAGATGCACTGATAACGGTAAAACCGTTCAAACTCTGTTTGGAATTGTAGAAAAAATGAAGCTACGTTGGTAAACTGTATAAGTGGATTGGCTAACGTTTTCCATCAGATGGGCTTTTTGAATAGTTTTGGTTAGTGCATGAAGCTTGACATGGTATCAGAGTAGGATCTCGAGTTCAAGTCCTAGTTTTCACAATTTATTCTATAAATTGTTGTTATCATCCTCTTGTCTATGTTTGTCTCCGTGTCACACGAGAAGGGGATATTTTAAACTGTATAGGTGAATTGCCTAACTCTTTCCATCAAATCGATCTTTTGAAATAATTAATTGGTGATTGCATGAAGGTTGACATATGCGTTGAAACTGCGACCACCGATCGGCGGCTGTTTTAGCAGGTTTTTACCATATGCATGGGTGCCCATCCGTGGAGCAGGTCGCCCACGCCCGTCCCCACAGCCGTGACACCACGACAGGATAGGGTCCGTTGAATATTGCACCCACCCACAAGTAGACCATAGGAGGCCCCGGTCGGACCGGTAAAGCAGCCACAGTAACCAGTGACGCAGCCAGCCCGTCTCAACTGAACACGTCACCAGTGGTGGATCTAGATTTTTTTTTGAAGCTCATGACCGCAGGGGAAAGCCCCTACGGTGTGGTTTTTATTTATTTATTTATAAACAGCATGTCCAAGTACAAAAAGATGAAGGGGTCTAACGGGGAAAGAAGTGTACAAGCGATGGCAACAACATTATGTAATGAAGGTAGCGAGGATCCAGTCTAGCAAAGTCTGCACCATAGATGACTTCACACGGCGACGATGAAGCATGAGATCACTCTGGAATCGGACTCTAGAAAATTTTGTTAGGGTGGGCAACCAAGATAATCCCATGTATATACGACCTATATTTTAGAATGTTATACTTTCGCACTGAAAAATATGATACAGTATGATGAAATGCTACGACCTGGCTCGACGTGTCCTACTTTTGTCACGTGCACACGACGCCTTATCCTCCCGTGCAGTGCATGTCCGGCCACCGCGCGCAGTGAACACGTCGACGTTCGGCATCGCGTCGTCGAGAACCACGGCTACGTGTGCCGCCTCTCATCTCTCGCACGTGCATGTGCACCAGCCCCACTAGATTTAGATGTGCGCCTTGGCGCACGATCCCGTGAAATTCGTATTGATTTATGATTTGAAAAAGATAAAAATTAAGTGGGAAAATATTAATGTGTTTTTCAGATTTTGTACAAAACGAAGTGGATTGAATGAAATTAAACAAAATCACGGACATTGTAGCACATGATTATATACACTCCGGGAAATAGAGGAGTATTTTGGGGCTCGCCTTAGCTCACAGGCCGGTAAACAGTTACAGAACACTATATTAAGTGGTTAACAAATACAACTCCTGTTAACAAATACAGCTCCTGTTAGCTCCTGTAATACAACAGAGAAAAATGTAAACATTGTTTGAAGTAACTACAAAAACTGGGGCTTGCCACAGGAGCCTATAGTATGCAGGCTATCATGGGCGTTACTGAAATTCTTTAAAATCCTACAGTTGCACATAGATACTAAGTGGTTAACAAATACAACTCCTGTTAGCTAAAAAAGCGATCTTAATTTCCTAGGTCTAAATGTATTCATCTTTAATTCTAGTATAACCCTGAAAAGAGAAATAAAAAACAACAACCGAGTGACAATAATTCGCAGCAGGTGCTTTGGCAAACGAATGAGAAGCATCGTAAAAACATGTATACTATGCAAAGGCAAACGATAATGCTGACATATAACAAAGACCATCACTCTATTTGTTCTGAAAAACAATTAAGTCAGGGAACTGAACCTAGTCCGGCAATATGTGTGTTGGATGGACCAGAGCACAAAATGAATTTGGTCCATACCACAAATGGTACTCGGTAAGTTATTTGGCCATGAAGTGTGTTAATAGAGGCAAGATAAGAAAAAACACAGTATATGTCTATGTGAGAACATCCAAACCAATAGATATATGCACTAAGGTTGTGTCACACAAACTCTTGAGCATGCATAACCATCATTTGTCATGCATGTATGCAGAAGTTTCACTTTATGCAAGCATAACCTAGACAATAAGAGAGGAAGAATGGTGGAAATGAATAAAGGTTAGGCATTAAAAAAAAGTTATCAGTCATAGTATTTTACTTTATTTAACTAATGTATAGATGACACCTCCTCTTCCACCTTTTTATCCATTCTAAATTAAATTCAAGCTGTTAAATTTGTAGAAATGTTAAATTTACATACAATAATAGAAAGCCCTATATAGCAAAGTTCAGGTCTTGCTATGCCTGCCCATTCTAGTTCTAGTAGTCTATCACCTTATTAACCCTTCATTATTTTCATCATTTTCATCTAAGAATACGGAGAGCAACTGGGTAGTTCTTGAGATGCAACTGGGTTAGCAGGGAGAGACAAAGAAAGAGCCAATTGATCACTACATAGGAGACATGATGAGCCCTGTGAATACATAATTAAGTGAAAAAAGCTAAAGTAAGAAAATATCCAACATTTACTTGTGTTTGCCTGCAGTGGAGGAAGCCTTGGCATGAAGCCTTGGGCTAGAAACAGATACTTGATTATGCATCACATCATGTATGTGCACTGCACGTATGAAATGTGATAATTGATATAAATACATGCATATCAGTTAAGTGATAAAAAAATACAGTAAGGAAACAATATGAATTGACTAACATTTTTCCTGCGGTGGAAACAACTTGCATACTATTATGGAACAATACATATATAAATAAACTCTGCATCATAGTAGTATCTGGAGGAAACAGTCAAGGCCCCCTCCTCCCCCAACCCTAACCCGCCCCCGCGCGGCGGCGCTGCACCGCCTCCGGGGCGCCCACCAGCCTCCGCCCCCTCCAGCCCCCTCCTGTGATCTCCTCTCCGCCGCCGCTGCCGGGCTTTGCCTAGGCGGTGTGGTGGCGGCGGCGGACGTCTCTCCTGGCGCCGAGTTGATGGCGATGACGGAGCTCGTCGTCTCTTCTCATGGCGTCGGTGCAGCGAGGGGACGGCGGCCACAGCAGATCCGGTGGCCGCAAGATGCAGCGGCGGCTCCATTCAATCTGATCCGGTCCCCATGGGGCTCGGGCGGAGGGGATGAGCGGGCTCCTGTGGGCTGCGGCGTGCGGTCCTCGTTTGTGTCCCTTCCACTTCACGAGGGCGCCTGGAGTTTCTACTCTAGGCATGGCGGTGGTGGTCTTCTCTTTCGCCGGAGGGGATCGGCTAGTTGTGTGGCTAGCTTTGGCGGATCTCGCGATCCGTCGTCTAGCTCCCGATGGTGAGGCGTAGCTGCCGGTGAAAGCCGGCCCTAACTTCGGTCATGGCGGATGATGGCGGCGCATGTTCGTCGTTACCTTGTTGAAGATATTGTCTCTGCAGTCTGCGTTCTTCGCCTGGGCTACTCAAAGGGAAACCCTAGACCCGGGTCTCCCGGATCGGATGATGGCGGCGTGCAGCGCCGTTCTACCTGTTGGGGGCATCTTTTTGGAGCAGACAACGGATGGTGGTGGTGCTGAGGTGGAGCGGTGTTCTTTGTTGTGTCAGTGGTTTCTCGGAGACGGACGCAGTGTGATGGACACGCGCAGGATGGTGGTGCCGTCTGGCGTCGTGGCGGCATCGATGGTAGGTCTGGAAAGGTCAATGCGATGATCCCTCTTGAAGATGGAGTCGAGGAAGACGGTGCTAGCAGCTTCTGTGGCGTGTGCGTTGGCGTGCGCTGAGAGTTTGCTTGACTGAATGTGCTTCTCATCTACTATTGGGCGGCCTGGGAAGGCATTTGGTCTTTTGGATGATGTGAGTTGGTGTCTTGTCACCCCCTCCATCCAATTGTAGGTTTAGCGAGGTGGCTTCGCATTTGATCTTTTGTATTATTTCTTGTAAGGTGTTGTGAATAATCTAATAAAAAAGCAGTGTGCATCCCTTGGATGCAGAAGCTGGGGTGATATTTCCCCCATTTCGAAAAAAGCTATACTATTATGGAACCTGCCTGAAATAGAACAGTAGTATGGTAACTTAGAATGGTAGGCTGCATGAAACAAGTAGCATAAATAGAACAACCCTGGATATATATACAGCCAAACACAAAACAGATTGCAAGTTTTGGTGCTAAATCAATTAAGTACAGCTAGTGAGCTAGGTACCACGTAATAGATTTGACAAACTAATGATAATTTATGTGAAGTCACTGTTGATTATTGTTGAACTTTATACTCTATGGTTTATACTCCTTTTGTAAGATCATTTTTAGTAGTGAAGGTACCTACTAATGAAGAATATCCAATACAGGGTTGCGACCATTGGTGTTGGCTTATATGATCAATTGCCTACGAAGTTCTGCAAACAGCAAGAATAAAATGATGCCTACCATTAGATACATACTTACAGACATGAGCTCTCAGATCATCCATAGTCAGTTAATTCTCTATTTACATCAGTCTGCACACGTACACAGTTCCTTTGTTGAGGCAGAGTAGCAGCACTAACAGACATCTCAGGAAGTTCATTTGCTGAGAAAAGGAATTATTCAGTCTTGTGATGGACCCAATGAAGTTCCTGTAGAGCACACCACCCATAAGTACTAAGAATATATAAAATTTAAGATAAGATTTACAATATATGGAAAAACACTCTCTAAAGCACATATCCAAGGAATGACCTCAACTACACCCTAAGAAAACATTTCATAGGAATAAAAGCATGTACTGGGAATGAAACAATCATAGGGTAAAGAAGATAAAAATCAAGGAAGGGAGATAGAATAAAGCATATTTTTTCAGCTTATTTTGTGTCACGAGTTACGACGATAGATAAATAGGGTAAAATGAAAAAAGGAAAGTTTTATTTTCCAGGATGGCCGAACTCTAAAATCTATACACACATGGGGAAACTGACCCCATCTACCTTCATATCAGTGCAGTAATGCCTCGACATACAGACACCGTCAGAATCAAATATAATAGTGAGCTCACTCAACATCTCAGCTTGATGAACCACGTCAATGCAAAGAAAGAAAAATAAATGGGAAAGATAAGTACAGATTGTACCTTCCAGCCTCATGAGCATATCTGCTACAAAAATCAGGCACTTAACTTGAATGTTATTTTCTAACACCTGCAACGAAGCAAGCTACTGCTCAAACCCGACTCCTTGCATTGCCACAACATAAACTGATTCATATCACTGCATTGCACCAAAACTAAATTAGGAATATTCTCCTCTACAGCTTATAAAAAACTAAATCACTGAATCCAAATGCACTTATACCCCAAACATCAATTACGAATGCATTTCTTAGTGCATTTCCATCCACCCTTCTGGACATAAGTCTGCGAGAATGTACATGCAAAATCAGAACGAAATTTCTAAACTGACATATATTGTGTTATGTTTGAAAACTAAAATATGTATCACACCTTTCTCCTACAAAACTAAGCAAACCTCTGCTCTCATCTTTCTCCTTGTAAACTAAAATACACACCACGTATTATCTCATCCTTATCTGTCCAGGACCTGAAAATGCAGAAAAAATGTTCAGTAACAACCATCATCGGCTCAAAATACATGGATGTTAATTTGCAGTTAAGAGAATTCCAAGATCTGCAATATTGAGTTTTAAGACTCCAAGCTCATGAAAAACTAAATGATGTATGGATGAATAAAGCAACCAATCAGAAGAAACCATTTTCTTGCCATTTCCTTTCGATGAAAGGTTTTAACCATTAAGTGCAACCATACTGACCAGTAGGGAGAGAATCATGAGAGGTGGAGTGGCGACGACCACATTCCACTCCATCGGTTGTCGGACCCCTGTTGGCTACATGAGGCAAAATCATTGCGTGGATGAAAAGTTAACATGCCAAAATAAAAATAGGAATACTACCAGTTTTTAATTATAGGAGGAATTTAGTTTGGTAGTCAACAGTGAGGGTGCCTTACTTTCTGGATGAAAGGTCCAGCATGATATACAAAGAAAAGAGGCAACATAAAAACTTCAAAAGTATTTCCTTTTAGTTTTCAGGAGCTGATAGAAACAAAATCCTCCATCCATGAGTTCTGTCATCTATAGCCAATAAAAGGGTGATGGAAAATCCCTTAAATTAATGTACAAACAAACAACAAAATCAACCTAGAGTCATATGCAAACTTTGTTAGGTCACTGCATGAATCACGCCCTATGGACACGACATCGGTTAAGACGCCAGTTGGCTACATGAGGCACAATCAGAGCGTGGACGAAAAGTTAACGGGCCAAAATAAAAATAGGAATACTACCGGTTTTAATTATAGGAGGAATTTAGTTTGGAAGTAAACAGTGAGGGTGCCTTACTTTCTGGATGAAAGGTCCAACATGATATACAAAGAAGAGAGGCAACATAAAAACTTCAAAAGTATTTCTGCAAAAGATTAAATATAAATAGTTAACACCATGGCATATACAGATAGATAATTTAAATTTTCAGATATCATGCACATATCATGTCAGGAATGTCACCCAAAATTAGTAATGTAGCCATCTAGCCAAACAGAATCAAGCACAACGGGGCAATTACACAGCTCCAGGAATAATCATCAACACAACATAATTGCATTTGTTAGCTCACAACAGTGAAACCTCAAGCACATAATAAACTACACGAGCAATTTAAATGGAACTTTATTATATCTCTCTAAGGTGAAAATTCTGCTCCATAGCTAGAGGCTCATCACTTACAGTCAAAGCTACTATCATACAGTTGATCAGTGTACCTACTCTGGTTCGTCTTATTGTTTGTCAAGCAGCTACGTGAGCATGTACAGTTCACCAAGATCTATGTAACTTGTAGAATAGATCAAATAGACCTTTACATATTTGCCTGCCAGACACACTTAAGTTTGCAACTTTTCTAGCAGTTAGAATAGAAGCACTGCCTTAGAATCCTCGTATATGAACATATTATCTGGATACTAATTACTTCCTCACCAACTAATCAACATAAGACAGAAACAAACAATTGTAGGAAAACCTAAACACAACCAGAATGTACACTTCCAGCGCAAAATCTCAGTACATACCTCCTATGATGTGCTCATGTTTCGCTACTTTAATGGCTACATCCCGTCTGCAGTATGATCCACGGAACCTGTGAAAGGAAAGATTAAATTCAACGGGGTTTAAAATGTTGCATGATTTTCACTTTACAGAGCAAAAATCGAAGGTCACCGTTCGATCCACATGCAAACCTTGTTCCTGAGAAACTTCAGGTCTATTCCCCAAACATCTCCATCGGTTGGCATTTTCACATTGGTAAATGACACTCACCAGTTTACAGACCTTCTAGTGATAGCGGTAATGATCTTGAAAGACATCAAGCTTGTGCCTAACTGAACCCATTTTTAAAAGGCCAAACGTACTTGTTATTTGAGGAAAATCAAAAACTGCTATAGATTTTTAATGTTTACTCTTTTTCATACTGCACTTGACATTTGTAGGTAAGATAATAATGGATTGCACCTTATTTTCAGGTAAATTGACAATTTCTCTAAACCAAACATGATACTACATTTTTTCCTGTTGCAAATATATAACTACCTAAGGTCCGAGAAAATCTTGTACCTCAATACTGCAAGATTTCTCTAGTAACTTCTTTTGTAGTTTCTTATTACCCTGGGAATGACAGCAAAACAACAATTATGATAACCTGCATGCCAACAAGGAGGGACAAAGCACATTGTAGCAGTGTATATGTACTACACGATACAAAGGTGAAAGAAACCAAGCATGTAATCATGACTTAATATTAGTATACAGCTACTTAGTAAATTGAGCAATGCAACTTTACACATTCCATTCTACTGTTGTCAGTAGCAACTTTCTTTATAAGTGATACAGAGTATTTTAAAGCAGGACTTGCAACAGAATAAGATTCAGTAACCTAAAGTTTCCAGCAGCTATAAATGTGCAGAGTAGAAGCAATGGATAGGAACTTATTTTTCTTTACAAAACGTAAAACCTATAACTACCTTTATCCTGTAGCCATTTTGAAAAACTTTAAGTTTCTCCAGGTCCTCTGCTAGTTGCAATGGAGTTGGTGCAATCTCTAGATAGATCTTCAGAAACTTCGAATCAAAACACTACATGAAAGGGCAAATCATTAATTCTGAGAAAGCTTCAGAACAAATGTATAATCTGCAATAGCAATTATCCAAAGGAAGGGTTGATAATTTACCGAAATCCCAAGATGAAAAAGATATGGAAACTTAGGATTTACTTTCCCTGATCTGAAATGTTCAAAATTTAGGAATTGTAAGTTAGAACCAGGTCACCGAAAGAGTTAAAATATTTTTTAGTATCTCACTTGTTAAATGGACCAGCCCTCTCCAGAAGTATATTGCATAACCCCTGGCTATTCCCAATACACTTCATTTGATTTGTGTAAAATGCATCTTCTGGTTTTAGTGCCGTGGCAGTTTGTAACACATCCAAAATGTAACTAATGACTTAATGAGGCCACCAAGCAATCATGAAAAGATACCTCAATACAAAGCACAGAAACCTTACCATCTTTCCATGATATGAAATGCCATTATAACATCAGCTCCAAATCATCTACATCACTCAACAATTTTGTCATCTGTTGCCACAACTATGCATATGCCTAAAACAAAGAAATACAGACTATGTTAGGAAGGCAGCGGAAGACGAGGCACTGACAACAACCACAGCCATGTTTACCACTGGTCACAAGGATCTGCACATCAGGGCTGGCTCGACCTTGAGGATGAACGCGCCACCTTCTTCTCCCGTGCCTAGGAAAAAAAATAGAGGGTGATGGAGGCGGAGCCTGGGCATCCATCATGGACAAAGAAGAGGGAAATGATATGGGGAAGGATCCCTCACCGGCGGCTGTGATACGGAGGAGACCCGCGGCGGCGGGAGAACCGATGGAGGCCTCCCATGGCCCGTCGCCACTGTCTCCCGCTGACCCTCCGCCTTAGTTGCCAGTCCGCCGCGCGCTAGATCGCACGGCAGCGCCCCCGCCGCTCCCGCCTTGTCGGCCAGGTCGCCGACCTTCAAGGACGCCCCTTGCGCGCGGGAGGGGGCGAAGTGCCAGCGGCACGACGGGAGGAGGGAACCGAGGAAGAGGGAGGGGCAGGAGCTACCAGGACATGGATTAGCCTAGGGTTTGAAGGAATTGGGGAGATGAGCTGAGGGATTTGGGGGAGATGAGCTGTTGAGGGATTGGGGCAGAGGAAGGGAGCGGGGATTGGGTGGGCAGAGGACCATTACGCAGGAAGCCACACGTGACCAACCAGAAATCCACCCGCATTGACTGATGAGCGGACCCGGTCATACGTGGGACCCCGCGTGCAGCCAGTGATGGGTAAAAACGACCATTGCATGGCTTTACCTAGCAGGATGTTGCCCAGAATGAACGATTCAGATAGACAGATGAGTAGATCCGACGGCCCAGAAACGGTAATCGCTGTAAAACCCCCTATGGGGGGCATCATTTATACCTTTAGATGCATGTGATGCGATCCTTTGTCCCCTGCACGTATCGTACGACCGTCGCTTTATCCCCTCGCTAGTCTGCAGACTCACCTACGTGGCGCGGCTGTCGCCATTGCGTGGTGGCTAATCCTTCCTCGAATCTTGGGCTTCCGCTGTACCCATCACTAAGGGCATGTACAATAGTGTCTACTCAGCCGTCTGTAAGGGGTTCCACGTAGGAAATTAGATGACGTGCGAAAACTACCGGAATCCGTCGTTAATTATAAAGACGATCTATTGCCGGGCAAATCGCTGCCTATAGACAGGTTATTCCCCATTGTACCGAGGTGTCGCTAATCGTGGGTTGGACTGGGCCTTGTTTTCCACGGAAACTGCTTTCTTTCTCCCGTGAATTTTGGAAGCAGTTTGGTACTTATAGACAGCTAAACAGATCTGCTATTGTATTTGGTGTCTTCAAGGTTGTCTATATCTGACGTGGTGAGATGTTACAGACACCGGGTGTCTGGACTACTGTACATGCCCTAACTAAACTGTTAACCCTCCAAAAACAACCGATGAAACTGTCCTTAAGTAACTGACCGTCCGGTTAGGGCAGTATTTTATCCTCGTGGTGAGAGCAACGTGAACGTGGTTGAACAGAGATTGGCTGATAAAATAGTCCAGTCGTGTCTCAGCCACCCACAAAGCTACCTACAGTTGAGCTTGGAAGAAAAAGGTGTGCCGTCAACATTCCATCTGCAGCTAAGCCAACAATGCAAACCAGACTAAATTATCGCATACAGTGACCTTTTTGCTTTTGGGTCTAGCTAAAAGCAGGTGGATTAGAGTGTACGGGTCGATCTCGTGAGACTGAGACTTGAGAGCGCCGGCCGGCAGCTTTGCTTGGATTACAATCCATGATGCGCTCGTAATGATGTTCTTTATGGAGTAGCACGAACTGACCAGGTAGATATAAACACACCGAACGCTTTCAGCGGCATGGATCTTATCCGGAGCAGACCAGGTGCGCCACGTTGGCGGGGACGATGTTCTTAGAGCATCTCCAGCCGCGTCCCCCAAACCGTCCCCCAAACCGCGCCGGATCGAGCGTTTGGGGGACGTGTTTCGTTCGTGCCGCGTTTGGGGACGTCGCTCCCAGCCAGCGTCCCCAAACGCCGCCCCCAAACATTTAAAATAATTTTTCTAGCATTTTTATTTCAATTTCCACAAATTAATACATAATTTGGAACGTGGTTTACACGAAAACACAGTTTGGAACATGGTTTTCCACAAACTAATACATAGTTTGAACCATGGTGGACACAAATATAAAATATTGCAAAGAAACTAAACCTAACTAGGCCGTGCATCGAAGGTTTCGTGTGTTCGCTGCTAAGAAAGAACACTCGAGGGCACACCCAGTCACCTAAACTGGAAAATCCAGCGGGAGGATGGTGCCCTTGTTGGTTCTACCGATGAGGCGAACAGACAGAAACCTCCGTGCACGTATTCGCTGCGAAGAAACAACACTCATTCAGTCGTCCTCCTCGTCGGTGCTGTCGTCGTCCCTGTCGACGTGGTAGTCCCGGAGGCAGCGCCTCTCGTCGAAGACCTTGACGCTCATGTCCCTGTTGCCGAAGTAGGAGATCACGAGGATGAAGCCGGCTTGGAGGCTGTGGTGGCGCGCGAACTTCTCCCAGCCGATGTTGAAGTACATCTTGCCGCGCGCGTCGTAGATCGCCTTGACGATCCACCGGCGGTAGCCGCACGAATGCTCCCGCAGATGCATCGTGCGCGGGCGTACGCCGCCGACGTACTCGGCGAAGGAGTCCGGCAGCCTCCGGATGCCGCGCGGGTCGCCCTTGAGGACGTGGACGAACTCGAACAGGACGTCCGGCTCCACGTCCATCTCCGACGATGATGAAGGCGGCGGCGTGGAAGGCGACGGCGAGCGTTCAGCTGCGCCGCGGCCACGACCACGACCACCACCACGGCCGCGGCCGCGAGGTCCGCCTCCGCCTCTACCAGACATAGCGTCGAGTCTTGTTGATAGATGGTGGCGGCTAGGGTTTGGGAGAGAGGCGCTAGGGTTTGTGTGTGAGAGGGACGATGAGAGGCGCCCTTTTTATAGGCCGGAGGGAGGCGGAGGAGCGGTGGCGCTCATTAACGCCGGCACGCGGAGCTAGGCGCGACGGGACGCGTCGCTGCGCCCTCTGCGGGAACTGCACCGTCGCTGCGCGCCAATAACTTCCGTCGCGAGGTAGGCGACGGTTAGGTTTAAATTAATTGTGCCGCTGACGGGTCGGCCCCGCGCCTCCTCGCCTCGCTTTTCGTGTGTCCGGCGTCCCCGGTGCGTCCCCTGTGAGACGGGGACGGGCTCGGGACGCCGGACACCGAATGGGGGCGCGCCGGACGAAAAATGGTTTTGGGGGACGCGGCTGGAACGCTTTTTTTGTCCGGCGCGCCCCAAATCGCTTTGGGGGACGGTTTGGGGGACGCGACTGGAGATGCTCTTACCCATCTGTTTGGTAGGTAGGATTCGCTTGTCACATGCGAGCATTCAGCAGCCTGAACGGCATCTGATGGCCAACTGAAATTTCCAACGATAGGATGATGATCAGATGGTGTAGTGTCACATTGTCAGCAGGCTTACCCAAATTAACTCTCCTTGTAACAGTCATCATCTGCATCTTGGCATCTTGCATTACACGCAGCTAGCAGAGACCGCGTCTGCATTCTTGGTCGGGACAAATGGAATTTGGTATTTTTTAGACAATTTCGGGCCTCTCCCATGCCCTCTCCGCCGGATTAGCTGGCCGGAGATGGGCTAGCACTACGGGAACCAGTCAAGGTGCCGACGGCCGGCGGCAAAGCTTGCTTGCCTTCGGCACAGGCTTGTGCCGACGGCTGCCGTCGGCACCTTGCTGCACAATAACGCCTTGGCACAGGCAAAATTGTCGTCGGCACAGGCCGGCCATCGGCACAGTACGGCTTAGCCGTCAGCATAGATAGAAATAACGCCGTTTGGTAATTCTGGCTTCATTTTTTTCACAATTTTTTTTTTCAAATTGTTTATCCCAATTTTTTTTAATCACTCACATGCACCATTTTAACTCTAACTACACTTAATATTATGTCAAATTCCACTCATGGTCAAACTTCCCGGTTAGTCACCCATCCTCATACTACTTCACCCCTAACACGCTTAACTTCTCGGTTCCATTTAGACTAGATTCCATGAAACAAATGACACCTTGTTGACAATAGTACCATATCAATACTATTAACCCTTATTACTTGATGTTGCACATCATTATTTTTTGAATTCTAAACAATTACCTACATGAACTACAAGAATAAGTATATTAATCTTGAATTCAAATAGACAATAAAATGATTTATTTTTTTCTTTTTTATTTAATATGGAATAATTAATATCTTTAAATTTGTAAATCAAAATTTGACAAATAATATGTCTAAATCGATTAGAAAAATGAGAGGAATCCAAATATGACATCCATATCATATTTTGAATCTAAAAATAATTTTTTCAAAAATTCATGAGCAATATATCATGTACCTGTAGTTCAAATCTGGTCGGCCTCCTGCCGATTCGGCAGGAATTTGTCTTTTTCCTGAGGGGTGGATGGAAAGGTTCCGGATACACCGGTTGAGAAATTTTCCATCTTAGTTGGTCTAGTATTTTTGAAAAATCTGTTGGTACCAATGTGACACTTTAATTTGGTGGTTGCTTCACAAAACACATCATTTTCGGCACCTAAAAAATGGAAAATGGTTTTTTCGTTCAATGAAATGCAAAACTTCCTCCTGCAATATCGTAAGACATTCCAATATGCACATGTGTGCACAATATGTGCACATTATCACAAAATATGCCACGATTCTATCCATAAGATTGTTCGTTTGACCTAAATGTCATGAAACCTCGAACATGACAGCTCATTTTGTGAATGATTTTTTGTGATGTTCATAATTTTCCAACTTTAATATTTTTCCTTGCAACTATGACACATAATATGACACCACGCGAAGGTTTCACATTGTTTGGATCGTTTTCGAATTTTTTATACCCGTTTCAAACTATATTCAAAACGGCGGGCATGAAGATCCTTTGCCCGGGGCTGAGGCTCGTCAAACTTGCACTGGATCTCTGATGAAATAGCATGTTGTGAATCTAAAAACGATTTTTACAAAAAATCTTGAGCAATATATCATGTAACTGTAGTTCAAATCTGGTCGGCCTCCTGCCGATTCGGCAGGAATTTGTCTTTTTCCTGAGGGGTGGACAGAAAGGTTCTAGATACATCGGTTGAGAAATTTTCCATCTTAGTTGGTCTAGTATTTTTGAAAATGTGTTGGTACCAATGTGAAACTTTAATTTGGTGGTTGCTTCACAAAACACCCCATTTTCGGCAGCTCAAAAATGGAAAATGGTTTTTTCGTGCAATGAAATGCAAAACTTTCGTCCTGCAATATCGTAAGACATCCGAATATGCACATGTGTGCACAATATGGGCACATTATCACAAACTATGCCGCAATTCTATCCATAACATTGGTCGTTTGACCTAAATGTCATGAAACCTCGAACATGATAGCTCATTTTGTGAAGGATTTTTTGTGATGTTCGTAATTTTCCAACTTTAATATTTTTCCTTGCAACTATGACACATAATATGACACCACGCGAAGGTTTCACATTGTTTGGATCGTTTTCGAATTTTTTATGCCCGTTTCAAACTATATTCAAAACGGCGGGCATGAAGATCCTTTGCCGGGGCTGAGGCTCGTCAAACTTGCACTGGTTCTCTGATGAAATAGCATGTTGTGAATCTAAAAATGATTTTTACAAAAAATCTTGAGCAATATATCATGTACCTGTAGTTCAAATCTGGTCGGCCTCCTACCGATTCAGCAGGAATTTGTCTTTTTCCTGAGGGGTGGATGGAAAGGTTCCAAATACACCGGTTGAGAAATTTTCCATCTTAGTTGGTCTAGTATTTTTGAAAAATGTGTTGGTAGCAATGTGAAACTTTAATTTGGTGGTTGCTTCACAAAACACCCCATTTCCGGCAGCTCAAAAATGGAAAATGGTTTTTTCGTGCAATGAAATGCAAAACTTCCTCCTGCAATATCGTAAGACATCCCAATATGCACATGTGTGCACAATATGGGTACATTATCACAAACTATGCCGCGATTCTATCCATAACATTGGTTGTTCTGTGTGAAAGCCATAAAACATCGGATATGATAGCTCATTTTTTAGAAGGTTCTTTGAGATATTTTAAATATTCCAAGTTTGATATTTTTCCAAGATAGAACTTATTTTTCTGAATTTTTTTGATATAATATTTGTATTTTTCTGAATTATAATGATTTAGTTATGATTTTTTGAAGATTAATGTGGTAAATGGAAAATTGTTGTGCCGACGGCTTTATGGCTGAAATATGTGAGCCGTCGGCACAGGCCTGACGCTGTTAGCTCGCCGTCACGACGGAGAAGCTGTGCCGACGGCTGAAACTGTGCCGACGGTTGCCGTCGGCATAGACCTTCATGTGCCGACGGTTTACCTGTGCCGACGGCTGACCTGCTGGCCTGGCCGGAACGAGTCCTATGCCGATGGCCCCGATATTTTGCCGTCAGCACAGGATCTGGCCGTCGGCACCTTGACGGGTTCCCGTAGTGTAGGAGGAGCGCCGGAGTAGATAGGTCTAGGGTTAGGTTAGTTTTGGGCTCTATGCCCGGTAGTTGGAGCAGAGCTCGGGTCTATGGCGGCCAGATCTGGAGCTACTTAGGGTGCCCCTCTCTGTTGCTTCTGCTCCTCCGGTCGGAGCTGGCGGCAGAGAAGGAGACCACAGTCTCCTTCAATAAAGTTTTGGTCGTCTACCGCAGCAAGATGCACGAGATCCTCGACGTGGAGCTCCTCCTGGCCGGCCGTGGCGGCGAGGAGGAGGGGCACTGGGCTGAGAGGCTCTACTGGGCTTCAGCTACGGCATCGACGGTGTGGAGATCGGTGGATCTGGCGGCAGCCGTTGCAGCGGTGGCTCCCTCCTCTCTCGTCATCGTGGTGGTGGCGGAGGTGAGGTTGAGGCGCGTGTTGTACGTGTATGCTCGCTGCATCCGCAGCAGGGGAGTTTGCAGGCTTCTCATCGGAGGTTCCTCACGGCGCCGATGTCACTGTTTCTGATGGCCGAAGGGCGGCCCCTCCACCCTTGGAGGATCTATACGGCGCCACTGTCGTCGTCTTTCTTGGCCATAGGGCGGCCCCTCCATCCTGCGCCGACGCTTGTTCGTCGTCTGCAGGTCTTCTTCAACCTCCAATCATCTAGACGGAGGCTCATCAGCACCGTCGGAGTTTGCTCCCGTCTCCATGCCCCAAGTGGTTTCGTCCCCGGCGGCGTGGAGATTGACTCCGACGAGCTCGACGGTGGTAGTCTTGGAGCTGGCCTTGATTGCGTTTTCCTTCGCTGGTCAAAGGGCCTTAGTGCAAAAAGTCTGGGTCGGTTTGTAATTTTCTTTTTCTTTAAGATCCTTTGTGTAAATGTAACTCCACCGCTGATAACGAAGCTCTAGATCCTTCGGGACCTCTCCTGTTAAAAAAAAAGAAATTTGGTGAGGTATACACTTTATACAGAGTGGCAAGGAAAACATGCCTCAGAAGCACGTACACGCGCGCGAGTGTTACAACTCTATTTGGTCCGGACAATTTCGTCGTTGTGGATTGCCCTATTGAGCCTTACCCTGCCTCGATCAGAAGCACGTACACGCGCGCGAGTGTTACAACTCTTGATTACATATCTGGATATCCCGATCCTGTCGTTGATGCGTCCCGGCAAGTATGTTTTTTAGCGTAGTTGACGTTCTGTGTGTCCATTTTATCTCATGCGACTGAAACACGCAGAGCAGGCCATACCTATCTTCCCCAGTGGGCAACCATCTTCTTATCCGTTACTGCACCTAGGCTACACTTAGCCTAGCCAAACAATGCGGCCGTGTCAGCATGTCGCGCTGTACTTGATCCACAAATCAAGCATACTAGCTTAGCCAGACATATCATCACCACTATCATCGCATGTGTCCACGCTCCATATTATTGGGTCCACGAATCTCAGCAGCCATTGGGCACGGATTGGACTTCACACTCTCGGATTTGATTTTGACAGCAACGTTGATTAATTAAGTATGCGGACAGTACGTAGCCCAGACATGTACGTGCTTCGATTACTTTACCACATGTTCCTCTCCGCGCGCAAACCGGGATGTGTGTTCTTCGCTTGTCTTTTGCCTTTCTCATTAGACAACACGCATATCGCAACTCGTAAAACAAACGGCTCCAATAAAACAACTAGATTTGCGTGAAAAGCTGGAGGTTACAGTTCTTCACTGAATATATAATCATATATTCATCCTTTTTGCAAATTGCAGGTAGGAATGGTAGTGGCAAACCTATTGACAGCGAAACCTTCATAATAAAAAGATGGCTTTCAATTTGGGCACCGTACAGTCCAAGAATCGCAGAGAAACCTATTTGAACAGGTAGGACTTGCACACTTGTGCGTGTTTCTTTCTTATGAGTTTGCATGCATGGACCAGATGATATTTAGGCCAGATCGTGGAGGATAAGGCAGAATCTGGTCATCACTGTACTTCATTTGGGATAGAAAAGCTTAACCCCCACATACAAGCCATGCACACGTGCTGCAGACTCAGAGCAACTCCACTCGTCTCCCCGACGAGGCTCCCGAGCAACGTTTTTCTCATCCGGACGGTGAAATTCGGTCCAGTCGCGCCCCCGGTTTCTCGTTTTCGTCCGGATTTGGCCTTCATCCATCCGGCGAGCCCACACCATCCCCAGTCCCCTGGGGAGCTATCGGGAAGTCCGGACGAGTGAAAAGCGGGGAAGGGCCCGATCTGTCGGCGAATGGACACACGAACCCCACCACCACCTCGCTCAAAATCCCCCACCCCTCATATCTCTCTCGCCGCCGGCACCACCCCGCCGGTTTGTTGCCCAGATTCCGCCGTCCCTCCTTCCCACCTGCCTATATTCCGCCGTCTTTCGACGACGGCCTATCTCGCTCGCTCCTCCGCTCGCCTGTTTTCGACGACGGCCTACTCCTCGTCGTTCGCGTCTCGGCTAGCCTCGGCCACGCCCGTCGGGTGTTCGTCCATTTGCCTCGCCGGCCATGGACTCGGACGAAGAGGAGGAGCGAGATGTTTGTCGAGCTTATGCGAGAAGAGATGGCAGCCGCCGCCCAAGACGAGGAGCACATGATGATCCTCGGTTGCTTATCAAGCATGTACGCAGGGGTGGCAACTGGTCGACGTGGTGGGTCGGCACCAGGTCGCCGGAAGTATAAGCCGAGACAGCGAATGGAGGGCTACTGCATGTTGTACGCCGACTACTTCGCCCACAATCCATTGCACGGTGAGACTGTTTTCAGGCGTCATTTCAGGATGAGCAGAAAGCTATTTCTGCAAATTGTGTATGCCATCCGACACTTTGACCCCTACTTCAGATGCAAGGCGGATTGCACTGGCTTGGTTGGATTTTCGTCACTGCGGAAGTGCACAGTGGCTATGAGGATGCTGGCATATGGAGCTCCCGGTGATGGTGCAGATGACTATCTTCGGATGGCGGAGTCCACCGCCATTGATTGTTTCTACCGGTTCTGCAGGGCCGTCATAGCAGTGTTTGGGGACTTTTACTTGAGATCACCCACTGTCGAAGATACTCAGAGGATCCTTGCAACAAATGAAGCTAGGGGTTTCCGGGGATGCTTGGAAGCATTGATCGCATGCACTCGGAAATGGAAGAACTGTCCGTTTGCGTGGCGAGGAATGTACAGGGGTCACAAAAAAGGCTGCACTATGATACTTGAAGCAGTGGCTACCCATGATCTCTGGATTTGGCACTCTTTCCTTGGTATGCCTGGATCCAACAATGACATCAACGTCCTAAACTGCTCCCCGATCTTTTCCAAGCTTGTTGAGGGTCATGCTCCCTAGGTGAACTATGTGATCAATGGCCGGCACTACAACAAAGGATACTACCTTGCAGACGGTATCTATCCAAAGTGGGCAACATTTGTGAAGACTATCTCGAGACCCGGCACCCCCAAACATTGCGAGTTTGTCAAGAAACAAGAAGCTTGCCGAAAAGACGTCAAGCGTGCATTAGATGTCCTCCAACAGAGATTTGCTTTCGTCCGTGATACGGTGGATCCAAACCAATCCACCTAAGTTGATGCCCGATCTTTCACAGCGAGAACCTGGGGTAGAGAATCCTCCCAACAACGCGATAAACGCAGCCTGGAGAAGAGGGAACGAATCCAGCAAGCAACGGATCGATGAACGATACGCCTCAAACCAAGAGCTAGACAATCCTTGATGAACACAAGAACCTTCGCAGCGGATATAATAGATAATGGCAGCGCCGTACCCCCGGAGGGATGATACACGTGAACACACGCAATGGGGAAAACCCTAATCTTTAGACTAAACTTGTTCTCCCTAAACCCTAGCCACCCCACCTCCTTATATGAGGGGGAGGGTGGCCGGCCAGCCCTTGCTGGGCCGGGCGCCCCACTATGGGCCTCCCTAACTTGGTTGGACAGGCCCAAACCAAGACTGACTCGATTTATTAAAAATCCCTAATTTGCCAATATATGACAATTACAAAAACTAAGATAATTAAGCTGGTGGAGTCCTGAATCTAGGCTCCACATAGGCCTCCATGCCCGTATCAGTCCGGTTCCCCGCTATGACTTGGTCCAAAGATCAGATGTGGGAGGTGATGAACTGTTGTGTGTGGTTACACAATATGATTATTGAAAATGAGCGAAGACATCCGGTTCCTCTGGCTGAGCAAGAAGCACCATATGAGAGAGAGGGTCCTCTTGCACAGCCCTAATCACCGAGTGCCGACATCATGGGCCGCCTTCATTGCTATGCGCCAGGAGATTCGAGACTCTACAATGCATCAACAGCTGCAAGATGATCTGGTGGAGCACATATGGACACTCCGAGGCAACGCCAACGCCGACGCCAACTAGTCTGTCTTTATTAATTTGTTTCAAAACTTGTGAAATTGTGTGCTTCATTTCTTTCAGCACTTTAAACATTGTATTGATTTTTGCCGAATTTGTTTCAGCAATTCTCTGAATCTTGTTTGCCGAACTTGTTAAATTTTATGTCGAATTTGTTTGAAATATGTCAAATGGCCAAAGTTGGGGGTGTCCTGCCGGGGGGACGGCTGGAACTTCGGCGCTCCCCAGGCCAAATTTTCCTCCAATCCGGAGGAAAATTTCGCCGGATTTAGGCGTGGGGAGCGCCAACGAGTCTCAAACGTATCTATAATTTCTTATGTTCCATGCTACTTTTATGATGATACTCACATGTTTTATACACACTTTATGTCATTATTATGCATTTTCCGGCACTAACCTATTGACGAGATGCCGAAGAGCCAGCTTGTTGTTTTCTCGTTGTTTTTGGTTTCAGAAATCCTACAAAGGAAATATTCTCGGAATTGGACGAAATCAACGCCCAGGGTCTTATTTTTCCACGAAGCTTCCAGAAGACCGAAGGGGATACGAAGTGGGGCCACGAGGTGGCCAGACCATAGGGCAGCGCGGCCCGCGCCGCCCTATGGTGTGGGCCCCTCGTCAGCCCTCCGACTCTGCCCTTCCGCCTACTTATAACCTTCGTGGCGAAAACCCTATTACCGAGAGCCACGATACGAAAAACCTTCCAGAGACGCCGCCGCCGCCAATCCCATCTTGGGGGATTCAGGAGATCGCCTCCGGCACCCGATCGGAGAGGGGAATCATCTCCCGGAGGACTCTTCATCACCATGATTGCCTCCGGATTGATGTGTGAGTAGTTCACCCCTGGACTATGGGTCCATAGCAGTAGCTAGATAGTTGTCTTCTCCTCATTGTGCTATCATGTTAGATCTTGTGAGCTGCCTATCATGATCAAGATCATCTATTTGTAATGCTACATGTTGTGTTTGTTGGGATCCGATGAATATTGAATACTATGTCAAGTTGATTATCAATCATATATGTGTTGTTTATGTTCTTGCATGCTCTCCGTTGCTAGTAGAGGCTCTGGCCAAGTTGATACTTGTAACTCCAAGATGGAGTATTTATGCTCGATAGTGGGTTCATGCCTCCATTGAATGCAGGACGAGTGACGAGAAAGTTCTAAGGTTGTGGATGTGTTGTTGCCACTAGGGATAAAACATCAATGTTTTGTCTAACGATATTTATGTTGATTACATTACGTACCATACTTAATGCAATTGTCTGTTGTTTGCAACTTAATACTGGAAGGGGTGCGGATGCTAATCTGAAGGTGGACTTTTTAGGCATAGATGCATGCTGGATAGCGGTCTATGTACTTTGTCGTAATGCCCTGATTAAATCTCATAGTAGTCATCATGATATGTATGTGTATTGTTATGCCCTCTCTATTTGTTAATTGCCCAACTGTTATTTGTTCACCCAACATGTTATTTATCTTATGGGAGAGACAACACTAGTGAACTGTGGACCCCGGTCCATTCTTTAAGATCTGAAATACAATCTCATCGCAAACTCTGTTCTTTCTTGTTCTTCGCAAACAAACATCATTTTCCACACCATACGTTTAATCCTTTGTTTACAGCAAGCCGGTGAGATTGACAACCTCACTGTTACGTTGCGGCAAAGTATTGTGATTGTGTTGTGCAGGTTCCACGTTGGCGCCGGAACCCCTGGTGTTGCGCCGCACTTCACTCCGTCACCAACAACCTTCACGTGTTCTTTGACTCCTACTGGTTCGATAACCTTGATTTCACACTGAGGGAAAACTCGCTGCTGTACGCATCACACCTTTCTCTTGGGTTCCCAACGGACGTATGTCAAGTGCACGTCAGCAAGATGCTCTCAGGATCCCGCGGCGGAAGCAAACCACCCGGTCCACGGTTGGGTTAGGCTAGTGCACCGGTTTCTATTCCAAGTCAGTAAACAAGGGATTTATTTGCCTTGCACGTACACATTGCCGTGCCAAGTTGAGCAGGACCATGCATGTGATGGCCAACAAACCCCAAGGCATAAAGCCGCTAGCTAGGTGTAGGTGGTGATCTTTTTCGGCTACCACCTACGGGGAAGAAAGGAACCGGTCAAACCTTGGGCTCCTATCTAACCTTGCACCTGGCCAAATCTTCTAACGGACGATCGACACACATCCCACCTCCCCTATCTGCTATTTTCATCTCCTTTTGCATTAGCATATAGGAGTACGTGCCTAAAGTGCATTGCTCATATTCTTGACGTCCATTTTGTGAAAGCCACGACAGGGTGAAAGTAAGCCTAAACCTTAATGACCAAGTTATCATTTTGGTGCAGAGACATGCTGGTATTTGTTAGACTAGTCACAAGCTCACAATGGGGAGTATCATATAGTTGTGCACAAGCCACTCACAATTTTAAATTTATTGATAACAAATTTGATTGAAAAATAAATTATCTCGACACAATAACATGTAGTTGAGTACATAACAATTAACAAAATATAATAATCACATTCTCATATTCTATCTTATAAGTCAATAAAATTAAATGTGACACGTAGGAAATTTACAATAAATGAGCAGAGTATGTGTATACCCGCGGGTACAATGCTATACCCACGATCTACCATGATTTAACAGGTAGTATATGGGTACTTTCCATGAGCATGAAGTGTACTCATACTCTGCCAATACGGGTATGGTATTCACGGGTAAACATAGTGTATGGGTAAAATTGCCATCTTTAACCGAGAGCGACCTGGAAGAAAATGGCATACGTTGCCATGTGGGGCCTGACGAACACGCCCGTTCTGCTGGCGCTCCCGCTAGTCTGCCCAGCTGCTCTCGCCAGCGTCGCCGTGGCGGCTCCTCCTGCTCCCGCCGGCGGCGGTGATTTATAGGCGAAAAAGAGGCGGAAATGGAGGCAGGAGAGAGGGAAAGGGCATTAACACCGCCGCGTGGAGAAGGCACGGTGGCGATGCGTGGGTACTGACTTAGCTCCGACGTAATATATCGGCTGCCTCCGCCTTGAAAACCATAGCGCCGTTAAAGAAAAGTTGTCGCATCTCCATTTCTACCTATGAAAAGTGTGGCACGTCTTGCGCCACCTCTCCCGCCGCTCGGGTCTGGCGTGTTCAGGATGTGCCCTTGAATCGGGGACAGCCTAGCTATATAGTGATGGACATGAAATTAGACCGCGCCAAGCGGAAGACGTCGGAAAACACCACTAGACGCGTTTTTGTCTCACGTCCCCATTTTTATTTAAGAGGCCCGTTTAGGAAATCCGGTTGAGGTAGTCTTGCATGCGGCCGGGTACCCGATCGCCGTTCGGGCGAGGCGTTGCGGTGGGTTTTTACTCCATGCACCATGCACTTGTCTCCATCATAGGGTCTCCATCCGGGGAGCAGTTCGCCTACGCCGATCACGCGAACCCATCAACGTGCAGATCATAGCCACAGTACTACCCCCTGTCGGTCGATCCACAAGTGCCCAGCGACAGCCATGGAGTTGCGACGTGTCCCAAGCCGTTGTACGTTGGTCTACGCCCACTTTTCACATGCCGACGACACCTTTTACTCGTGTAGTGCATGTCCGCCCACGTGAAAGTGAACACGTCGTCGGGCGGCATCGCGTCGTCCAGAACCACGGCTACGTGTACCACCTCGCCTCGCTTGCACATGCAAATGCATGCATGGGCGCGCATGCATGTGATGCGATCCCCCGGACCTGCTGACTCGCCGTCATTACGTGGTAGCTAACCAATCCTCGAATCTTTGGCACCAACTAATAAAACCGCCCATAACTGACCACACATATCTGGCCACTGTATTATTTGTCGTCACGGAGAGGACCGTGTACGTGTAGGTAAACAAACAGAGGTCTCGTCGTGTCTCATCCACACCAAAGCTAGAGTACAAAAAGCTTGCGAGAAAAAGATATCAACATTCCATCTGCTGCTAACAACGCTTTCTTATCCTTCAATGCACTGCATGCACCACGCCATGTTGGGACTTGAGCAGCTTTGCTTGGATTACAATCCATAATGCCGTGGCAATGATGCGCTTTATGGCGGATCACTGCTACACCTGATTAAGCTAATCCAAACAAATTGGACATCCGTCCACCACATGGATCTTATCCGGAACAAAGCATGGCGCCACGTCGGCCGGGATAATCTTCGCAGTCGGTATTGGTTGGTGGGATTCACACATTGCACGTACGCGAGCTGCGAGCTGCAGCTTCAACACAAAGCTGAGCTGGTGGCACTGGTGTGTCATCGAGACATCGACCCGTGGAGCCGCCAATGTTGTTGTTGCAATCAGCATTTCTCGTGGAGATTGTCGAGTTTCCTTTGTTTCTTACATTTGACACCATAGGAATTTGGTGATCGAGCTACGTACACGCATATGAGTCATTACAAGGAAAACATGCTGGCCTATGCGACAAAATTAGTTGCTGTGCATTGGTGCGTCAATGTATGGCCTGCTGACCATATATAACCCTGCCCGTGGAAAAAAACGTCTTGCGTGTTTTTGTTCTTAAGCACTAGTACAACAATGTCAACTCCTACTGGCTATAATGGTGCGTTGAGAAGCCAAGAGTAGATAGTGAGCGTCAAAGCCGTTCCAACTCGCTGTTTGTATATATATCTTGTCGGTACATCCTGTTAAAGTATTTTAACGTAGTTGACATTTTGTCTGATACCAATGTTTTTTTTTTTTTGAGGTTAAACAGTGGGTTTCCCCACTGTGTATTTTATTTATTTTATAATAAAAGTACAAAGTATCAAAGTAACAGGTAACGAGGTGCTAGAGAAAAGCACCACAGAAAACCAGTAAAACAAAAAAAGAGCTAACTAAACCAGAACTCCAAATCCAACTTATATAAACAATTTCACCCAATCTGCAAGCCCTGCATAAGATTTCCTTTTCGCCTTGTACACCAGAAGAGCCAACTCCTCCTTGAAAAATTTCTTGCATCTGTATAAGTTAGGGGTGATCTCTATGAAAAGGAAATCATTTCGAACTCGCCAAATAGACCAACATCCAAGAATAACGATGTCCAAAGAGAAAGTCTGCCCAATAGCTGTCAAGAGCGAGTTGATGATTTCTTCATGACAAGAGGGCTGTCCTGAATCCACAGGAATAGACCACCCCGGGCAAATGTACTGCCAACACATGAGGGCAAAAGGACACACAAAGAACAAATGAGTTCTTGATTCAAGCTGCAAGGAACCACACATAGCACAAGAATAATCTGGCAGAAAAAACCCTTTCTTTGGAGCAGATGCCTAGTATTAAGCCTGTCTTGCAAAAGCAACCAAAAGAAAACCTTGTGCTTAGATTGACAGCAAGTTTTCCAAAGCTTTTTGATAATCGAGCAAACTAGATGTTGCCCAATAAAGTGCTTATATGCTTTGGATACCTTGAATCTTGTATTATTCCCAAAAACCTCCCAAGAATCAGGATCAGCACTGTCAGGTATATTCAGTATAACTTCTTGAAGGACTTGGAACTGAGCAAATGCTTCATTTGATAGAGGCAGATGAAACAAATCCGACAGATGCTCTAATGACTTTGTTTGATGGAGAGAGACTGATTCATTAACAGTAAAAGAGTACAGATGCGAAAACTGCAAATTCAGTGACACATCAGACCAAGAATCTGTCCACAACATGATTGAGGAACCTGTTCCAATGGAGCATTTAGCCAAACCTTTATAATCTGCCAAAATTTTCAAACAATCTCTCCACCAAAAGGAAATATCTCTTGACTTAGCAGGGGGCAGAGCATTGACATAATAGACCTCCCATAACAGCTTGACCCAGGGCAAATTTGCTTTATTATAGAATTTGTGGAGATGCTTCATTAACAAACATTTATTCTGAATGCTTATATTCACCACTCCTAGCCCTCCTTGATCCTTGGGCTTGCACACCATCTCCCATGCTGCCAGAGGATGGCCATGCTCCTCCAGATCCTTTTTTCTCCAAAGGTAATGTCTTCTGTATTTATGAAACTCCATAAGAACCCACTGATATAATCTGAGAGTACTCATATAAAAAGTTGGCAGGGAGGACAAAACAGAGTTGACAGATCTTAGTTTATCACCATAGCTAAGATACATTGAACAAGCAGAAAGTCTCCTCTAAGCACTCTGAAGAATGGGCATGAAAAACTCCTTTGATGGTTTTGATGTACTCAAAGGAAGTCCAAGATAGGTGAAAGGCAATGAACCTTTTTGACATTGCAGAGTGTGCAGGAGCACATGTAACCTCTCTTCCGAAGTGTTGATTGGAATTAAATTAGACTTATCATAGTTAACCGTTAACCCAGTGGCATTCCCAAAATCAATCAGTAAATCCTTCAGAAACAACAGCTGCTCCTCATCAGCATGTAGTATAAGAAGAGTATCATCAGCATACTGAATTATAGGGAAGTCTACCGAGGAAGTCAAAGGCAGTGGCCTGGTGAGAAACCCATCTCGCATAGCTTTATTAACAATGGTCTGCAGAAAATCAGCAGCTAAAACAATGGTCTGATACCAATGTGACTGGGAAAAAGGGTACATCAAGACAAGCTTCATCCCTGAGCGACCACCTTCTTATCTGTTAAGAAAGTCGTTTGACTAACCGTGGCCAAACCGCGGGCTATGCGGCCAAGTCAGCATAGATCCGTGAATTATTAAGTCTCAGCTGGCTTAGCCATATATCATCATCACCATCAACGTCTCTTTCCATGTCCCACATTATTAGGTCCACGGATGTCAGCAGCCATTGGGCACAGACATGACTTTGGACTCTGGATGCTTGGATTTGATTCTGACAACAACATTGGTCGACGATTAACGATGTATTCTAACGGTACACTGGACTTGATAACTACCGGTTATTTTAAGATGATCGAGTATTTTTTTGAGTTTGTGTTCCTCTCCTGTCTACTGTCTTCTTACTGGAGAAGACAACGCGACTTGCAAAAATAGGCTTGTAATAAACAAACTTAGGTAGCTATAGGTTGCCTCTGAACATATCAAAAGTTCAAAACACATCTATTTTGCAGTAGAAGCAGGAACGCCGCAGCGCCTATCGGTGTCAACTGAAACGGAGCTTTCTTTAGCTCGGTTACCATAATACTGCATGACATGGATTTCCACTGAAGCACAGTATCGTACGATCCAAGAATCGCAGGGACAACCTAGCTATATAGCACACTTGTGTTTTCTTTATGAGTTTGCATGGATGGACCATAAGATATTTCAGACGGTTATGCCAGATGAGGAGGGAGGATAAGGCAGAATCTGGTCATAGTGTACTTCGTTTGTGATTACAAACTAAACCTCCCACACTGATGGGATATTTTATGATTTGCCACACTTTTCTTGAAAGTATGCCGTGCACACGTGCTGCAGCCTCACGATCCCAAAGCCGAAACAATACCCACAGGGGACAAGATTTAGCCAGTGTACCAACTTCTATTCCAAGTAGCCACTAAACAATGATGCAGGGTTTGCATGTATACCCACGGCAGTGTCAAGCGGATTAGACAAGGTAGTGTCCCATGTGAGGGCAACAAACCCAAGGGTATAAAGCCACAACAGATGTTCGATCTTTATCGGCGACGGGGCAACAAAAGAACTGGTCAAACCTTGGGCACTAAGCACAAGTACCTGGCCAAATCTTCAAACTGACTACTCGCTCGTCCAACGTCCTCCCTCAGATGCTTTCCACCCTCCCATGTGCTGTGCGTGAGAGATCGAAGGGTTATAGCAACAGCTAGTACGACGGCGGACTTGCTGTGGGTGCTTAGAGTGCAATCAGTGTATTGATCTCATTCTAGGGGGCTAATCCGTCTTAACTCTTAAAGGCACGACACAGACGAATCTAGCATATAGCACAAGATTTTGATTTTGCGTAGAAAATAGTACTATATTGTACTACCTCTGTCCATAAATAGATGCAAAAAATTTGTCTAAATTTGAATGTATCTAGTCACGATTTAGTGTACAGATACATCCGAATTTGAATACATCTTTGACATCTATTTTTCGATAAAGAGTATATATTAATATCAGAGATACCAATTACACCCAGCCTCTGAAACAACGCATTGCCCTAGCAACATTACGGATGCACACAGCCAAAAAAGAAAGAAGAATTACCAAAAAAGAAAAGCCCTGCTACAGACAGCACTAACACCACCATGACCACACCAGAAGTTCAGCTTCTCCAAAAGCGACGCCTCCAAGAAGGTAACAGTGCACCAGCGCTGTCGTCGCCCGATCATAGATCTTAGATTTGCACCCTGAAGAAAATCATCACTCTCAAAACAATGCCTTCAACAAGGACATTGCCAGGCACAATCAATTAAGGCCGGACCTTGGATTTTCACCCTGAAAGGTAAGATTTTGAACTTCTCCTGTGCAGTCGCCCCCACTCGCATGCTGCTGCTCCAAAGACACCGATCACGAAGCCAATTCCTCCTCGCCACCTAGACGCGAGTCACCATTGCAAGACCACAGATCTCGACTTCCATGGCATTCTCCGCCAGCACCACGGAACGAAAACGTGCTCCATGATAATAACCGCCAGCAGAGCTTCGGAACGCTCCCTCTGTAACCAAACGGCCAGAGTAAAAACATGGGAGCGCACGACCGAATCCCACTCGATCCAGCAATCTCCAGGCATGAATCGCCCAATGGAGTTCGCCGACGGCGCCTTCCAGAACACGACATTCCAGCCTGATCAACGGGAACTCGCAACAGGCAGATCTTCATCTTGGCGTGATTTGGAACCCTAGGACAACCGCCATTATTTGGCCAGGCCAGCAGCCCCCTCACCGCCGGCCGGCTTCCGGCTAACAGATGGAACGGGTCGACCCGTGCTGGCCCAGATCGGGATCCAGGTCGTCCCCAGATCGAGCGCGCAAGCGTGGTACCGAGAGGCAGGACTGCATGCGAGCGCCGCCGTCCGCTGCCGGCCCACCACCGTGCGCGCCCAACACTGTCTCCTCCACGCCTCCCTGCCGCACGCACAGCATGCGCCGCCCACTGGCCAGCGCCGCCGTCCCACCTGCGTCGCCCGATGTCAAGCCCCCCACGCGAAGGAAGCCTGACGGGCCGCACCATCCCTGCCCGCCGCCCTTCGACAGCAAGGCGTGGCCGCCACCGCCGGCATCGGCGGCGACAGAGACCGGTGTGGGAGATCGGGATAGGGTGTTCTTGGGTTGGTGGGTGGCCTCCGGAGCCGCCCTCGCCTGAGCGGCCCGGAGTGTGTTCTCCCTATGATTGTGCTTTGGCATCTATTTATGGACGGAGGGAGTAGTATATAAAAGTTCACATTTTTCCGAAAATAAAAGGATACATTTACGTCGCAAGTCCACTATCTCGTAGGCGTGCCTACCCAGCCTAAAGCCATGTCACGGCTACAGTAGCCTAACTTGGTGTCTCCCAGGCGATGGATGGAAAATAAATGGCGTTGATTTATGTACCTGCGTAAAAAGTTGTAGGGTTGCTGTAGCAGCACCATTTGAACCTGTAGCACTGCTCTTCTGTAGCAGCTAATCTGGGCCTTTGATATTTGATCCAATGGCTAAGAAATGAACCAAGTCAGACAACTGTAGCTTCTCTGACCTTGCTCTTGCAAGTCAGAGAATCCAGAGCGTCAGCCTGAGGCTTGCATCAGATATTCCAGGAGCTCGTAAAGATCTAGCGATGCCCACTTGCGCAGTGTGGTTGTCCGGCCGTACCACAACGCGGCTGGCGGAAGTTAACGCTGAGCAAATCTGGTGGAGCATTTCCGCAGCTCCACGGGCCAAGCTAAGCATAATTGAAGAGTATTACAAACCGGTACCAAAGGTTGCCACCCGCGGCAGGAAATATGCATGAATCTCTGCCGCGGCAGAGAATTCAGGTTTTAGGGTTTTTGGAGGGCTTTAGGGGTATCGGTTTGTTTCATATCGCGTCGATGCACCAGAAACGCGTTTGGGTTTAGGTAGTACATGAAGATCAAGATGATGCATAGCAAGTTGGTGCATATAATATAACACACATGTAATTGCATAAGATCGCAAATTAAGTAGCACTATGCATGAAGATCGATCTTCATGCATAGTGGTACTCTCCGAGGCGTACTCTATATATGGCTATTACATGTAGCATAGTGGTACTCTTCGAGTCAACTATATATGTAACGTGTACATCTTCATTCATAGTGGAACTCTGCGAATGGTGGTATGACGTCCCGAAGGAAAAAAACCCCGCCAATTCCTCGCCTATTGCTATGAAGCGGTCCTCGATTGAGAGCTTGTTCCGCTTTCTTGCCAACTATAAAAGAATAAGATACAAATGAATACATGAGCTATGTGTGTGTGTGTGTATATATATATATATATGTGTGTGTGTGTGTGTATATATATATATATCAAATCACAATCAAACAACTATTACTGAAACTCAGCACAACTTATGATAAGAAAATAAATTTGTGAATATTGTTTTCGTACCTCTTTATTTCTGTCATTATTCATTCTCTCGCTGACAATTCTGTGGATGTACTCGCAAACGTAGTATCCACAGAGATCAGTCCCTTGTGGTTGTTGCGGGCATTTCTTTACAAGAATATAATCAATCAAACAATAGTCAAGTATGATAATTAAAGGTGTGTGGACCTAGGTAGTACTACTTACTTTCGCACGCCATCGCAGCTTCGGTGGCCATTCATGGGACTTATCTTCCTTGATGAAAGTTTCCCATACGCTGCCCGACAAAAGAAAATGCATAAAAGAGTTATCAATTAGTTCATAGCAGGAAATTAATGAAACAAACCGATAAGAATTAAAATTACCTTTTGATCATTAAATAACAAGACAGGTATAGTTCCGATTTTTTGCTTAGTGAGTCAAAGACTTCAACTTCTCCATCGTACATATTGATGACGAGAAGAATAAAGTAAAACCTACACACGTTTAAATATGTAGTGTCATATATATAAGTCATTAGTTAAAATTTTGACATACGGTGAGCAAAATATAATGTGTTATAAGACAGTAAGACTCACTGGAAGTTGTAAGGCCAAATTATTAGCTTTTTGTCACGTTGTCGCTTCAAAAACCTTAGCAAAGTCTCCGGTGTATCCTTGTTATAGAGAGGATCTTATATGGTTTTAACATGCATTGTGTGCGGGTCAATGAACCCAATGTTCGTGATTTCGTCCCTGATACGTCCAATTTGCATCACTATTTTATATCATAATTTGCTGTTATTCATTGATATATTTCATATTTGGAGATAATACTTATGTTATTTCATCTATTTTGCATGATTCATGATTATTGGAGGATCGCGCACCGGAGCCGAGATTACCGCTGGAAAAAGCATCGTAGAACGCAATATTTCGGAAGATCAACAATTGACGGGAATTACACGAAAACTCCTATTTTTCCAGATGACGAAGGGAGCCAGAAAGGGGAGCTGAGGAGGGCCGCCATGGGCCCCCCTCACAGGCCGGCGCGGGCCCTGCCCTGGCCGCGCCGCCTGTGAGGAGGGGGCCCACAGCCCCCTCTCGCCTCCTTTTCTTCGCGTACTCCTTCGTCCCGAAAACCTAAGCCGGAGGGGTACGTCGCGAAGAGCCACAGCCCGCCTCGCGGGGCGGAGAACACCGAGAGAGAAAGAGCTCTCCGGCAGGCTGAGATCTGCCGGGGAAATTCCCTCCCGGAGGGGGAAATCGACGCCATCGTCACCGTCATCGAGCTGGACATCATCTCCATCACCATCACCATCATCTTCATCATCATCACCGCCGTCTGAACCGCTGCACACCGTCACCGCTGTAACAATTTGGGTTTGATCTTGATTGTTTGATAGGGGAACTCTCCCGGTGTTGATTTCTACTTGTTATTGATGCTATTGAGTGAAACAGTTGAACCAAGGTTTATGTTCAGATTGTTATTCATTATCATATCACCTCTGATCATGTTCCATATGATGTCTCGTGAGTAGTTCGTTTAGTTCTCGAGGACATGGGTCAAGTCTAAATGTTAGTAGTGAAGTATGGTTGAGTAATATTCAATGTTATGATATTTAAGTTGTGGTGTTATTCTTCTAGTGGTGTCGTGTGAACGTCGACTACACGACACTTCACCTTTATGGGCCTAGGGGAATGCATCTTGTACTCGTTTTCCAATTGCGGGGTTGCCGGAGTGACAGAAACCTGAGCCCCGGTTGGTATATCGATGCAGGAGGGATCGCATGATCTCAGAGTTTAAGGCTGTGGTTAGATTTATCTTAATTACTTTCTTGTAGTTGCGGATGCTTGCAAGGGGTATAATCACAAGTATGTATTAGTCCTAGGAAGGGCGGTACATTAGCATAGGTTCACCCACACAACACTTATCAAAACAATGAAGATTAATTAGCCGTATGTAGCGAAAGCACTAGACTAAAATCCCGTGTGTCCTCGAGAACGTTTGGTCATTATAAGTAAACAAACCGGCTTGTCCTTTGTGCTAAAAAGGATTGGGCCACTCGCTGCAATTGTTACTCTCGCACTTTATTTACTCGTACTTTATTCATCCGTTACATCAAAACCCCCTGAATACTTGTCCGTGAGCATTTACGAGTGAATCCTTCATCGAAACCGCTTGTCAACACCTTCGCTCCTCGTTGGGATCGACATTCTTACTTATCGAAGATACTACGATACACCCCCTATACTTGTGGGTCATCAAGACTATTTTCTGGCGCCGTTGCCGGGAAGTGAAGCGCTATTGGTAAGTGGAATTGGTAAGGGAAATTTCTACTCGTTTGTGCTGATTTTATTTCTGCTCGCTGCTATAACTCATTATGGAGAGATCTTCTCTTGAGTGTTTATTTGGGAAATCTACTACTACTGCAAAGGTAGTGGATGAGGCGCCAGGTAAGGAAGAAATACCATACAAAATACCTATGAAAATTATTGAACGTGTAGTGGGTAACCGTTATACAGGGATGGAACTGTCCACCTTGGAGATCATTTACTGTTCTTACATGAATTATGCGGTTTATTCAAGTGTGCGGGTATTGCTATGGATGAAGTGAGGAAGAAACTATTCTCTGTATCGCTGTCTGGTAAAGCGGCGCATTGGTATAAATTACTGGATAATGGGGATTCTCTTGAATGGAATGATATTGTGCCCCGGTTTATTCTAAGTTCTATCCTCCAAGTGAGATTCACAAAGATCGGAATCGCATATATAATTTTTGGCCTCATGAAGGAGAGAGTATTGCCCAAGCGTGGGGGAGATTGAAGTCTTTAATGCTCAAATGCCCCATTCATGAGCTTCCTGGTAATATTATTATTGATAATTTCTATGCAAGACTTTGTTTTCAAGACAAGACCTTGCTGGATACTTCTTGTTCTGGATCATTTACACGCAACAAGGAAGAGTTTAAAAGGGACCTTCTTAATCGGATCCAAAAAAATACTGAAGGATGGGAGAACGACAAGGATAGAGAATCAGGTATAAATTATGATTATAAATGCATTGAAGCTTTTATGGATACTGATAAATTTCGTAATATGAGTGCTACTTATGGACTTGATTCTCAAGTTGCTGCAAATCTTTATAAAGCTTTTGCTTCTCATTATGAATTGCCTAAGAAGAACTTTGATAAGTATCATGAACCGTATAAAGATAAAATTGATTCATCTATAAATAAATGTGTTGTAGTTGAAACTGTTGATCATGTTATTCCCGAGGCTTATATTGAAAAAACTCCTTTCCCTGCTAAAATGAAGGAGTACTCCGTTATAAATAGTGCGGTTCATAAAAGTGAAAAGAAACCTATAGAACCTGAAGAACAAATAAAAGTTGAACCTGCTGTTGCAATTGTTAAAGATCTTGTGACTGAAAATGTAGAAGATGGTCATATTATTTTCTGTGAAGATGCCTCTAATATTGTTTCGTGTCCTAATAAGTCTAGGAAAGCTAGTGTTCCTATGCTATCTGTTAGAATTGGTGATCATTGTTATTATGGTTTATGTGATATTGGTGCAAGTATTAGTGATATTCCTTATGAGCTTTACACGGAGATTATGCACGAAATTGGTTCTTGTGAACTTGAAGATATTGATGTGGTTATTCGGTCGGCTAATAGAGAAACTATCTCTCCTATTGGTATTATTCGAGATGTGGAAGTTCTATGTGGTAAGATTAAATATCCTACTGACTTTTTGGTACTTGGTTCTGCTGCTAGTAAATATTGTCCTATAATTTTTGGTAGACCTTTTCTAAATACTTGTGGAGCTATTATAGATTGCAAGAAAGAGAAAATTTTGACTAAATTTGCTTGGTGAATCTTATGAGTTTAACTTCTCTAAATTTACCAAAACTCCTTATAAAATTGATTCGCCTAATAGTGATTTTAAAGTTGAACAGTGTGCATCTATTGCTCTTGCTCCTAGTAATCCTTTGCAGCAACATTTGGAGAATAGTGAGAGTGAAGTTTTTAGGGAAGAAAGAGACGAGCTTGATGAAATTTTCCTTCGTCAACCTATTCTTAAGCATGATTTACCGGTGGAAGATTTGGGTACAACACCACCACCAAAGGAAGATCCTGTCTTTGATTTAAAACCATTGCCTGATAATCTTAAATATGCTCATATTGATGATAAGAAAATATATCCTGTTATTATTAGTTCTAAGCTTTCGGAGTTTGAAGAAGAAAGGTTATTGGAAATACTCGAAAAAACACCGAGGTGCTATTGGCTACACTCTTGATGACTTGAAGGGATTTCTCCCTCTATTTGCCAACACGCCATTAATATGGAAGATGATGCGAAGCCTCGTTGTTGAACCTCGGCGTCGTCTAATTCCTAAGATGAAGGATGTGGTAAGAAATGAGGTATTAAGACTCCTTGAAGCTGGTATTATATATCCTATTGCCGATAGTAGATGGGTTAGTCCTGTGCATTGTGTTCCTAAGAAAGGAGGAATGATCTGTTGTGCCTAATGATAATGATGAGCTCATACCTCAAAGAGTAGTTGTAGGTTATAGAATGTGCATTGATTATCGAAAAGTTAATAAGGTTACTAAGAAAGATCATTACCCTTTGCCTTTTATTGATCAAATGTTAGAAAGGTTATCTAAAAATACTCATTTTTGCTTTCTTGATGGTTATTACGGGTTTTCACAAATTGCTTGTTAAAACTAAAGATCAAGAGAAAACCACTTTCACTTGTCCCTATGGAACTTATGCTTATAGGCGTATGCCTTTTGGTTTATGTAATGCTCCTGCTACTTTTCAAAGATGCATGTCCGCTATTTTTCATGGCTTTTGTGAGAGTATTGTAGAGGTATTCATGGATGATTTTTCTGTCTATGGGAATTCTTTTGATAGTTGCTTGCGAAACCTTGATAAAGTTTTGCAGAGATGTGAAGAAACTAACCTTGTTCTTAATTGGGAGATCATTGAGGGCCTTCCGGCGATGAGAGCATTATTCCCTACAAGATATTTAAGCCTACCTCTTCCGGTTTGGAGTATTTGGAGGGTTGATTTTTCAATACCTGGATAAAGTGGCAGGGAAACTCCCCAATTTCAACGAAAAATTCATCACTACCACTGGCTGTACCTCTTTTCTCAAATCGTTGTTTACCTCCCAATTGATTTGCAATTTAACACCTCTTCACGTGCACCCCGGAATCAACACACCATTAACAAATCGGAAAGAGCATTTCTTTGGTTGACTAGGGACAAGACCACGGTGGGAACAATGTAAGGTTGATTGGAAAATGGTTTGCCGCCCGAAAGTAAATGGGAGGCTCGGAGTGCTCAACATCAAAAAATACCGAAGAACATAGGGATTGATAAACTAATAGAAGAACTAGGGAAATCATTACTAATCCAGTTAAGCTACAAAATATTATTGTCCTTAGGAAAATACTCCTATAATATACAGGAAAATACTTGCATTTATTTTCATTTCAACATTCTTATTTGATTTAGCAAACTTTCCAGAATATTCTTGCTTTAAAAAAATCCCTTTTGTTTTCTAAATCTTCTTAAAGATTTTTAGATTGTCTTAAAACAATCTTTAGTTAAATGATAGGATTGTTCTATAAATACATGTTCAGTAGATAGTGTAGGTCTTGAGACAACAATATTATAACACGTAGGTGTCTTCAGCAAATGTATTGCTTTAAGCAAATGTATTCCTTTAAGAATTAGGAATTAGTAGTCTTATGTGATGTTTCTTGATCGTCCAAAGAGCATGCAACAATGAATGTGTGATAAAGCCTTGTCGGTGTCGATACACACTACTAACATGTATGATGCTATTATCGAAGTAATTTGATGATGTAATAACCATGTGTATAAATATAGCATTGTCGTCTCTTGATTTTTCTTTAATACATCATGCGAGCTAATTAGGAAAGATGGCTTTGCGTTACCAACATGAGAAGCAAAAACATGGTTGATGCTTGACAATATTATAAGTCATGATATTTCACCTATCCATTAGAATAAAAAAATAGTGGATAAAACATATTGAACTCAGTGGTCTCCATCATACTTAACTCATCACGTGGTATCTGAAAGTGCATGGAGCCACCATGTGTAGTTTTGGTAATTAATGATAATCCCTATGGACTAATGTTTGCATTGAGTTATATTTGTAGGAGGTGTCCGTAGGCAATGCTTGAAACATATGTTGGCTTCAAGATTGCAATAAAAAGGAAATGAAAAAGATCAATTGTCAAGTATATCTTGAAGATGAAGATGGTGAGCCCTCAAGTTTAACTTCAAGACATCAACGATGAAGAATGAAGAAATAAAGTGAAAGTTCAAGATGAGCCATCTCAAAGAGATCATTTGCTTGAATCTTGTCATCCATATGGTGTTCATGGATATGTGAAGATGCGTCGAAGAAGAAGCTCTCCCATAGTGGAGTATGGGGGAGCAATTGCCATCCATATGATGTTCATGGATATGTGAGTATGCTCCGAAGAAGAAGCTCTCCCATAGTGGAGTATAGGGAAGCAATTCGCATGACTTCATCAAGAAAGCACAATCAAGAAAGGTATTACATCTTGTTGCCGTCAAGACCGTCATCATCAAGCTCAAGTGAAATGCGCAAGATTAAGGTTTTCTGTTGATAGGGTTTCTTTCTCACCGGTCTCATGATGTAGTTGAAGAGCGGTTTATAGTTTAGCTACCGTACTATCAAGAGGGCTCTCGAGTGAGTAACTCGATCGTATCCTTTGGAGAGCTCAAACATTTGCATCCTTGCATCATCTTTCTTGGTTGTTATTTGGATCTTAAACATGTGACGTTTTAGAGCTTGTGCTTATTCTCATGACAAGCTCTAGTTCACCGAAAACGCATTTCGCACAGATCCACTTGTTGCGTTTTCAAGTTTGGTGATTTTCTCGATTTCTCATGTTGAGGTGTTGCACCTCTAAAAATAATAGAAAATCACCCCCATTTTTTGGGTAGATCTTGTCGTCCTCTTTCCAACAAAATTGGTTTCACTCTATTTGGAGCTACCAATCTTTAGATATTGATTTTACAAGTTTGCTAGGCCGGATAATCCGGCGCCGGATATTTGCACAATATACGGCCCCTGAAAAATGGCTAAGGACTTTTCGACGAGTCTCTCAGTATACCCCTAGATCCAGGCCGGATATTTCCATACGGCCGGATAATCCGGGGTGGCCGGAATATCCGGCCCTAATCCGGCCTCAGATTTCTGCAACGGCTCGATTTTCTGGGGGGGGGGGGGGGCCTTCTTCCTCCTTGGGCTGTTGGTTCTCTCACTCTCTCCCTCCTCCATTGTTGACCTTCAAAGCTTGCCCTAGTTCTTGATTCCTCCCATGATTCTTGCATATTCTTGAGGGAAAAGAGAGAGAAGATCTAGATCTACATCTTCACCAATCAAATCCCTCTCTTTGTGAGAGGAACCACCTAGATCTAGATCTTGGAGAAACTTGGAATTCTTTGTGTTCTCCTTTTTGTTCTTCCTCTCTTATTCCCCCAATAGCTTCTGTAGCTTTGTTGGAATTTGAGAGAGAAGGACTTGAGCATCTTTGTGGTGTTCTTGCCATTGCATTTGCTGCATAGGTTTGAGTTCTCCATGGTGATTCGTGGAAGTGAAAGCAAGAAGGTTGTTACTATTGGGTTCTTAGAACCCTAGACGGATTATAGGCCTTTGTGGCGATTTCTTGGGAGCCTCCAATTAAGTTGTGGATGCGTGCCCCAAGCTTTGTGTAAGGTCCGGTTTCCGCCTCGAAGGAAATCTCTTAGTGGAACCGTGACCTAGGCCTTTGTGGCGAGGGTCACCGTAGAATAAGGTGAGTTGCCTTCATGGCGCTCGGTGTGGTGTGACTCCTGCATCTTGGGGTGAGGCCTTTGTGGCGTTGGTGTGCATCGAGCAACGACACCTCAAAGTGAGGCCATTTGTGGCGTTCGGGAGAGCTAAGCCACCGCACCTCTCCAACGGAGATTAGCACTTGCAAGAGTGTGGACTTCGGGATAAATCATCGTCTCCCGCGTGCCTCAGTTATCTCTATACCCGAGCTCTTTACTTGTGCACTTTACTTTGTGATAGCCATCGTGCTTGAAGTTATATATCTTGCTATCACATAGTTGCTTGTATTGTTTAGCATAAGTTGTTGGTGCACATAGGTGAACCATAGTATATAGGCTTTGGGCTTGACAAAGTAAACGCTAGTTTTATTCTGCATTTGTTAAGCCCATCTCGTAAAAGTTTTAAACCGTCTATTTACCCCCCCTCTAAACGACATCCGTGTCCTTTCAGTAACACTAGATGCTGTGAAGATTTCCCCCCTATAGTAGTGTAAGATTTTTGGTAATTATGGCCATGCACCTGAGTTGTTTGCATCAAAACTGAGGACATTCATCATGTCCTGCCTCCCAATCATCTGGTCTGATGTCGATGCAAATTTATTGAGTAGGTCAAAACTTCTATCTCCCTCATTACTCCACTTTTACTATAAATGAGTTTTTTTGGAATGGTGTGGATGTTCCAATTTGTTACTACTCCTTTGACAAAACACTTTTTACCACTCCTAACGCAAAGCGTGCGGACACTTGTTGAACACTTATGGTAAGAGGTGAAACCTAACTTACCAGTGGCATCAGGCTTGCATTCCAAGTAGGGGTCGTAGTCTCACAAATCGCGTAGAATAGTAAGAACAAGTCTCTTGACATCCTATACTACCGCCAGAACATGGCCTCTGTGAAGATCAGCTTGGCGGGGTGGAAGTATTCCCAATACAACCGGTGGTGGCCACCCTCCCGATTGTGCAATCTATTGGCTTTGTGAGGCCTCGTCGAGCCTTTGTGCACCGGTCTCGACATCTCAATGTGCTTGTGGATGATGAAGGCCGCATCAACCATGAGCCCTGAAGAGGCGTCCAACTTGTCTTCGCAAGAGTTTTAGAGGATGTCTTTGACAAAGAAGTCGATCGACTCCCTGTTGTTCATCTGTGGGGGCAAGTATTATGGGTCAATGGCCTGATATTTTCAAGCAAACGGCCAAAAATAATCTTGGATTTCTTACCGGTAAATTGGTCGAAAAGGTCGTGGGCATTGTGACCAGCGGTCGGTTCCCACCGAGATGATGGTTGTGTAGGTAATACGGTGAGGCCTGCAAGGGCACTAGACGCAACCACCAAAAGTATCTTCCAGCGATGTGTGGGTCGAACACAAATGTACCCGCAATGGAGAGCGGCGGGGCCAACGACGACGAAGCTCTAGGGTTGTAAATGGGAGGGAAGATATGCGAATATGCGAGGTGCTTTGTTGTCCATGGCGGGTGGTCCCGAGGTCTAGTAGGGAGGACGCGCGCGCACTCGGTTGATGTACGCACCAACGCATTCGCGGCCCACATTTACACACCGATTAGTTTGCGCCGAACCTCTGGGCTGGGGTTTTATCTAACCAGACACTTTTGACCCCTTAGCGTTGGGTCGCTGGAGATGCACTGATAACGGTAAAACCGTTCAAACTCTGTTTGGAATTGTAGAAAAAATGAAGCTACGTTGTTAAATTGTATATGGGGTTTTTTTTTGAATAGTTTTGGTTAGTGCATGAAGCTTGACATGGTATCAGAGCTAGGATCTCAAGTTCAAGTCCTAGTTTTCACAATTTATTTCATAAATTGTTGTTATCCTCCTCTTGTCTATGTTTGTCTCCGTGTCACACGAGAAGGGGATATTTTAAACTGTATAGGTGAATTTCCTAACTCTTTTCATCAAATCGGTATTGTGAAATAATTAATTGGTTATTGAATGAAGGTTAACATACGCGTTGATAACTGAACACGGCACCAGTGGTGGATCTAGATTTTTTTTTTTGAAACTCATGACTGTAGGGGAAAGCCCCTACAGTGTGGTTTTTATTTATTTATAAACAGCAGGTCCAAGTACAAAAAGATGAAGGGGTCAAGGGGGAAAGCAGTGTACAAGCGATGGCAACAACATTATGTAATGAAAGTAGAGAGGATCCAGTCTAGCAAAGTCTGCACCATAGATGTAATGAAAGTAGCGACGATGAAGCATGAGATCACTCTGGAACTCTAGAAAATTTTGTTAGGGTGGGCAACCAAGATAATCCCATGTATATACGACCTATATTTTAGAATGTTATTTTTTCGCACTGAAAAATATGATATGATGAAATGCTACGACCTGACTCGACGTGTCCTACTTTTCTCACGTGCACACGACGCCTTATCCTCCCGTGCAGTGCATGTCCGGCCACCGCGCGCCGTGAACACGTCGACGCCCGGCATCGCGTCGTCGAGAACCACGGCTACGTGTGCCGCCTCTCATCTCTCAAACGTGCATGTGCACCAGCCCCATGCATGTGATGCGATCCTTTGTCCCCTGCACGTATCGTACGACCGTCAGTTTATCCCCTCGCTAGGCTGCTGAGTGCTGACTCACCGCCGCGGCGCCATTACGTGGTGGTTACCCTCTTCGAATCTTGGGCTTCCGCTGTACCCACCACTAACTAAACTGTTAACCCTTCAAAACCAACCAATTAAACTGTAGCATCTCCAGCCGTTGGACTCCCCAGTCCAAAATCCGGCGCTATTTAGCGTCGGATTAGATGAAAGTTTGGTTTAGGGAGGTTCATTTTCACAGCGGCGAGCCTAGGGCGGATGAAAGTTTTTGACAAAATATAGCGAATTCGGATAGAAGTAGGCGAAACTTATGCAAACATAAGCGAAATTTAGTGATATTTAACTTATATAGGCGAGTTCATACATATATAGACCGAATTCGTACATATATTTGAATTCCGCTATAGGGAAACATTAACTTAAACTAATAGCAGCCTCCTACATGCCGAAATGGCGGTAGACGGCCGTGTAGTCCGCGCCGTCGTCGTCGTCGCTCGAGCTGGCGGCATCCTGGGGCGGCGTCGCCTCGTACCAGCGGCTCGAGCCCTGGCCAGGGTCGCCGGAGCGTGGCGGCGTCGACCGGTACATGTCGTCATCGCTGCTCTCCTCAAGCTTGATCAGCTCGACGGGCCTGGGCGCGGCGGCGCGGACGGCGCGTTGCCGCGCGGCGGCCATGTCCAGCAGCTGACGCTGCTGCTCCGCCTCCTGGCGCTCCCAGTCCCGCCTGGACCACTCGAGGGCGGCGTCGATGGGGATCGTGTTGTCGGCGGGCACCAGGTCGTTCAGCGACATGGCGATCGCCTCCTCCATCGCAGTGTCCTCCGCGCGCTTGGCCTCCTCCTCGGCGAGCTGGTTGGCGCGGCCTCCTTCTTCGACGTCTTCCTCTTCCGCCGGCGGCAGGCTTTTGAAGCGCGCGGAAGACGATGCGATAGGGATGACGATCGGTCTCTCTCGCCGACAAGTTGGGGCCACCAGCCGCGCGGGAAACTTTCTCGGCGTTTCCCGCGCTTTCGTTTCGTCTGGAGTCCCCGAGTGCTCCCCGGGGGGCCGGGGATGGCCTGGACTCCCCGGGGATGAAAGGCCTAATCCGGACGAAATCGAGGAACCAGGGGCGTGACTGGACCATTTTCGTCCATCCAGATTAAAAAAAAGCATCCTGGGGGCCTCGTTGGGACATGGCTGGGATTATACCTAGCCATGGGCAGCCTGGCCCGGTCGGCCCGGCCCGGCTCGGCCCAAAATTCCCGGGCCAAGCCCGACCCGACCATGCCTCTGGGCTGGGCCTGGGCCTGATTTTTTGGCCTGATGGTTAGGATGGGCCGGGCATGGGCCATCAATTTGTGCAATTTAGTGAAGCGGCCCGGCCCGAGACCCGAGGCCCAACGGGCTTTTAATGTGATGGGCC
Organism: Lolium rigidum; assembly: GCF_022539505.1. Classification (NCBI taxonomy): domain Eukaryota; kingdom Viridiplantae; phylum Streptophyta; class Magnoliopsida; order Poales; family Poaceae; genus Lolium; species Lolium rigidum. Next base: position 341,117,110 of record NC_061513.1, on the reverse strand, counting down.
GGGCTTGGGCCCATTTTTCTGGCCCGACGGTCGGGCCGGGCCAGGCCTGGGCCGAGATTTTCCGCATCGGGCCTTGGTTGGCCCGGCCCGAGGCCCGGCCCAGCCCGAGAAATGCTCAGCTATAGCTGGGATGCTCTAAGTAACTGACCGTCCGGGGCAGTATTTTATCCTTGTGGTGAGAGCGACGTGAACGTAGTTGAACAGAGATTGGCCGATAAAATAGTTCAGTCGTGTCTCAGCCACCCACAAAGCTACCTACAGTTGAGCTTGGAAGAAAAAGGTGTGCCGTCAACATTCCATCTGCAGCTAAGCCAACAATGCTTTGGTTAACCAGACTAAATTATCGCATACAGTGACCTTTTTCTTTTGGGTCTAGCTAAAAGCAGGTGGGTTAGAGTGTACGGGTCGGTCTCGTGAGACTGAGACTTGAGAGCGCCGGCCGGCGGCTTTGCTTGGATTACAATCCATGATGCGCTCGTAATGATGTTCTTTATGGAGTAGCACGAACTGACCAGGTAGATACAAACACACCGAACGCTTTCAGCGGCATGGATCTTAACCGGAGCTAGCAGACCAGGTGCGCCACGTTGGCGGGGACGATGTTCTTACTTACCCATCTGTTTGGTAGGTAGGATTCGCTTGTCACATGCGAGCTGAGCATCAGCAGCCTGAACGGCATCAGATCGCGAACTGAAATTTCCAAGGATAGGATGATGATCAGATGGTGTAGTGTCACATTGTCAGCAGGCTTACCCAAATTAACTCTCCTTGTAACGGTCATCATCTGCATCTTGGCATCTTGCATTACACGCAGCTAGCAGAGCACGTACGTCTGCATTTTTGGTCGGGACAAATGGAATTTGGTGATGTATACACTTTATACAGAGTGGCAAGGAACTCAGAAGCACGTACACGCGCGAGTGTCTAACAGACCCCGTATTCCTCTGCCCCGTATAACGCGAGTATTTCGCTCCGTATCGAAAAATTGTTCACGGAAGAACCATTCCGTCTAGCGGATCCCGTATTTTGCCCCGTATTTTTAAAAATTAAAACCCCGGGAAACTTATCGATAGTTCATCTTCATTGATCATACTACGGGTCATACATACATTGCGAGATCCTACATCTATCCTACATCTATTCGTCAAGGATGACGAATGGGACGGCGGCGACGGCCGCCGCCTCCTCCTGTGCCTCCCGCGCCTCGAATTCCCGGACGGCGGCGATGGCCGCCGCCTCCTCCTCTGCCTCCGCCCGAGCCTTCTCGGCGGCATCCTTCTCGGATGCGGCCACCGCCTGCAGGAACGCTGCCTCCTCCTCTGCCTCCTCCGCTTCCTCCTCTCCGGCTCGCGGATCTCCTCCGCTTCCTCCGCCGCTTGTGCTGCCGATGAGCGTCGGCCATGCCGCCTTCGACGCGCGGTCACGCTCCCACTCGGCGCGCCACTTCTCGAAGTCGCCGCCGCTCATCGGCTTTAGCGGCGGATCTTCTTTGTACCACAGCCCGCCCGCGGCGAACTCACGGAGCGGCGGCGGCACGTAAAGCGCGCCAGCATACCGGCACGCCGCACGGTGGCTCCCCGCGGCGGAGCGCTTGCATTGGCGCCGCCACGCCTCCTCGACGGTGTCCGGCGAGCGAGATCGCTTGGATCCGCTCGCGGACGACGCGGAGCTGGACCGGCGAGAAGACATGGCCGCAGGCGGGGGAAATGCAGTGGAGAGCTTTGCGGAATTGCTCGCCGGAGTTTAGCGGGGACGCGGTGGCGCACGGCGGAGCTAGGGTTGCGAGTGAGGGGTTAACCCCTCACTCGCAGCTTCGCCCAGTATAAGTAGGGGGCGGCGGTGCGGATTTCCCGGACCCCGTATTCCGCCGAAACGGGCCGACCTGAATACGGGACCTGCTAGACGGCCCGAACCGCGCTCACCCCGTATCCCGCCAGAATTTTACGGGGTGGGCGGGTTTTAAGGAGCCTGTTAGATATGCTCTTAGAGCATCTCCAGTCGCGTCCCCCAAACCGTCCCCCAAAGGGATTTGGGGCGCGCCGGACAAAAAAAGCGTTCCAGCCGCGTCCCCCAAAGCCTTTTTTTGTCCGGCGTGCCCCTATACGGTGTCCGGCGCCCCGAGCCCGTCCCCGTCCCACAGGGGACGCTCCGGGGACGCCGGACACAACGAAAAGCGAGGCGGGGAGTGGCGGGGCCGACCCGTCGCCGGCACAATTAATTTAAACCTAACCGTCGCCTACCTCGCGACGGAAGTTGACTGGCGCGCAGCGACGGTGCAGCTTCCCGCAGAGGGCGCAGCGGACGCGTCCCGTCGCGCCTAGCTCTGCGTGCCGGCGTTAATGAGCGCCACCGCTCCTCCGCCTCCCTCCGGCCTATAAAAGGGGCGCCTCTCATCGTCCCTCTCACACACAAACCCTAGCGCCTCTCTCCCAAACCCTAGCCGCCACCATCTCTCAACAAGACTCAACGCTATGTCTGGTAGAGGCGGAGGCCGACCTCGCGGCCGCGGCCGTGGTCGTGGTCGTGGTCGTGGCCGCGGCATAGCTGAACGCTCGCCGTCGCCTCCCACGCCGCCGTCTTCATCGTCGGAGATGGACGTGGAGCCGGACGTCCTGTCTCGAGTTCGTCCACGTCCTCAAGGGCGACCCGCGCGGCATCCAGAGGCTGCCGGACTCCTTCGCCGAGTACGTCGGCGGCGTACGCTCGCGCACGATGCATCTGCGGGAGCATTCGTGCGGCTACTGCCGGTGGATCGTCAAGGCGATCTACGACGCGCGCGGCAAGATGTACCTCAACATTGGCTGGGAGAAGTTCGCGCGCCACCACAGCCTCGAAGCCGGCTTCATCCTCGTGTTCTCCTACTTCGGCAACAGGGACATGAGCGTCAAGGTCTTCGACGAGAGGCGCTGCCTCCGGGACTACCACGTCGACAGGGACGACGACGGCACCGACGAGGAGGACGACCGAATGAGTGTTGTTTCTTCGCAGCGAATACGTGCACGGAGGTTTCTGCCTGTTCGCCTCATCGGTAGAACCAACAAGGGCACCATCCTCCCGCTGGATTTTCCAGTTTAGGTGACTGAGTGTGCCCTCGAGTGTTCTTTCTTAGCAGCGAACACACGAAACCTTCGATGCACGGCCTAGTTAGGTTTAGTTTCTTTGCAATATTTTATATTTGTGTCCACCATGGTTCAAACTATGTATTAGTTTGTGGAAAACCATGTTCCAAACTGTGTTTTCGTGTAAATCACGTTCCAAATTATGTATTAGTTTGTGGAAATTGAAATAAAAATGCCAGAAAAATTATTTTAAATGTTTGGGGGCGGCGTTTGGGGGACGCGGCTGGGGAGCGACGTCCCCCAAACGCGGCACGAACAAAACACGTCCCCCAAACGCTCGATCCGGCGCGGTTTGGGGGACGGTTTGGGGGACGCGACTGGAGATGCTCTTACAACTCTATTTGGTCGGGACAAATTCGTCGTTGTGGATTGCCATATTGAGCCTTACCCTGCTTCGATCAGAAGCACGTACACGCGCGCGAGTGTTACAACTCTTGATTACATATCTGGATATCCCGATCCTGTCGTTGATGCGTCCCGGCAAGTATGTTTTTTTAGCGTAGTTGACGTTCTTTGTGTCCATTTTATCTCATGCGACTGAAACACGCAGAGCAGGCCATACCTATCTTCCCCAGTGGGCGACCATCTTCTTATCCGTTAATGCAACTAAGCTACACTTAGCGTGGCCAAACAGTGCGGCCGCCGTGTCAGCATGTCGCTGTTACTTGATCCACAAATTAAGCGTTCTAGCTTAGCCAGACATATCATCACCACTATCATCGCATGTGTCCACGCTCCATATTATTGGGTCCACGAATCTCAGCAGCCATTGGGCACGGATTGGACTTCACACTCTCTGATTTGATTTTGACAGCATCGTTGATTAATTAACTATGCGGACAGTACGTAACCCATACATGTACGTGCTCCGATTACTTTACCACATGTTCCTCTTCGCTTGTCTTTTGCCTTTCTCATTAGACAACACGCATATCGCAACTCGTAAAACAAACGGCTCCAATAAAACAACTAGATTTGCGTGAAAAGCTGGAGGTTACAGTTCTTCACTGAATATATAATCATATATTCATCCTTTTTGCAAATTGCAGGTAGGAATGGTAGTGGCAAACCTATTGACAGCGAAACCTTCATAATAAAAAGATGGCTTTCAATTTGGGCACCGTACAGTCCAAGAATCGCAGAGAAACCTATCTGAACAGGTAGGACTTGCAAACTTGTGCGTGTTCCTTTCTTATGAGTTTGCATGCATGGACCAGATGATATTTAGGCCAGATCGTGGAGGATAAGGCAGAATCTGGTCATCACTGTACTTCATTTGGGATAGCAAAGCTTAACCCCCACATACAAGCCATGCACACGTGCTGCAGACTCAGGAATCAGGATCCCGCGGCGGAAGCAAACCACCCGATCCACGGTTGGGCTAGGCGCTAGTGCACCGGTATCTATTCCAAGTCAGGCCTCGTTCGGTTGGAGCGGATCCGATCCCCTAGTGGATGTATTCCACCGAGGAATTGGGTGATCTATTTCCGTCCACCCAAATCCCCTCGGGGGACAAGTTCTGCCAGGATGTAAACCATGTCACTTAAATACGCATTCGGTTAATCCCTGCCATTTATAGCGCTACACTAAGATTCAGCAGTAAGCTGCAGAACTGTCAGCAATAACAGCAGGAAGTTGAAAAAAAGAACAGCTAGGAGCAACTACAACTCCGTTTCTACAAGGCAACCAGCATAATAAGTGGCGTATATTGATTTTTATAAGACGATCAGATCTAAACTTCACACACAACAAGTGACCGTAGAACACAAGAAATTTTAGAGCATCTAGGGTGGCAATATCTGAAGTTCAGAGCTCTATACTGAATCAACACAAAGTTCAGTCAACACACGCGGATACAACATGTGGACACTAACGATGGTGTCGAGCTTCTTAACATCCTTCACGAACAGTAAGGTCGGAAATTGCCTCGATGGTTAATGTTTCAACTACATCCTGCAAAAATCCAATAGGTGCTAAATGACAACAAAATTGTGGACTTACAAATAGAAATAAATGACCATTTCAGCACATATATGCTACGCATCTATCTATTATATATTAAAAGCAAAATACAGAACTAAAATAGAGACACCATGTTAATCCACATCACTTAAATTATTTTAACAGTTAGATCTAAAATTTATGGCTAGGATTTAACAAAAAATTAATAGTTACGTACGTAAAAAGCAGTTCAGTTGACACGATTAAATATCAGTCCGGTTGGCACGATCAATTCCGAAGGGAAACTGCCATGTTGGGGCCATGTTTCCACGTAAGTCATATAACAATGGGCAGTCCATGTGGTGTACGGGAGGATAAAAAGAAATTCCAGATTTAATCGAGGTAGTACTATTTGCGTTACAATCGTGTGTTCTATTTTGTTATACCAATCTATCTACCGACTTACAAAAAAGTGGAGATCCGTCTTCACATGATATTATGCCATAAAAAAGAGGTACACTTTGACACGTTATTATGCTAATAATCCGCAAAAAAATATGCCAATAAAAATATGGGATGATCAGCTTTTCCTTGTTGTATTATAGACATGATAAGTTATTATGCAAAAAAGGGAATGATCAGATATTCCTTTCACGTTCCAATCTCCCTATCAAAAACATGTATCCAAACTGTACCTATTTTTATATGACTATTAAAACTAATCTCACATTAAATTATAACTGTATATTTTAGATCCAACTATAAAACTAATTTAAATATTGTTTGACATAGTGTTTTTATTATATCTCCGCCTATGTATCGAAACCATCATTAATACATGTAACCGAGTACACGACAACGGCACCTAGCTTCCTGAGCTCTGAGGTGCTTCCACTAAAGCCAGGGAGGATCTTGATTAGTATGTGACTGACATCGACGATAACGACTAGGACCGACTACCATGACAAGCTAGGCGTGGACGGTTCTAAAATGCCGTTGGGGTATTCGATGGCAGACTTCTGTGATGGTTTGAGGCGCGTTTGGGTTGCAGCGGTAACTAGTGGGACGCCCATCGCCGGGTTCGGCTCCTGGTCATCACCCAAACTCGCGCGGGTTCTATCAACGATGCAATGGCAGAAAAATGGCCATGATCCTGGGGTACGAGTACGACGTGTAGGTGGGGGAGATGGAGACCAGCACGGTCATGTTCATGTTGTCCTGGCTCGTAAACTTGGCCAACGTGATGGTGGGCATGCACCGGGCCGGGCTGACCAACATGGTGTTCCTCCCCGTCGGCTTGTGCCGATCCAGGTGATACCCTATGATATGTTGTAGTGGGTCGCTCACCGCACTTTCTGGGAGCCATCGGCGGACATGCAGATCCACTACATGGAGTACATGATCTAGCTCGACCAGACGACATTGAGCGAGCATTACCCCAAGGACCACCCAGTGCATGCATCTAATTGCAGATCCATTGGCGATGAAGGATGAGAAACTGGATTTTAATTCCTCCATGCAGTGTATCATTTCCTTCTTTTGGTATTTCAGTCAAATTTCATTTATTTTCATAATTCATATTTCTATTGGAGATATATCATAATTGATCTCTAATAAGCATGATATGTTATCATTTGAGTTAGAAAAAGCACACACACGTTGTTAAAACAAAAAAAACACCTATATGATTTTTTAATATAAGAAGTCTCCCAATCGATCCATTCGATATTTAGGTAATTTAGTAGTTAATAATATTGAACAAAAAACAAATTAACTACGTACTACCCGCGCAAATGCGAGATCATTCTCTTACAAAGTCAAAATTAATAAATTCACATTCTTTATGGGCATATGGAATAGTGAATTAAAATGGGGTCAACCTTATCAATGTACTAAGAGCATCTCCAGTCGCGTCCCCCAAACCGTCCCCCAAAGCGATTTGGGGCGCGCCGGACAAAAAAAGCGTTCCAGCCGCGTCCCCCAAAGCCCTTTTTTGTCCGGCGCGCCCCTATATGGTGTCCGGCGCCCCGAGCCCGTCCCCGTCCCACAGGGGACGCACCGGGGACGCCGGACACAACGAAAAGCGAGGCGGGGAGTGGCGGGGCCGACCCGTCAGCGGCACAATTAATTTAAACCTAACCGTCGCCTACCTCGCGACGGAAGTTATTGGCGCGCGGCGACGGTGCAGGTTCCCGCGAGAGGGCGCGGCCGACGCGTCTCTTCGCGCCTAGCTCTGCGTGCCGGCGTTAATGAGCGCCACCGCTCCTCCGCCTCCCTCCGGCCTATAAAAGGGGCGCCTCTCATCGTCCCTCTCACACACAAACCCTAGCGCCTCTCTCCCAAACCCTAGCCGCCACCATCTCTCAACAAGATTCGACGCTATGTCCGGTAGAGGCGGAGGCCGACCTCGCGGCCGCGGCCGTGGTCGTGGTCGTGGTCGTGGCCGCGGCACAGGCTGAACGCTCGCCGTCGCCTCCCACGCCGTCGTCTTCATCGTCGGAGATGGACGTGGAGCCGGACGTCCGGCTCGAGTTCGTCCACGTCCTCAAGGGCGACCCGCGCGGCATCCGAGAGGCTGCCGGACTCCTTCGCCGAGTACGTCGGCGGCGTACGCCCGCGCACGATGCATCCGCGGGAGCATTCGTGCGGCTACGCCGGTGGATCGTCAAGGCGATCTACGACGCGCGCGGCAAGATGTACCTCAACATCGGGCGGGAGAAGTTCGCGCGCCACCACGGCCTCGAAGCCGGCTTCATCCTCGTGTTCTCCTACTTCGGCAACGGGGACATGAGCGTCAAGGTCTTCGACGAGAGGCGCTGCCTCCGGGACTACCACGTCGACGGGGACGACGACGACGACCGACGAGGAGGACGACTGAATGAGTGTTGTTTCTTCGCAGCGAATACGTGCACGGAGGTTTCTGCCTGTTCACCTCATCGGTAGAACCAACAAGGGCACCATCCTCCCGCTGGATTTTCCAGTTTAGGTGACTGGGTGTGCCCTCGAGTGTTCTTTCTTAGCAGCGAACACACGAAACCTTCGATGCACGACCTAGTTAGGTTTAGTTTCTTTGCAATATTTTATATTTGTGTCCACCATGGTTCAAACTATGTATTAGTTTGTGGAAAACCATGTTCCAAACTGTGTTTTCGTGTAAACCACGTTCCAAATTATGTATTAGTTTGTGGAAATTGAAATAAAAATGCCGAGAAAAATTATTTTAAATGTTTGGGGGCGGCGTTTGGGGGACGCGGCTGGGGAGCGACGTCCCCCAAACGCGACACGAACGAAACACGTCCCCCAAACGCTCGATCCGGCGCGGTTTGGGGGACGGTTTGGGGGACGCGACTGGAGATGCTCTAATGTAGATAAATTCATGTAGAGTGTGGTGGATACTGCATCAAATTATTTTCAGTCATATAATATATATGTCAAGAACATATAATTATTTTCAAACAAATTAAAGATGACGCCCTCGTATTTGCGAGGTCCACCTTGCTAGTTTCAATTTCAATAATAAAGTATCCATTATCGAAAAAATGTGCGGCGAGTGGGGGCAGCTGCCCCCCCCCCCCCCCTCTGCGTCGACCACCTCCATGGATGTGTACGGCATGTCTGCACTGTTTTCCTGGTAGTAGTAGTAGTAGCGAAAACTGCTTTTGGAACATGAGAACCAGTGCTCCTGCCAGCTGGAGTCGGTCTCAGCCGTTGCTTTTGCTATTCTGACCATCGATTAATTGTATCTGTCAGAGACAGTTTCGCTTGTGTATAAGTTCATGTATATGACCAGCATATCTGTATTTCCCACGGAGGTGCATTTACTGAGCTACCATGTGGAATGCAACTGTGCCCACAGCACAGAGGTAACGTGCCTCCAAATTCTTACAGCGTGTGATGGATTTCAGTGGAGTTGTCAATCCTAGGCCTGCAGCATCACAGCTCATAGGCCTGCCGATGCACATCGCACATCGTGTGGATATATGAACGCAACACGTGTGTCCTAGGTATCCAGCTCCTTCCTCCTGTTCACTCTGGCTCACGACGTCTCCAACCGGGCGATTCAAACCAGATCGGTCTGCCATTTGAAGAATTTAGGTTGTTAGGTATCTTCAGCGGCGCGATGCATTTCGGACGTCCAAATTGTTCGCTGGCGTCCGTTTGCGTCGCCTGACGGACGCCAAAGTGACCGCGAGGGGCGAAATATCCGTTTGCGTCGGGGGCTGTCTGCAGCGGTCCGACGCATTTTGGACATGCAAGTGTTTTTTTGGTGCTACTTCTTTTCAATTTTGTTAAATGATCAAGTTTAAACGCGAAAAAGTAGTACTCAATGATGTCATGTTGCTCCAATCGAATAGATTATAGCCTAAATAATTAACCGGATACTTCAATCGACTAGATTCAAACATATTTAACATACAAAGAAGACCAAATTTAAAAACATATAAACTAAAACTATTTTTTAGCCTTCTTGTTAGAAGGCCCTGCCTCATCGTCGAAACTCCTGCGTCTCTTGTTATCAGAAAAGCATATGAACTGCCACACCTGGGCGAGGGACGAAGGACAGCAAACACAGGGAGACGGCCTCACATGGGCGAGGGATCACGAATGGGATCCAGCGGACGGCGGCGCTTGCACCTTCTTCCTCTTGCTGGACGATGGATGACCCACCATGGTAGTGTCGCCCCCGGAGTACTCCACGCTGCAACCGCCCACCCCCAAGCTGCATCTGTACCAGGATAGAAGGTTGATGCACATGAGAGAAGATAAACTAAGGAGAGGGATGGGAGGTAAAGTGTACCAGGTTCGAGAAAGTTAGAATCAAAACTATCAATTTGGCCAATGAGGTGCAATATGGGAATAGATGTCTACACTGACTGTACTACTGAAAGTATGAAACTATTGGCGAACAGGTGACAAACTGACAATTGCTGTCTTGACAACTCCTCTGTCCAAACCTTTCTAGAGGTGCAAATTTAAACAATAGATCGACCTCGCAATCTCAAACCCAAAAATCACAGGCACAACATAAATCAATTTCGTGAGTTGCAACACTGAGCACACGATTTCTCCATCCTAAATCAAGAACTTGCAGAAACCCTAATAAGACGGGGAGAGGGGAAGTAAGGGATGAGCAGAGCCTTAACTGCGAGAAGGCCGCCGTCAAAGTCGTGGGTATGTTCTCCTGTACCGCCTTGTCTCCGAGGACACCTCCAGGTCGCGCCACCGCCTGCGCCTATGGGTAGTTGCGCTACCGCCGTGCGCCTATGGGTCGCGCGAGAGCCTATGGACCTCGCGACGGACGTGGAGGACTGCGCCTCCGTCGGCTTCCTCCTAGTTGTGGCGCCGGCGTCGATTTCATCCACGTCGTTGCGCCGGCACCGCCTCCGCCGCCCCATGTCGCCATGTGTCGCTGGAGAAGAGGGAGACAAAGCTTTTCTTTTTGGACGAACAGTTCGGGAATCGGTCCACGCGTCGGGGGACGATTTTTTTCCCTGGTGGAATGGAAGGGATAGGCAGGGTTTGGCCCGGGCTGGAATCCCCAAGGGGTTTAACCGAACGCACATATTTATCGGGACGGGGATCAATCCCTGGGCGGACCGATCCACGGGTGTTGACCGGGATAAGGGAAGGATCCCGGCGGGGAAGGGGATAACCGAACGAGGTCTCAGTAAACAAGGGATTTGTTTGCCTTGCACGTACACATTCCCGTGCCAAGTTGAGCAGGACCATGTGATGGCCAACAAACCCCAAGGCATAAAACCGCTAGCTAGGTGTAGGTGGTGATCTTTATCGGCTACGGCCTACGGGCAAGAAAGGAACCGGTCAAACCTTGGGCTCCTATCTAACCTTGCACCTGGCCAAATCTTCTAACGGACGACACACATCCCACCTCGCCTATCTGCTAGTTTCATCTCCTTTTGCATTAGCATATAGGAGTACGTGGCTAAAGTGCATTGCTCACATTCTTGACGTCCATTTTGTGAAAGCCACGACATGGTCAAAGTAAGCCTAAGACTAATCATAATGGGTTGTATCATATACTAGTATCATGCACATGATACTAATTTATGATACCAACCCCACAATGCATAGTATTATAAGATAGTATCATAGTATCATCATATTTAATGTTTTATACAATCTCAATGCAAATGTGTGTACATGATGTGTTTGTCATTAAGTTTTCTAGTTTTACGTGCTATGATACGGTATCATATTATGATACCACTCTCATCTCTCACCTCATTAATTGGTGTGACACATCAGATTTTTGCCAACATGGCATGCATGATACTACTTATGATACTCCCATTGTGGCTAGTTTAAACCTTAGTGACCAAGTTATCATTTTGGTGCAGAGACATGCTGGTATTGGTTAGACTAGTCACAAACTCACAATGGGGAGTATCATATACTCCCTCGGATTCATTATAAAATTAATTGTGAACAAGCCACTCACAATTTTAAATTTGTTGATAACAAATTTGATTGAAAAATGAATTATCTCGACACAATAACATGTAGTTGATTACATAACAATTAACAAAATATCATAATCACATTCTCATATTCTAACTCATAAGTCAATAAAATTAGACGTGTCACCTAGGAAATTTACAATAAATGGGCAGGGTATGTGTATATCCGCGGGTACGAGGCTGTACCCGCGATCTACCATGATTTAACAGGTCGTATATGGGTACTTCCCATGAGCATAAAGTGTACTCATACTCTTCCAATACGGGTATGGTATTCACGAGTAAATATACCCACGGGTAAAATTGCCATCCTTAACCAAGAGTGACCTAGAAGAAAATGGCATACGTTACCATGTGGGGCCTGCCGAACACGCCCGTTCTGCCCCCTTGCCCCCCCCCCATGTGGGTTGGGTGCGGGCTTGATGGTCGGCCAGTCCGCCCAGCTGCTCCCGCCAGCGTCGGTGTGGCGGCTCCTACTGCTCCCGCCGGCTGCCGTGATTTATAGGCGGAAAAGAGGCGGAAATGGAGGCAGGAGAGAGAGAAAGGGCATTTACGCCGCCGCGTGGAGAAGGTACGGTGGCGATGCGTGGGTACTGACTTAGCTCTGACGAAACATATCGGCTGCCTCCGCCTTGAAAACCATAGCGCCATTAGGGAAAAGTTGTCGCATCTCCATTTCTACCTATGAAAAGCTTGGCACGTCTTGCGCCACCTCTCCCGCCGCTCGTGTCCGGCGTGTTCAGGACGTGGCCTTGAATAACGATTCAGCCTGAGTGCTGGACATGAAATTAGACCGCGCCGAACGCAAGACATCGGAAAACACCACTAGACGCGATATTTGTCTCGCGTCCCCATTTTTATTTAGAGGCCCGTTTAGGAAATCCGGTTGAGATACTCTTGCATGCGGGTACCCGATCGCCGTTCGGCGAGGCGTTGCGGTAGGTATTTATTCCATGCACCATGCACTTGTCTCCATCCGGGGAGCAGTTCGCCCATGCCGATCAAGCGAACCCATCAACAGGTGCAGATCGTAGCAGAGCCCTACCCCCTGTCGGTCGATCTACAAGTGCCTAGCGACAGCCATGGAGTTGCGACGTGTCCCAAGCCGTTGTACGTTGGTCTCCGCCCACTTTTCACGTGCCCACGACACCTTTTACTCGTGTAGTGCATGTCCGCCCACGTGAAAGTGAACACGTCGTCGGGTGCATCGCGTCGTCCAGAACCACGGCTACGTGTAGCTAGCACCTCGCCTCGCTTGCACATGCAAATGCATGCATGGGCGCGCATGCATGTGATGCGATCCCCCGGACCTGCTGACTCGCCGTCATTACGTGGTAGCTAACCAATCATCGAATCTTTGGCACCAACTAATAAAACCGCCCTTAACTGACCACACATCGCTGGCCACTGTATTATTTCAGGTTGGTTGATATAATAGTCCCGTCGTGTCTCAGCCACACCAAAGCTAGAGTACAAAAAGATTGCGAGAAAAAGATATCAACATTCCATCTGCTGCTAACGCGTTCTTATCCTTCGATCTATGCACTGCATGCACCACCATGTTGGGACTTGAGAGCAGCTTTGCTTGGATTACAATCCATAATGCCGTGGCAACGATGCGCTTTATGGCGGATCACTGCTACACCTGATTAAGCTAATCCAAACAAATTGGACATCCGTCCACGACATGGATCTTATCCGTAACAAAGCATGGCGCCACGTCGGCCGGGATAATCTTCACAGTCGGTATATTGGTTGGTGGGATTCGCACATTGCACGTACGCGAGCTGCGAGCTGCAGCTTGAACACAAAGCTGAGCTGGTGGCACTGGTGTGTCATCCAGACATCGACCCGTGGAGCCGCCAATGTTGTTGTAGCAATCAGCATTTCTCTCGGAGATTGTCGAGTTTCCTTTGTTTCTTACATTTGACACCATAGGAATTTGGTGAGCTACGTACGCATATGAGTCATTACAAGGAAAACATGCTGGCCTATGCGGCAAAATTAGTTGTTGTGCATTGGTGCGTCAATGTATGGCCTGCTGACCATATATAACCCTGCCCGTGGAAAAAATGTCTTGCGTGTTTTTGTTCTTAAGCACTAGTACAACAATGTCAACTCCTACTGGCTATAATGGTGCGTTGAGAAGCCAAGAGTAGATAGTGAGCGTCAAAGCCGTTCCAACTCGCTGTTTGTATATCTTGTCGGTACATCCTGTTAAAGTATTTTAACGTAGTTGACATTTTGTCTGATACCAATGTGACTGGGAAAAAGGGTACATCAAGACTAGCTTCATCCCTGAGCGACCACCTTTCTTATCCGTTAAGACAAGTCGTTTGACTAACCGTGGCCAAACCGCGGGCTATGCGGCCAAGTCAGCATAGATCCGTGAATTATTAAGTCTCAGCTGTCTTAGCCATATATCATCATCACCATCAACGTCTCTTTCCATGTCCCACATTATTAGGTCCACGGATGTCAGCAGCCATTGGGCACGGACATGACTTTGGACTCTGGACGCTTGGATTTGATTCTGACAACAACATTGGTCGATTAACGATGTATTCTAACGGTACATTGGACTTGATAACTACCGGTTATTTTAATATGATCGAGTATTTTTTGAGTTTGTGTTCCTCTCCTGTCTACTGTCTTCTTACTGGAGAAGACAACGCGACTTGCAAAAATAGGCTGTAATAAACAAACTTAGGTAGCTATAGGTTGCCTCTGAACATATCATAACACATCTATTTTGCAGTAGAAGCAGGAACGCCGCAGCGCCTATTGGCGTCAACTGAAACGGAGCCTTCTTTAGCTCGGTTACCATAATACTGCATGACATGGATTTCCACTGAAGCACAGTATCGTACCATCCAAGAATCGCAGGGACAACCTAGCTATATTAGCACACTTGTGTTTCTTTTATGAGTTTGCATCGGTGGACCATAAGATGTTTTAGACGGTTAGGCCAGATCAGGAGGGAGGATAAGGCAGAATCTGGTCAGAGTGTACTTCATTTGTGATTAGAAACTAAACCGCCCACATGCATGCCATGCACAGGTGCTGCAGCCTCACCCTCACGATCCCAAAGCAGAAACAATAACCACAGCCCACAAGGGACAAGATGTAGCTAGTGTACCAACATCTATTCCAAGTAGCCACTAAACAATGATGCAGGGTTTGCATGTATACCCACGGCAGTGTCAAGTTGATTAGACAAGGTAGTGTCCCATGTGAGGGCAACAATCCCAAGGGTATAAAGCCACAACTGATGTTCGATCTTTATCGGCGACGGGGCAACAAAGGAATGGTCAAACCTTGGGCACTAAGCACAAGTCCCTGGCCAGATCTTCAAACTGACTACTCACTCGTCCAAGTGTCCAACGTCCTCCCTCAGATGCGCTTTCCACCCTCCCCATGTGCGTGAGAGATCGAAGGGTTATAGCAACAGCTAGTACGACGGGGGACTTGCGGTGGTGCTTAGAGTGCACTCATTCTAGGCGGTCTAATCCGTCTTAACTCTTAAAGGCACGACACAGACGAATCTAGCATATAGCACAAGATTTTGATTTTGCGTAAAAAATAGTACTATATTGTAGTATATAAAATTCACACATTTTCCGAAAATAAAAGGATACATTTAGAGCATCTCCACCTATCCTTCCCATATCCCTTCCAATAACACTTTAGGGGTCTTAGAGAAAGAAAGTGTCCACACCGACGGTTCCGATAAAGCGCCGGCCACTTTGAGAGCATCTCCAGTCGCGTCCCCCAAACAGTCCCCCAAACCGCGCCGGATTGAGCGTTTGGGGGACGTGTTTCGTTCGTGCCGCGTTTGGGGGACGTCGCTCCCCAGTCGCGTCCCCCAAACAAAATTTCGCAAATTTTAAACTTAACTAGATTCGATTAGATTCGTCCAAACTTACATAGATTGGAACGAAATTTGACTAACTTTAAAACTAAACCTAATCTAGAACCACTTGCGGCGGCCGGAGGCGTCGTAGCATCGTCTGGAAGTTGTACATCTCGTCGGTGACGACCTCCTGCTTGACGCGCTCGTCGACGGGCTCGTCCACGGGCTCGTCCTTCACCAAGCCGCTTGGTCCTGCCTCGCCGTCGTCGGTGAGGTCCACCGGCCGCTTGCCGGAGTCGCGGATGGACATGGCGATCGCCGCGTCCGGGTCGCCCCTCCGGGCGTCCTTGTCGTCCATGGACGCCAAGAACGCCGCCCGCAGCCCCGGGCAGTCCTCGGGGTCGTCGCTGCCGGCGATGAGCTACTGCTGCCGCTCCGTAATATCCCGGTATTGGGGTTACAAAAATAGAGGAAACAGGATGTGTGCATTGCATTCATGCATAGAAAATCCAGGTAATTTTCGCGCTTTAAAGTAAAACAATCACGATAGCCGAAGTTTCACTTGACCTTGGTGGAATTGAAGTAGCTCATCAAGTCAAGCGCTATAAACCTCAATGTGACTTTGCTAAAACCTTGTTTTGGGAAAAGATGATTTGATCTAAGGGGTTAGATCAAATGGAACTAAAATTAACACAACAACACTTTACTCAATGATCAATTGCTTGATCTCATAAAAGATCATAACATGGTATTCCTTGCCATAACATAAGAACATCTATTCAATTGGAAATCAAGTAACCATAAATGGAGAAACCATTCTTCACTTATCTTTTCCATGTCTTTAACAAATAAATATTCCTACCATGAACCTCATGGTATTTCTTGAATTAAACTCTTGAACTTAACCCCAACAAAGGCTTATCATTAAACCCTAGAGATGGGAGAGGTATATAACCAACAAAGAGATAAGAAGCAAACTCTAAATTATTAACACTTAAAAGTTAAGCAACTACCTTGAGGTACAATGAATTCACTTTAAAACTAAATACCAAATATAGCAAAACCCAAGGACCTAAGTGCATAAAAGCCACACATTCTTATTGCAATCATAACTTATTAAATATGTGGAATATTACAAAACTAAATTCGTTTACATTACGAATTATAGTTCCAACTATTTGAATAAAATAAGATATGAGTACTTTGAAACTCATATGATCATGCCTTGGTGAAATCAAACATCATCATTCAAAATTGGGGTATACTTCTTATTCTTGACATTTTGACCCCAATTATAATATAAATACAATCATATATGATATAGTGACTCACCCATAAGCATGAGATCATTCACAAGATATTTAGTAGCAAAAGCCACTTGGCTATCCAAAAATAAATCACATGAGAGGATAATACCCATGCCACATAGGATGAAAATATCTACATAACTTGAATCCTAAGCTATGCCACCTCATGCTTAAAGGATTGATATGGATGAGAGCATGACAACCAAGCACCTTACTCATCAAATTAAAGCAAGAGTCATCCACCCATGTGTCTTGTTACTAGAGCATGCCCAAGCCTATAAAAGGAGCCTCACACTTCATCCATTTCATCATCTTGCACATTGATGCAAGAAGAACAACACATTGAGCCACTTCATAAAATAGTAAGGATCAAGATGAAGCAGCTAGGAGGTGGAGGCATGCCACAAGATGCAGGTTTATCAGATTTCCTGAAGAACAAGCTACAGAAGCTAGCAAGGTAGAATTCTTAGGCAAACCACATATTTAGTTAATCACATCATCACTCCTTGAGTAGAACCATAGATTATAATCCAAGTCCTTGTGGAGTGAGAGGGGTAATTGGTACAACCATACCTAAATATTTCTATTAATAACTTAGGAAGCCAAACCTTGATCATTATAAATTGTGTAGTGATCATAAACCCTAAGAACTTGAAGTAGAAGATATAAGCTCATAAGTAAAGCTTAGAGTTAAAGCCTATAATAAATATGGTGAGAAACCATTCATCATTATAACCAAAGTTAACTATAAAAAGAATTATAGCTACTTTAGTTACTTTAACAATAGATTAAGAATATAATAGAAATCTAATGGTATAAGATAAAACCAATTCTCAAGTCCTTAGTAATTAAAGGAGAACATAAACAACTAAGCAAGTAATCATATTACCTTGGTTAGGGGAGATTAAACCCTAGCAAATGCAATATGATGTCATCCCAAGTCTATAAACTAGAATTATATCTCAAACCTAGTTTATACATCACTATGGTAATCATAATCTAAACCCAGGCCATAATTGAGATTCAAACCATGTGTTAATAGGTAAAGAGCATTTGAATCCTCATAGTTCATTAATCAAATTATATGCTTCAATTATAAAACAAAAGAGCCACCTAATGCTAAGTCCTATAATTAAACCCATGTGTGGTTAACAACCATTTAACTTTGTAAGCAAGATCAACCATGATGGAAACCATACCTACTTAGATACTTTCAAAGATAATGATAGTTGAAATTACAACACCCTAATAAGTTGGGCTCACATAAAATCATATGTAAGTCATCCACTCCTCAAATAGAAACCAAATCTTATTAACAACCTCTAAAATACTATGAGTTGAAATTATCAACTGTATTAATTCCAAATAGATTTGATTCATATAGCAAAATAAATTAAAATGAGAATACAAACTCATGTTTAATTGCTATGTTGAAGAAGCTCACATATATGAACTTTAATCAAATATTAAATACTTTCTTCAATTGGGAGAGTGGTGTAATAGTCATTGCACTAGATATTCAGTAAATTAACATAATTGAGACACCTGCAAAAATAACAGAATTCAAATATGAATTCAATTGGGCAAATACAATAACAGAAAATTAAAAGCAGAAAAAGAAAAGGGGAGAAAAACATTACTGGTCTCACCTGGCCGCAATAGCCCACCAGCAGCCCAACAAACCTCAGCCCAACACGGCCCAGACCAGCCCACCTTACCCTTTCGTCTAAAAACAGGGGAGAGGGGGGTCGTCCTCATCCTCTCTGGGCGCATGGACGACAGCACGACGACGTGCTCGTCCTTCCCTCTCGCTGGCGACCTCCCAGAGCTCGGCGTCGTGACGAGGCGCGCCCTAGCGCCATATAAAAGCACAAGGACGAACCCTAACTCGCTTTCTTCCTCCTCTGCTCGATTTCCCCGAAATGCCGAAACCCTAGCCGCACAGACCCCGAGCATCGCCGCCGTTCGCAGCATCCCCGCACCTCGCCGTGGATACCATCGTGATCGCCGTCCTCGACTTGCTCGTATGCAAGAGGAATCGACCCCAATCATCCGATGAGCGCCGCCGTCGACCTCGTCTTCTCCAACGACGGAGCCGGCGATTCCGGCGAACCGGCTCATCCCCTTGCCTCGCCGTCACGCGCGTCGTGACCCCGGTAAGCTCTCGCGTCCCATGGCATGCCTAGCTCGTTCGATCGCGTCCCGTAGTGCCGCCGCGTCGATCAACCGTGTCCGCCGCCGCGATGCACTCGCCGGCGAGCACGCTCCGGTGACCATTAGGGAGCGGCGCCGCTACGGTTAGGTTCGTCTAGTCGTCCTCTATCGGTTGAGCACACGCACGCGCCCGCGGAACCCTCCATCGCCGGCGTCGACCACCACCGGCCGCCGGTGAGGCACATAGTTTCCACATCGACGCCGAGCATGGCAGCCCAGCGTGGCACCGGCCCACATGTCAGCGTCCTTGGGTAGTTTTAGCCGGGTGTGTTTAGTGTTAAAGTTAATTTCAAATTACGTGAAAATGTCTCGAAACTTTGAAATAATTTAGAAAATCCATCATAACTCAGAAAAATCCAAATGAGATATCAAAATGATCCTAAAAATGAAATCTATCCAATAAAAATATAAAATGAAATTTTTATTTGAAAGAAAAATTTAATTATTTAAATACCTATTAATTAAGTCTTCTCTTTTAATTCCAAATGCAACTAAAATTCAGAAATTAAGAAAAAAGTTCTAAAATAAATAAAAACCAGTAAGTAAATAAAGGAAACAATAAAACTAATTTTCCTTTATTAATAACTCATTAAATCCTTATTAGAAGGATTTAATCCCTAAATAATAATTACCTTAATTATTAATTCTTTAAAAATAATAAAATGCTAAATCCAACCTTATGTTTATTATAAAGTGATTAATAACTTCAACCTTATAATGAAGTTATTAACCTAAGAACTAAATAGCAATTGTGAAACCTTAATTCCATTAGGAACCCTAGCTCCATTATTTTATGTGTGAACCCTAAATTACTAATAAACCTAAACCCTAGGTTATAACTTGTGATCATGTTAATTCCTCTTGAATTATAGACCCACAATTAGCAACTAAATACTTGTTCTAGTTCCCATAAAATAATAGAAACCATAGTACTTATAATCAATATACCATGAACTCATTCTAATAAAACCTAGATGACAATGTAGGGTCAACCAAGTGCAAACCCTTGTTATTAATACCAAAACCATCATCTTTAACTATCCATGCTTAGCATCACACCATTGTGATGAACTTCAATAACAACTATGCCAAATATAGTGCATTACCGAACTATATTCCACTAAACCCTACTAAGTATTAGATACTTATGAACCATAATATCCAGGAGCCAACTATGCCCTATTTTAGTGGATTCAATAGTAAAACCTAGACAACCTCAACCTTAATTGTAATACTTCTTATTATTTAAGAAGTATGTTCTTCAAAAGTTATTCTTTTGAAGTAAATAGGGAGTAGCCATCAAACCTGCTTAATAGGATCTATAAACCCTAACCAACTATCACCAGCAAGGTATACCAACCTTGATAGCAACTATTTATAACAAATGGCTCAAGATGTTTAGGCTTAATTCAACCATACAAGACTTAGTAGCTGATGAATCCAACATTGTTGGGATCCACCTCATTCTTACTCCAGAAACCAATTGGAACCATAGGAATCCATAGAACCCATCAAACCTAATTATCATACTTGTTCTTTACTAAAGAAAATGTTCTTCAAAAGTTATTCTTTTGAATTATATAATAAGTAATCATCAATCATGCACTATAGGACTTAAAACTGACAACTGCTCTTTACTTATTATACAATTACTATTCCTTGGTGTGTATGATTGTTACTATGCAATTTTCCACTTGCTTATGATTCTAAAACAACACAACCCTGAATAAGAACCTTGTTTGTGACTCACTCTAAAAGTGCAACAAACCCTGAACCCAATCATTACCACTCACTAATCCTAAATCATCGGGGTTAGGTCACGCTTAGAGCGATTGCATCTCATACTTATGCATTATTGCATCCTTGCCAATCTTTTAAACATCGTCCTTACCGGACGATGATGCTATTTCAGAATTTGGAGTTATTGCGCATCGAAGACCTTGCCCGCATAATCTTGCGAGTCAAGAAAGGCAAGTTCATCGCTTGCTCATGCCATTTGAGTATTTCTATCAAATTACTTACAAAGTATTATGGTTATCACTATTGCATAAAAATCAAAACCACTATTTTCATAATTATGAATATGACTATGTGGTGGGCAATGGAACCATGGATTGTGTTGATATGGTGGAGGTTCCATTGCACGGGTTGATATCCATCTAGGATTAAACAACAAATGTCGCCAGTGATTCTTGTGCCGTAATACCCGTGTTAACCATAAGATCCGGAGTGGGACGGAGTAGTCAAAAGTGTTTCCACCTCTCGTTCATCAACGGATGCGCTTTACCGTTGTACACGTGTAATCCAAGGGGGCAAGCTGGTGAGGCTGGGGAGTCCTAAGTCCCCACGGCATAGTCCGTAGTACACTTGTCGCCCGAAGGAGCAAGATGGTGAGGCTGGGGAGTCCTAAGTCCCCACGGTATTGCGGTCTAGGATGGGTTGCAGCTACCGGCGTAGGAGTGTATGGTAGAGCCCGGCAGATCGTTGTCGTGGTCGGGGTCCACCTTGAAATCTACAGGAATAATGGGACCGACGTGGACCCAGGGTCGGCGCATGCAACAACGGGTGGGTGTTCGAGGTAGCGGAGGAACATGATTGGCTAGATCTTATACCGGGCCTCACACCATAGGAAGTGTGGACGGGTTGCGCGCCCGGTTGGCACCAAGGTTAAGATCTCTTATGGGTAAAGCAACACACCTCTGCGCGAGTGTAAAGAACCGTGACCTGTCACTCCCCGTTCCGGGATATGGAACTCGCGAACGCGGCCAGTAAAGGAGCTCCATGAAGTTCTAGTAAACCGGTGAAGGCTGACGGACATAGTTCTTCCGAATAAAAGCAACCTTTTGAAGAAATGGTTATGAAAACCTGCATTGGTATTAGACTTTACGGTCCGATCGTCGTAGCTAGTGCATTAAACACCTCTTTCCTATAATGAACTTGTTGAGTACGCTCGTACTCATCCCACTCTTAAATCCCCTGCTTAGATATGGAGGCATAAAAGGAGGATCTACAGTGCAACTCGAAGGCCGAGGAGTCCACAACTACTTCAAGAGACAGGACCCTGTCAGAAGAGTCAGATACCACATACATCAAGGAGAAAACCTAGTTTAGCCATAGAAGGGAACTAGTTTTCTAAACCTATCTCCTACTTAGCTAGAATCTATTCTTAGCCTCTATAGCTAGTTAAATACTCTACAAATAGAGTTCGTGATAAGATTAGACTACGAGTCGTTCTCCTGGAGTTTATTTGCAGTTTTACCTCATTGTAAAGTAGGAGTCTGTGATGATCTTATGTAACAGAGTAAATGTTGTAATTCTATAGACATGCCTTGGACCCGCATATGTTTCTGTTGTACCACTCGAGCGATATAATACTAGTGGAACGGTGTTTCATTGGTGTTATATCAGACTTGCATACTACACCATGCAGTGGTATGCCGGGTCACCACAGTTGGTATCAGAGCAAATGCTTTGACCTTAGGATTAAAAAAACCCTTTAAAGGAGACCTATAGGATTGGTAGTGTCTATAGGAAGTTATCCTAGGTAAATTAAATACTTCTTATGACTTGAGATGGATATTCACTTGAGAATAATCCTGACACACTTGAGTCAACATTCCTTACCTAACTTACCAAGATAAATTGAAGTTAGTTAGCTAATTTTAAGTATGTAGTATACCATCAAGTTCTTAAAACAATAGATGAGTAGATCACAGTTGGTATACAATACATGGTAGTCCAAAGAAAGGATACAACCATAAGGAAACTATCCTATTGGAAGATGTGTACCAACGAGATGTTATGATTAAGTAAGAATTATTCAGACATGTAATAGGAATGATATAAAGTGATGAAGATAAGTAAGAAATACCACTAGAATAGGTATACCAAGACAAGTAATGGGTAAGTAAAAATATCCCAACTTGTGAAATATTAGATAATAAGTGGTAAATATAAGTTAGATGCAGTAGTATAGACCATGATGAGACAATCATGGGAGATAAGGAAGAGAGATAGGAATAATATATGTCTACTTACATGGTAAAGTTGTTAATCATATATGATTCACCTGAGAATCATTATGTGATGAATAGAACCTCATAAATATTTAGGAGGAGTACAATAAGAAGTTAAGTGTTCAACTATAGTGCAAGACTTGTGTTCCAAAACCATGGGAAGTGTGCCAAGCACATCATGACCATAGTCTTATGGTAGAAACACTAAGAAGTATAGGAGCTATATTCGAATAGTTATGTATTTAGATTAACTATGTTAGAATCTAGATATACCATATGAACTAGTCCTCAACATAATGAAAGCTAAGTTAGTACTTCCGAAGAAAATTAGGTTAACCACAACTATCCTAGACCATTTTGTTTCAAGTTTATCTCATTGCAAATGTGCAATTAAGGTAAAGGTTGAGACAAATAGTAGAGTTCCCAATATTCGTGCTAAGTATCACGATATAAACCTATCTTATGTGGTGTTATATACTACACATCTCAGCCTGATATTTAGAGATGTCTTACTCAACAATCATATTCAGGCTTATGATGATGTGTATTATAAGCACAAAGCTGAATCTTCTTGGATTTTATTGGATTTTCATTGTTTGACTAGATCCATACATGAAGTTTGACTTTGATCTGCAAATGCAGGTTGCTATATCAAGTTCTTACTTAATGCTATAGATCTAGAGGGTAATGGTATTCGTGTGAGGAAGTGACGAATTCAGTATATTTTGAAGACAAGATGAAGGTTCATTGGATAAAGGAAACAAAGTTGTGGGAAGCAACCACAATATTCAGAAGGTAGTATCAACCAAAACTCATGCTTTGCCTCAACAGAGGAGTACTTTAGTACATAAGAAGCATGAAGGTGAGAAATCTGGTGATTATGGTGAAGCTCAAGCAGATCCATAGTCATTATGGAAGAGGGAATGCATGGGAGATCACTTCGGATACTATATTCATAGTGTCAGTTAGTGGTTTTCTTGCAAAATAAACCCTGAATGAAGGAAGATGATATATGAAACCATAGCAGATATAAGAAGACCATAGTTGATATCGGAAGACCACAATTGGTATAGGATCAACACTACGAGATAGAGTAGAAGATGTCTCGTCCGAGTTGATCGAGAACCTATAATAGAAACCATTTTTAGATATCAAATAGCCACGGTTGGTATAATAACCACATTTGGTATCAGTTGGTATTACAAATAGTCCACGATTTAATTAGTTGTAACAAAAATTTGTGAACAAATAAAAATCTTGTCAGTCAAATAGCTAGATCTATAAACATTTAGTCGAAGGATTCACAATGGATATCCACAATTGAGTGGATACACCATAAACATTCTTCGCGACACCTTAGAAGAAGTAAAACCCATAAGTTAGAACCAGACCAATATTCCAACCATAAGTCCAATAGTTGGAAGAAAAGGAGTTGAAGACCATAAGAAAACTCTAAGGGGTAGAGTAAAGATTGAGTTGGATGTACAATAACTCAATACTTTGAGCATAATAGAAGAAGAAGGTCTGAACTTTGAGCATAATAGAAGAAGAAGGTCTGAACTGAGAGAAAGTTCGATCTTATTTTCATAAGATTGTTGAACAATACCTTCAGAAGAAGGTCAGACCAGAAGCCGAGGTTCATACCTCGAGGACGTAAGAAGTGGATTATAACTTGAGCAAATAAGTAATATCTACTCAGAAGTACTTAAGCTCAAGTAAGTCAAAGATAAAGAAGTTGGACGAAGAAAATATCGGAGACCAAATATAGCTCAAGGAGGTCAAAGACCGAAGGGATTTGACCATACCGAAATCGAGAGACTACATGAAAGATTCCTTTCATGGAACCTAAATGAATCTAAAGAGTTATAGGTATCAATTATAAACCATGATTGGATGGACTAAATGAGTCTAATCCATTATTAGAAAAATAAACCATCACGACCAATTCCATAGTTAGTACCTTATTAAGCACCATTACTCCAATTTTGGTAGTAAGGGAAAACAAAGACCTATTTTACCAAATAGGAGTATGTTATTAAATTAGTCTTCAGTTAAGACTAGCAGTACCAGAAGAAGTCCTAATCATTGAATCGTCAATGAGAATGGAAACAAGAAAATGATATTGGAAGAAATCAAAGAATCAAAGTAAGAACCATGGTTCAGAGACAGACACTAGTGGATTCCAGGAAGAATCTGGACAATGGATATATTCAATTATATCCAGTAAGTTCAATACGGAGTTCAAGAAAAGTCGTAGTCTGCACAAGTCAGATCCAAACTCCGAAACGTGAGAGAGATCAAACTTCGAGGACGAAGTTTAGTTTAAGGGGTAGAGACTGTAATATCCCAGGTATTGGGGTTACAAAAATAGAGGAAACAGATGTGTGCATTGCATTCATGCATAGAAAATCTGGGTAATTTTCGCGCTTTAAAGTAAAACAATCCACGATAGCGAAGTTTCACTTGACCTTGGTGGAATTGAAGTAGCTCATCAAGTCAAGCGCTATAAACCTCAATGTGACTTTGCTAAAACCTTGTTTTGGGAAAAGATGATTTGATCTAAGGGGTTAGATCAAATGGAACTAAAATTAACACAACAACACTTTACTCAATGATCAATTGCTTGATCTCATAAAAGATCATAACATGGTATTCCTTGCCATAACATAAGAACATCTATTCAATTGGAAATCAAGTAACCATAAATGGAGAAACCATTCTTCACTTATCTTTTCCATGTCTTTAACAAATAAATATTCCTACCATGAACCTCATGGTATTTCTTGAATTAAACTCTTGAACTTAACCCCAACAAAGGCTTATCATTAAACCCTAGAGATGGGAGAGGTATATAACCAACAAAGAGATAAGAAGCAAACTCTAAATTATTAACACTTAAAAGTTAAGCAACTACCTTGAGGTACAATGAATTCACTTTAAAACTAAATACCAAATATAGCAAAACCCAAGGACCTAAGTGCATAAAAGCCACACATTCTTATTGCAATCATAACTTATTAAATATGTGGAATATTACAAAACTAAATTCGTTTACATTACGAATTATAGTTCCAACTATTTGAATAAAATAAGATATGAGTACTTTGAAACTCATATGATCATGCCTTGGTGAAATCAAACATCATCATTCAAAATTGGGGTATACTTCTTATTCTTGACATTTTGACCCCAATTATAATATAAATACAATCACATATGATATAGTGACTCACCCATAAGCATGAGATCATTCACAAGATATTTAGTAGCAAAAGCCACTTGGCTATCCAAAAATAAATCACATGAGAGGATAATACCCATGCCACATAGGATGAAAATATCTACATAACTTGAATCCTAAGCTATGCCACCTCATGCTTAAAGGATTGATATGGATGAGAGCATGACAACCAAGCACCTTACTCATCAAATTAAAGCAGGAGTCATCCACCCATGTGTCTTGTTACTAGAGCATGCCCAAGCCTATAAAAGGAGCCTCACACTTCATCCATTTCATCATCTTGCACATTGATGCAAGAAGAACAACACATTGAGCCACTCCATAAAATAGTAAGGATCAAGATGAAGCAGCTAGGAGGTGGAGGCATGCCACAAGATGCGGGTTTATCAGATTTCTCGAAGAACAAGCTACAGAAGCTAGCAAGGTAGAATTCTTAGGCAAACCACATATTTAGTTAATCACATCATCACTCCTTGAGTAGAACCATAGATTATAATCCAAGTCCTTGTGGAGTGAGAGGGGTAATTGGTACAACCATATCTAAATATTTCTATTAATAACTTAGGAAGCCAAACCTTGATCATTATAAATTGTGTAGTGATCATAAACCCTAAGAACTTGAAGTAGAAGATATAAGCTCATAAGTAAAGCTTAGAGTTAAAGCCTATAATACATATGGTGAGAAACCATTCATCATTATAACCAAAGTTAACTATAAAAAGAATTATGGCTACTTTAGTTACTTTAACAATAGATTAAGAATATAATAGAAATCTAATGGTATAAGATAAAACCAATTCTCAAGTCCTTAGTAATTAAAGGAGAACATAAACAACTAAGCAAGTAATCATATTACCTTGGTTAGGGGAGATTAAACCCTAGCAAATGCAATATGATGTCATCCCAAGTCTATAAACTAGAATTATATCTCAAACCTAGTTTATACATCACTATGGTAATCATAATCTAAACCCAGGCCATAATTGAGATTCAAACCATGTGTTAATAGGTAAAGAGCACTTGAATCCTCATAGTTCATTAATCAAATTCTATGCTTCAATTATAAAACAAAAGAGCCACCTAATGCTAAGTCCTATAATTAAACCCATGTGTGGTTAACAACCATTTAACTTTGTAAGCAAGATCAACCATGATGGAAACCATACCTACTTAGATACTTTCAAAGATAATGATAGTTGAAATTACAACACCCTAATAAGTTGGGCTCACATAAAATCATATGTAAGTCATCCACTCCTCAAATAGAAACCAAATCTTATTAACAACCTCTAAAATACTATGAGTTGAAATTATCAACTGTATTAATTCCAAATAGATTTGATTCATATAGCAAAATAAATTAAAATGAGAATACAAACTCATGTTTAATTGCTATGTTGAAGAAGCTCACATATATGAACTTTAATCAAATATTAAATACTTTCTTCAATTGGGAGAGTGGTGTAATAGTCATTGCACTAGATATTCAGTAAATTAACATAATTGAGACACCTGCAAAAATAACAGAATTCAAATATGAATTCAAATGGGCAAATACAAAAACAGAAAATTAAAAGCGAGTAAAAAGAAAAGGGGAGAAAAACATTACCCGGTCTCACTCGGCCGCAATAGCCCACCAAGCAGCCCAACAAACCTCAGCCCAACACGGCCCGGACCAGCCCACCTTACCCTTTCGTCTAAAAACAGGGGAGAGGGGGTCGTCCTCATCCTCTCGCGGGCGCATGGACGACAAGCACGACGACGTGCTCGTCCTTCCCTCTCGCTGGCGACCTCCCAGAGCTCGGCGTCGTGACGAGGCGCGCCCTAGCGCCATATAAAAGCACAAGGACGAACCCTAACTCGCTTTCTTCCTCCTCTGCTCGATTTCCCCGAAATGCCGAAACCCTAGCCGCACAGACCCCGAGCATCGCCGCCGTTCAGAGCATCCCCAGACCTCGCCGTGGATACCATCGTGATCGCCGTCCTCGACTTGCTCTGTATGCAAGAGGAATCGACCCCAATCATCCAGTAGCGCCGCCGTCGACCTCGTCTTCTCCAACGACGGGAGCTGGCGATTCCGGCGAACCAGTCATCCCCTTGCCTCGCCGTCACGCGCGTCGTGACCCTGGTAAGCTTCTGCGTCCCATGGCATGCCTAGCTCGTTCGATCGCGTCCCGTAGTGCCGCCGCGTCGATCAACCGTGTCCGCCGCCGCAGTACCTCGCCGGCGAGCACGCTCCGGTGACCATTAGGGAGCGGCGCCACCACTATTAGGTTCGTCTAGTCGTCCTCTTTCGATTTAGCACACGCACGCGCCCGCGGGAACCCTCCATCGCCGGCGTCGACCACCACTGGCCGCCGGTGAGGCACATAGTTGCCACATCGACGCCAGCATGGCAGCCAGCGTGGCACTGGCCCACATGTCAGCGTCCTTGGGTAGTTTTAGCCGGGTGTGTTTAGTGTTAAAGTTAATTTCAAATTACGGAAAATGTCCGAAACTTTGAAATAATTTAGAAAATCCATCATAACTCAGAAAAATCCAAATGAGATATCAAAATGATCCTAAAAATGAAATCTATCCAATAAAAATATAAAATGAAATTTTTATTTGAAAGAAAAATTTAATTATTTAAATACCTATTAATTAAGTCTTCTCTTTTAATTCCAAATGCAACTAAAATTCAGAAATTAAGAAAAAAGTTCTAAAATAAATAAAAACCAGTAAGTAAATAAAGGAAACAATAAAACTAATTTTCCTTTATTAATAACTCATTAAATCCTTATTAGAAGGATTTAATCCCTAAATAATAATTACCTTAATTATTAATTCTTTAAAAATAATAAAATGCTAAATCCAACCTTATGTTTATTATAAAGTGATTAATAACTTCAACCTTATAATGAAGTTATTAACCTAAGAACTAAATAGCAATTGTGAAACCTTAATTCCATTAGGAACCCTAGCTCCATTATTTTATGTGTGAACCCTAAATTACTAATAAACCTAAACCCTAGGTTATAACTTGTGATCATGTTAATTCCTCTTGAATTATAGACCCACAATTAGCAACTAAATACTTGTTCTAGTTCCCATAAAATAATAGAAACCATAGTACTTATAATCAATATACCATGAACTCATTCTAATAAAACCTAGATGATAATGTAGGGTCAACCAAGTGCAAACCCTAGTTATTAATACCAAAACCATCATCTTTAACTATCCATGCTTAGCATCACACCATTGTGATGAACTTCAATAACAACTATGCCAAATATAGTGCATTACCGAACTATATTCCACTAAACCCTACTAAGTATTAGATACTTATGAACCATAATATCCAGGAGCCAATTATGCCCTATTTTAGTGGATTCAATAGTAAAACCTAGACAACCTCAACCTTAATTGTAATACTTCTTATTATTTAAGAAGTATGTTCTTCAAAAGTTATTCTTTTGAAGTAAATAGGGAGTAGCCATCAAACCTGCTTAATAGGATCTATAAACCCTAGCCGACTATCACCAAGCAAGGTATACCAACCTTGATAGCAACTATTTATAACAAATGGCTCAAGATGTTTAGGCTTAATTCAACCATACAAGACTTAGTAGTCGATGAATCCAACATTGTTGGGATCCACCTCATTCTTACTCCGAAAACCAATTGGAACCATAGGAATCCATAGAACCCATCAAACCTAATTATCATACTTGTTCTTTACTAAAGAAAATGTTCTTCAAAAGTTATTCTTTTGAATTATATAATAAGTAATCATCAATCATGCACTATAGGACTTAAAACTCGACAACTTGCTCTTTACTTATTATACAATTACTATTCCTTGGTGTGTATGATTGTTACTATGCAATTTTTTACTTGCTTATGATTCTAAAACAACACAACCCTGAATAAGAACCTTGTTTGTGACTCACTCTAAAAGTGCAACAAACCCTGAACCCAATCATTACCACTCACTAATCCTAAATCATCGGGGTTAGGTCACGCTTAGAGCGATTGCATCTCATACTTATGCATTATTGCATCCTTGCCAATCTTTTAAACATCGTCCTTACCGGACGATGATGCTATTTCAGAATTTGGAGTTATTACGCATCGAAGACCTTGCCTGCATAATCTTGCAGTCAAGAAAGGCAATTTCATCGCTTGCTCATGCCATTTGAGTATTTCTATCAAATTACTTACAAAGTATTATGGTTATCACTATTGCATAAAAATCAAAACCACTATTTTCATAATTATGAATATGACTATGTGGTGGGCAATGGAACCATGGATTGTGTTGATATGGTGGAGGTTCCATTGCACGGGTTGATATCCATCTAGGATTAAACAACAAATGTCGCCAGTGATTCTTGTGCCGTAATACCCGTGTTAACCATAAGATCCGGAGTGGGACGGAGTAGTCAAAAGTGTTTCCACCTCTCGTTCATCAACGGATGCGCTTTACCGTAGTACACTTGTAATCCAAGGGGGCAAGATGGTGAGGCCGGGAGTCCTAAGTCCCCACGGCATAGTCCGTAGTACACTTGTCACCCGAAGGAGCAAGATGGTGAGGCTGGGGAGTCCTAAGTCCCCACGGTATTGCGGTCTAGGATGGGTTGCAGCTACCGGCGTAGGAGTGTATGGTAGAGCCCAAGCATCGTTGTCGTGGTCGGGGTCCACCTTGAAATCTACAGGAATAATGGGACCGACGTGGACCCAGGGTCGGCGCATGCAACAACGGGTGGGTGTTCGAGGTAGCGGAGGAACATGATTGGCTAGATCTTATACCGGGCCTCACACCATAGGAAGTGTGGACGGGTTGCGCGCCCGGTTGGCACCAAGGTTAAGATCTCTTATGGGTAAAGCAACACACCTCTCGCGAGTGTAAAGAACCGTGACCTGTCACTCCTCGTTCCGGGATATGGAATCTGCGAACGCGGCCGTAAAGGAGCTCCATGAAGTTCTAGTAAACCGGTGAAGGCCGACGGACATAGTTCTTCCGAATAAAAGCAACCTTTTGAAGAAATGGTTATGAAAACCTGCATTGGTATTAGACTTTCCGGTCCGATGCCGTAGCTAGTGCATTAAACACCTCTTTCCTATAATGAACTTGTTGAGTACGCTCGTACTCATCCCACTCTTAAATCCCCGCTTAGATATGGAGGCATAAAAGGAGGATCTACAGTGCAACTCGAAGGCCGAGGAGTCCACAACTACTTCAAGAGACAGGACCCTGTCAGAAGAGTCAGATACCACATACATCAAGGAGAAAACCTAGTTTAGCCATAGAAGGGAACTAGTTTTCTAAACCTATCTCCTACTTAGCTAGAATCTATTCTTAGCCTCTATAGCTAGTTAAATACTCTACAAATAGAGTTCGTGATAAGATTCGACTACGAGTCGTTCTCCTGGAGTTTATTTGCAGTTTTACCTCATTGTAAAGTAGGAGGCTGTGATGATCTTATGTAACAGAGTAAATGTTGTAATTCTATAGACATGCCTTGGACCCGCATATGTTTCTGTTGTACCACTCTGAGCGATATAATACTAGTGGAACGGTGTTTCATTGGTGTTATATCAGACTTGCATACTACACCATGCAGTGGTATGCCGGGTCACCACACGCTCGTACTCCGCCAGCAGCGCCGCCTGCGACGCTTCCTCCGGCTCCTCCTTCACCTCCGGCTTCGGGATGAGGAGGGCGCCGCCGCGCCTCCCTTGCTGCCGCCCGCTGCCGCTACCGCCACGCCTCGTGTTGACGGGCGTCGCCGGCTCCTCCTTGACCTCCCGTTTGGGGACGGTGTAGGGCGCCGACCGGTACGACGAGGACGGCGTCGATCGCGCCGGTCCCGAGGAAGAAGAGTGCGAGGAGGACGAGTACGTCGTCCTCCTCGGCTACCATTGAGGAGACGGCGGCGGCGACGACGGCATCTCCAGCCTTGGAGCGCCGTTGCGGAGGCCGCGGATGACGTTCTTGAGGGTGCGCCCCGGAACGCCCCGGCAACGGGCGCGGCCTTCCCCGTTCCGAGCCTGTTGGGGCCGCCGACGAGGTTGTCGGTGCTGTGCATCTCGACGTCGTACTTCGCCCGGAAGTACGTCGTCCACCGGCGTCGTTGTCGTTGACCGCCCACGTCGGATCCAACCGCTCCTCGGCGGTGAGTTGAGCCCGACGGGCCTTGATGGCGTCCCTCCATTGGTCCGTCTTCGGCTTCGGCGGCGGCGGAACGCCAATGCCGTTCACGGCCATCTTCCGGCCCGCCGCCGCTTGGCGGCCGCATGTCCGGCGGGACTTGATACCGGGCGTGGTACAGCGCCCACGCCTCCGCCACGGTGAGGCTGCCGCGTCCGAAGCCGTTCGCCGCGGCGATCTTGCGGGAGGACGAGCTCGACATTTTTTGAGCGGCGAGGAGAGGATCTGCGAGGGGGGAGGCGGCGGCGACGAGCAGGATTATGGTGAGCGGCGATAACTGCAGGGCGTCTTAAAACAGCGGCGGCAGCGGGTGGTTGCACGCAATAACTCCGGCGCGGACGGCCACGCGGCCATGCACGACGAGACGCGTCCCTGCGTCGCCTGGGAAAACAGGGACGCCATTAACGTCGCTTGACCAAAGGTAGGCGACGGGGTTTTAGCCTTCCGTGCCGCTGATGGATCGGGCCCGCGTCGGTTGGCCTCGCTTTTCGTTGTGTCCGGCGTCCCCGGAGCGTCCCCTGTGGGACGGGGACGGGCTCGGGGCGCCGGACACCGTATCGGGCCGCGCCGAACAAAAATGGGCTTTGGGGGACGCGGCTGGAACTCTTTTTTTGTCCGGCGCGCCCCAAATCCCTTTGGGGGACGGTTTGGGGGACGCGACTGGAGATGCTCTGAGACCATAATAAAAGCACAGGCGCGTCCGTAGCAATCCCTTCGCGAAAGGAACCGATTGGAAGCGCCTGCGTCCAATTTCTGCTAAAAAGTTGTGTCCCACTTGCATGTGACACAATCCCATGATACGGAAAACCTTACTGAGACCATTGGCGGCCCACTAGGGTAATTTAAATTGGAAGGAGTACTTTTCTTTATTGGGTCTGTTTTCGAATAGCCAATGAAAGTATGAAACCACCCTAGTGGGCCGCCAACTGCAAGCCCACGTTGGAGGCGCTAGGCTACACTTTTAAGACGGCCTGATTTGGAGTCCGTGGCAATGGTGAATATTGGGTCGTAGCATGGACGCCCAACAAGAAGTTAAATATTCTATTTTTCTGACTGAATGAACTAAGCAGATAAGGTGTTGTGAGGAGACGAAGTATGCGGGGTCTGCAGTTACCAATCTGTGCAGTGCATTGCATTCAGATTCTCACCGTCGCAGTCCATTCCAGGTTCACTCAACCTTCGTACCGAGAAAAGGACATGGATTATTGCGAGCAACCGGCAGCTCCCATGCATGGACATCCTCGCTGTCTGGCCACCACCTGGGTGCATCGTCTAGCTCCCGGCCGGGGACACCCACAACTCCACAAGCCGATGGACGCCACGGCACCGGCCGGCACGGCTGGGAACATCGGGGACTCGCCTGTCTCCGCATATTTGGCGCATCTGAGTCTGACGCGCTCGGTGTACGTGCTCCCCACTGCCATGGCCCTCGTCGGAAGAAAACGACGACGCCGACGGTAGTGCCGACCTCGGCGGGCAGAGCAGTACCCGCACCAGCGTTAGAGCATCTCCAGTCGCGTCCCCCAAACCGTCCCCCAAACCGCGCCGGATCGAGCGTTTGGGGGACGTGTTTCGTTCGTGCCGCGTTTGGGGGACGTCGCTCCCCAGCCGCGTCCCCCAAACGCCGCCCCCAAACATTTAAAATAATTTTTCTAGCATTTTTATTTCAATTTCCACAAACTAATACATAATTTGGAACGTGGTTTACACGAAAACACAGTTTGGAACATGGTTTTCCACAAACTAATACATAGTTTGAACCATGGTGGACACAAATATAAAATATTGCAAAGAAACTAAACCTAACTAGGCCGTGCATCGAAGGTTTCGTGTGTTCGCTGCTAAGAAAGAACACTCGAGGGCACACCCGATCACCTAAACTGGAAAATCCAGCGGGAGGATGGTGCCCTTGTTGGTTCTACCGATGAGGCGAACGAGCAGAAACCTCCGTGCACGTATTCGCTGCGAAGAAACAACACTCGGCCGTCCTCCTCGTCGGTGCCGTCGTCGTCCCTCGTCGACGTGGTAGTCCCGGAGGCGGCGCCTCTCGTCGAAGACCTTGACGCTCATGTCCCCGTTGCCGAAGTAGGAGAACACGAGGATGAAGCCGGCTTGGAGGCCGTGGTGGCGCGCGAACTTCTCCCGGCCGATGTTGAAGTACATCTTGCCGCGCGCGTCGTAGATCGCCTTGACGATCCACCGGCGATAGCCGCACGAATGCTCCCGCGGATGCATCGTGCGCGGGCGTACGCCGCCGACGTACTCGGCGAAGGAGTCCGGTAGCCTCCGGATGCCGCGCGGGTCGCCCTTGAGGACGTGGACGAACTCGAACAGGACGTCCGGCTCCACGTCCATCTCCGACGATGATGAAGGCGGCGGCGTGGAAGGCGACGGCGAGCGTTCAGCCGCGCCGCGGCCACGACCACGACCACGACCGCGGCCGCGGCCGCGAGGTCCGCCTCCGCCTCTACCAGACATAGCGTCGAGTCTTGTTGAGAGATGGTGGCGGCTAGGGTTTGGGAGAGAGGCGCTAGGGTTTGTGTGTGGAGAGGGACGATGAGAGGCGCCCCTTTTATAGGCCGGAGGGAGGCGGAGGAGCGGTGGCGCTCATTAACGCCGGCACGCGAGCTAGGCGCGACGGGACGCGTCCGCTGCGCCCTCTCGCGGGAACCGCACCGTCGCTGCGCGCCAATAACTTCCGTCGCGAGGTAGGCGACGGTTAGGTTTAAATTAAGTGTGCCGGCCGACGGGTCGGCCCCGCCACTCCCCGCCTCGCGTTGTGTCCGGCGTCCCCGGTGCGTCCCCCGTGGGACGGGGACGGGCTCGGGCGCCGGACACCGAATGGGGCGCGCCGGACGAAAAAGGGCTTTGGGGGACGCGGCTGGAACGCTTTTTTTGTCCGGCGCGCCCCAAATCGCTTTGGGGGACGGTTTGGGGGACGCGACTGGAGATGCTCTTATTCCGCGCCAACATAGTACGGCATTGGAATGCATACGTGTGCCTCCACTCCTCCATCCGTTTGCCAGGCTCTTTTGTCCTTCGATTAATCCCTACCAATAATTGTGATTTGAAGTTGCTAGGCCGTTAAATCACTTGCGCATAGACACCAATCTACCGGAGTATATGCATTCTGTTCTCTTGCATTGTGCGAGTAACGCCAAGGTTAGTATAGTACAAACGTAATCTCGCTTGTCATATAATGTTTTTCGCTGGACATCATCTCTCTCGGCATCATGACACCTTGCCGGATTATGCATAAGTTTTTGAAAGAGCTCTGTTGTCCCTAACATATGCAGACACATCGATCTCAATGAGATCCTTGAGGGCCTTCTAGCCATGAGAGCATTATTCCCTATAAGATATTTAGAGCATCTTCAGCCGCGTCCCCCAAAGCGTCCTCTAAACTACGCCGGATTGAGCGTTTGGGGGACGTGTTTTGTTCGTGCCGCGTTTGGGGGACGTCGCTCCCCAGTCGCGTCCCCCAAATAAAATTTCGGAAATTTTAAACTTAACGAGATTCGATTAGATTTGTCCAAACTTACATAGATTCGAACGAAATTTGACTAAATTTAAACTAAACCTAATCTAGAACCACTTGCGGCGGCCGGAGGCGTCGTAGTACTGCTGGAAGTTGTACATGTCGTCGGTGACGACCTCCTGCTTGACGCGCTCCTCGACGGGCTCATCGACGGGCTCGTCCTTCACCAAGCCGCTTGGTCCTGCCTCGCCGTTGTCGGTGAGGTCCACCAGCGGCTTGCCGGAGTCGCGGATGGACATGACGATCGCCGCGTCCAGGTCGCCCCTCCAGGCGTCCTTGTCGTTCATGGACGCCAAGAACGCCGCCCGCAGCCCCGGGCAGTCCTCGTGGTCGTCGCCGCAGGCGATGAGCCGCTGCGCCGCTCGTACTCCGCCGGCGAGCCGCCGCCCGCAACGCTTCCTCCGGCTCCTCCTTCACCTCCGGCTTCGGGATGAGGAGGGCGCCGCCGCGCCTCCCTTACTGCCGCCGGCTGCCGCTGCCGCCACGCCTCGTGTTGACGGGCGTCGCCGGCTCCTCCTTGACCTCCCGCTTGGGGACGGTGTAGGGCGCCGACCGGTACGACGAGGACGGCGTCGATCGCGCCGGTCCCGAGGAAGAAGAGTGCGAGGAGGACGAGTACGTCGTCCTCCTCGGCTGCCATTGAGGAGACGGCGGCGGCGACGACGGCATCTCCAACCTTGGAGCGCCGTTGCGGATGCCGCGGATGACGTTGTCGAGGGTGCGCCCCGGAACGCCCCGAACGAGGCGCGGCCGTCCTTGTTCCAGGCTGTTGGGGCCGCCGACGAGGTTGTCGGTGCCGTGCATCTCGACGTCGTACTTCGCCTTGAAGTACGTCGTCCACCAGGCGTCGTTGTTGTTGAACGCCCACGTTGGATCCAACCGCTCCTCGGCGGTGAGTTGAGCCCGCCGGGCCTTGATGGCGTCCCTCCATTGATCCGTGTCCGGCTTCGGCGGCAGCGGGATGCCAATGCCGTTCACGGCCATCTTCCAGCCCGCCGGCCGCTAGCGGCCCGCATGTCCGGCGGGACTGGATACCGGGCATGGTACAGCGCCCACGCCTCCGGCACGGTGAGGCTGCCGCGGCCGAAGCCGTTCGCCGCGGTGATCTTGCGGGAGGACGAGCTCGACATTTTTGGAGCGGCGAGGAAAAGATCTGGGAGGGGGGAGGCGGCGGCGACGATAAGGATTGTGAGCGGCGAGAACTGCATGGCGTCTTAAAACAGCGGCGGCAGCGGGTGGTTGCACGCAATAACTCCGGCGCGGACGGCCACGCGGCCATGCACGACGAGACGCGTCCCTGCGTCGCCTGGGAAAACAGGGATGCCATTAACGTCGCTTGACCAAAGGTAGGCGACGGGGTTTTAGCCTTCCGTGCCGCCGACGGGTCGGCCCCGCCACTCCCGCCTCGCTTTTCGTTGTGTCCGGCGTGCCCGGTGCGTCCCCTGTGGGACGGGGACGGGCTCGGGGCGCCGGACACCGTATGGGGGCGCGCCGGACAAAAATGGGCTTTGGGGGACGCGGCTGGAACGGTTTTTTTGTCCGGCGCGCCCAAATCCATTTGGGGGACGCTTTGGGGGACGCGGCTGGAGATGCTCTTAGTCCTTCCTTTTTCGGTTTGGAGTCTTTAGAGGGGTTTATTTCTCAACAGCTTGAGGATAAAGTGACCGGAAAACTCCCCACTTTCAACATGAATTACATCACTGTCGATGGTCATACCTCTCTTGTCAAATTGGTGACCACCTCTCAGCCGATTTACCATTTAACACCTCTCCATGTGCACCCCGGAACCATCAACAACATTAATAAATCGGAAAGAGCATTTCTTTGGTTGGCTAGGGACAAGACCATGGAAGCACAATGTAAGGTTAATTGAAAAAATGTTTGCCGCCAGAGGGAATGGTGAAATAATAGAAGAACATGGGAAAATCATAAATAATTCAGTTAAGCTACATAGTATTACTAATTTAAGATAGAAGGTCTGGTAACAGAGAGACAACCAAACCTTCAAGGTACCGACAAATAACTAACCTTACACCAAGCAACAAAAAAAATTAAGCTTCGATTAAACCTATGCCTTCTAGAAATTATACTAGGTTTCGCAAATAGAATATATATATATATATATATACTGTGTTTACTTTACTAGATCATCTAGGTGTAGATCTTAGCCGGGTAGAAAAGAAAACTGCGGGTCTGTGAGGTTTACCTTGTCCCTCGAGGAGGAATCCGCCGCAGCCGACATGGTGGAGATGGCGACGGCGTGAGGTCGAGGGAGAGAGGTGGCGGCGGAGCTTCCCGTCGGCACTGCACTAACCCTAATCGGTGGGTCGTCTGGTGGGGCGAGTGGCAGCTCGTGGTAACCTCGTGATCCGTGCCACCGCCCCCACCACCGTATTTATAGTGCAGCGACGAGGGGCCCACCAACCAGCGGACGGTTGGGCGCCCCGATCGTGGCGCGGACGAGGTCAAGGGGTCGTGCCGTAACCGTTGGGCTCTGGTGCGGTGGAGATCAATCCTAACATTCTCCCCCTTGATCTCAACTTTTCTTTTAACTTTATACTTTCTCTTTATTCGTTTCATTTTGGATCAGTCCATAGGGCATGTTTCATCGTCACAGCTCTATTGCCGATAGAATCAGACATCCACAATACACTTCTCTGTTTTGAAACAAACTCTTTTACTTTTGGGCCTCTTATGATCCAGGATAGGTAAGACTTTCCCTTAAACCCATGCCGGCTACGTGCTCCTTGAACACGCTGGGTGGTAAGCCTTTCATTAGCGGATCCGCAAGCATATCTTTTGTCCTTATATGCTCGAGACTTATAGTTTGATCCTGGACCTTGTGTTTCACAACATAATACTTAACCTCAATTGGTTTCGTAGCTGTACTCGACTTGTTGTTGTGAGCATAAAATACTGCAGGCTCATTGTCGCAGTACATCTTTAGTGGTTTGTCAATACAATCTACCACTTTCAAGTCGGGTATAAATTTCTTTAACCATAATGCCTGCCCCGTGGCTTCATAACATGCTATAAATTCTGCATACATCGTGGATGATGCAACTATCGTCTGTTTGGAGCTTCTCCACGAAATAGCTCCCCCTGCAAGGGTGAATACATATCCAGATGTGGATTTTTTATCATCTTTATCCCCCGCAAAATCTGCATCTGAATACCCTCTTATTTCTAGGGAATCAGATCTTCTGTATGTTAGCATGTAGTTCTTTGTGCCTTTCACATAACGCAATGCCTTCTTTACCATTTTCCGAGTGTTCAAAAACTGGATTTTCTTGATATCTACCGAGTACTCCGGTGATAAAAGCTAAGTCGTGGCGAGTGCACACTTGTGCATACTTGTAGGCTTCCAATAGCCGAAGCATATGGAACCGCTTTCATTTGATCGAGCTCGAATTGATTTTGGGGACTTTGATGTTTCCCAAAACTGTCGCCCTTGACTATAGGGGCAGGTGTGGCACTGCACTTATGCATATTATACTTACTTAGAATCTTTTCTAAATAAGCCTTTTGCGATAGTCTTAATACTCCATTGTTCCTATCTCGATGAATTTCTATGCCCAAAACATATGACGCTTCACCAAGATCTTTCATATCAAAATTTGAGGACAAGAATTTCTTTGTCTCTTGCAGTAGACTAACATCACTGCCGGCGAGCGGAATATCATCCACATACAAGATTAGGAAAATATATTTTCCCACTTTTAAACTTTGCATAAACGCAATTGTCCTCAATATTTTCTTTAAATCCAAATCTCTTAATTGTCTCATTGTATTTTAGATACCACTGTCTGGAGGCTTGCTTTAATCCATAAATGGATTTCTTTAGACGGCATCCCATTTCTTCCTTGCCTTCCATGATAAAACCCTTGGGTTGTTTCATGTAGACATTTTCTTCCAAATCACTGTTTAGAAATGCCATCTTTACATCGATTTGATGCAACTCTAAATCAAAATGTGCAACTAGTGCCATGATGATTCTGAACTTACATGAGATCGGAGAAAATGTCTCATTGTAATCTATCCCTTCTCTTTGTGTAAATCCTTTTGCCACAAGTCGTGCTTTGTACTTTTCAGGAGGTGGCTGTTGTTGCTCCCTTTCATGCTCAACAAATGGTTCATTCGGCTCCTGACGGACAGGTTCCGAACTTACTCATCGTTGTCATGGGTGGAGTCACAACAGGCGCTTGCACCACAATCGCAGGGATCGTCGGTACAGGTGCACATGGTAGCGCAAAAAATGGCTCCTGAGTCATCGGATTAGGTGCATGCACCCTCTTCTCCTCAAGATCAATTTTCGGAGCTACCATGCTCCCCCTCATCATTTCATCTTCTAAGAAGACAACATGTCTCATTTCCACAAACTTTGTGTATTTCTCTGGACAGTAGAAACGATAACCTTTTGACTTTTCAGGATAGCCAATAAAATGGCATCTGACTGTTTTGGTATCTAACTTTGCGATATTTGGATTGAATACTTTGGCCTCAGCAGGGCTCCCCCACACTTTCAGGTGGTTTAGAGAAGGCACTCTCCCTGTCCATAGCTCATACGGCGTTTTGGGCACCGATTTGCTTGGTACTCTGTTTAGAATGTGAATAGAGGTTTTTAACGCCTCAATCCACAATCCCAATGTTAGGGTGGAATAGCTCATCATACTGCGCACCATATCCTTAAGGGTACGGTTGCGCCTTTCAGCTACCCCATTCTGCTGAGGTTCGCCCGACATCGAGTACTGGACGACTATTCCAGTCTCCTGTAGAAACCTTACAAAAAGGTCCAGGGACTTGGCCATATGGAGTATGTCGACCGTAGTACTCCCCTCCACGATCAGACCTGACTATCTTTATTCTTTTATCATGCTGATTTTCAACTTCAGCTTTGAATATTTTGAATTTATCCAACGCTTCTGTTCTTTCTTTTATTGGATAAATATAACCATATCGGGAGTAATCATTCGTGAATGTTATGAACAAATCATAGCCATCCACACTTTTCACAGGAAATGATCCACATATCTCGGTGTGAAAAATTTCTAGTGTTGTTGTGCATCGATTTGCACCCTTTTTAATCAACCTTTACAAATTTTTCTTTAATGCAATCAATGCGCTGTTCTATGTCTGAGAATTCTAATGGAGGAAGAATACCATTTTTAACAAGTCTTTCTATTCTCCCCCTCGAAATATGGCCTAAGCGACAATGCCATATTTCGACAATTCATCAGTTCCTTTCTTTTCTTTTGTTCTTTGTCCAACGCGGACAACACTTTTTCACTCACATTACACATAGACAACACCCACATAAGCATTATTACACCATATGGTACACTTTCCATGTCCTTCCTGTTCATGTGTACTTTTCTGTCACCAGTTGCTACATCAGCTGGGTCGCACATATCTTTGAAGAACCAGTGAACTGGCTCTTTATTCTTTCAAGATACTTCCCTACGGAAGCACACTCTGCAATTGAGCCCACAATAGAGATCTCAATTGTATTCTTTATAAATGGCACTTAGCCACCTTTTATTCTGCCATGCAGCATCATTATCCTTGTCATTTTCTGACTGGATCTTTTGGTCTGACCGGCTGTGGGAACCTAGTCCACCTCAGCACAAATCGACCTTCTTTTCTCCATTCAGTGTAGTTGTCACCTTTGAGGGTTGGAACATCCTTGATGCAACTCATCAAGTACCCACCTTTAAACCACAATGAAATGAGATCATAACAACAATTGCATGCAATAATCCAATGTTGGTCAAAATTAGAACATACAACTGTTTGTGCAATTAAAACTATGTCACCGTTGACCATGATCATGTCATTAATAACGTTGGTTAAAAAATAACAGAATCATAATTGTCACGATAATCACTTTAATCATCTCTTTAACATTTTAACTGCCAATTTTGCACATATTATTGCAACAAAACATGATCATACCATCAATGACGTTGGTCATAAAATGACAGATCATAATTGTTTCAATAATCACTTTTAAGCAACCTTTTGCTTTTAATTGTCACTTTTGCATTTAAAATGCTACTTTTCTATTTGCAGCGGAAACTGTAACTTTAAACTTTGAACTTTTTAGAAGCATCTCTGTTACTTTTTTAATTTTCTAAAGCAAATATCTCGTTGGTTCAATTTGCTCAGAAAAAAAAACTTAACAAAAATGCTTCTTTTACTATTGCAGCGGAAACTTTAACTTTAAACTATTAACTTTTCAACTTTTCAGAGACATAAACTTTTACTTTTAATTCCTGAACAAATATCACGTTGGTTCTATTTATTCAGAAAAAATCTAGACAAAAATAGGCCTAAAACTGACCTAAAATAGTCAAAAAAGCCTCTGAAAATAATTAACAGAAAAACTGTTAAAAAAATGGCCGCATGCCAGAAACCCGGCCCATGGCCTGCCCGAGCATGGGCATTGCTTTTCTTTCGCCGCTCGGGGCGTCCATCGTGTGGCCCACGCGGCCCGCGCACGCAACGCGGCGCGCAGCAACGCGGCGCTCACGCTGCGGCCTGCCACGCGGCCTGTCGACGCGGCCCGCACACGGCCCACCACGCGGCCCGTACGCGGCCTCGACGCGGCCTGCCAGGGACGCGGCTAGGGTTTTGATCCTGGCCGTTGATTTCGATCGGACGGCCGTCCTTTCATATCGGGAGAACAAAACCGCCCCCAACCGGCCGCCCCTGCTGAAAAACCCTAAAAACATTTGCCCCTTGCTCCGTCTCCCGCTCGCTCGCTCGCGGCGGCGGAGATAAAACTCCGGGCGCCGTGGCCGGCACCACGCCGGCGACGGCGAGCCCACCACGGCGGCGGCTCGGTGGTATTCAGCCCCGACGAGCTCCCCTCCTTTCCTCTCTGTATCCGGCGGCGGCGCGGAGGCTTCACCTCCCGCCCGCGAGCGCGGCCATGGCGGCTCGTCGGCGACGGCAGGCTCTCCCGCCACTTTCCCTTCTCTGCCTTTTCCACCTACACCCTAAACTCTCCCACGCCACCACAACTACCCTGGCAGCGGGCGACG
Organism: Lolium rigidum; assembly: GCF_022539505.1. Taxonomy (NCBI): domain Eukaryota; kingdom Viridiplantae; phylum Streptophyta; class Magnoliopsida; order Poales; family Poaceae; genus Lolium; species Lolium rigidum. The sequence continues at coordinate 341,074,163 of NC_061513.1, read as the reverse complement.
AGACGAGGCGGTGCGGGCGGAGCATACTGGCGCCTTTCTGGCCCTCTCGCCGGCGCGTGCGTGCACCCACGGGTGAACGCACCGCCGTCGAGCGGCTCAGTAGCGGCGCCCTTTGCCGGTGGCTCTTTTCCGGCGAGCCCGAGCAGCAGCAGCTGCGTTGCGGCCGGTGTTCTTTCAGCGCGTGGCGGCGTTGTGCCCCACTGCCCGCTGTTCCTCCTTGCCAGCGAGCCCAAAGCCCTGGCCGGTAAGGAAACTTTCTTTTTCCCTCCCAAAATTAGGGTTAGGGTTTCTGTTTTGGGGACGAATTGGGATCTGCTTTTCCTTTTTCTTACTGTCCCGAGCGCAAGATCTACAACTCTAGCGGCTCTGATACCAGTGTTTACTTTACTAGATCATCTAGGTGTAGATCTTAGCCGGGTAGAAAAGAAAACTGCGGGTCTGTGAGGTTTACCTTGTCCCTCGAGGAGGAATCCGCCGCAGCCGACATGGTGGAGATGGCGACGGCGTGAGGTCGAGGGAGAGAGGTGGCGGCGGAGCTTCCCGTCGGCACTGCACTAACCCTAATCGGTGGGTCGTCTGGTGGGGCGAGTGGCAGCTCAGGGTAACCTCGTGATCTGTGCCACCGCCCCCACCACTGTATTTATAGTGCAGGCGACAGGGGCCCACCAACCAGCGAACGATTGGGCGCCCCCGATCAGGGCGCGGACGAGGTCAAGGGGTCGTGCCAGAACCGTTGGGCTCTGGTGCGGTGGAGATCAATCCTAACATACTGCACCCATGACACCCATCCAGTGGTAGACCATAGCTCCATAGGCTGGCAGGAGGCCCTGATCGGTCGATTCAAAGCAGCTACATGTAGGCAGCGACGGCAAGACCATCTCACCTCCACGGCGAAACCAGGAGCAATAGCAATTGTTTTGGCCGGTGGACCGCGGCGACGCTTCCCGAGCCGTGGTACGTCCATCTCCTACCTCCTTTTTTTACGTGCCCACGGCCGGGCGCCTTTCCCTCCGTGCATGTCCATCCAGCCACCGCGCCTAGCACAACACGTCGAGAAGCAGGGCTACGTGTGCCCCCTCGCCTCGCTCGCGCATGCATGAGCATGTGATGCGATCTCTTGTCCGCTGCACGTATCGTACGACCGTCGCTTTTATGCCCTCACTAGTCTGCTGTGGCGCCATTACGTGGTTGCTAATCCCTCCTCGAATCTTGGGTTTCCGCTGTACCCACCACCAACTAAACTGTTAACCCTTCAAAACCAACCAATTAAACTGTCCTTAAGTAACTGACCGTCCGGTTAGGGCAGTATTTTATCCTCGTGGCGAGAGCGACGTGAACGTGGTTGAACAGAGATTGGCCGATAAAATAGTCCAGTCGTGTCTCAGCCACCCACAAAGCTACCTACAGTTGAGCTTGGAAGAAAAAGGTGTGCCGTCAACATTCCATCTGCAGCTAAGCCAACAATGCTTTGGTTAACCAGACTAAATTATCGCATACAGTGACCTTTTCCTTTTGGGTCTGGCTAAAAGCAGGTGGGTTAGAGTGTACGGGTCGATCTCGTGAGACTGAGACTTGAGAGCGCCGGCCGGCCGGCAGCTTTGCTTGGATTACAATCCATGATGCGCTCGTAATGATGTTCTTTATGGAGTAGCGCGAACTGACCAGGTAGATATAAACACACCGAACGCTTTCAGCGCCATGGATCTTATCCGGAGCAGACCAGGTGCGCCACGTTGGTGGGGACGATGTCCTTAGAGCATCTCCAACCGCGCGACCCAAACGGACGCGCTGGGCCGTCCGTTTTGGGCCGTTTGGGTGGCTGAACGGACACCCGGACTGCGGCCCGCGTCCGCGTGTCCGTTTGGGTCGCACGCTGCACCCAACGTGCGAACGCACCGCATATGTAATTAAAATAACAAAAATAAAAATAAAAAAGGAAAACAGCCAAAAATAACATTAAACTAGTGGCCAGGGCACCGGGGACTCCGGCCAGGGCTCCCACTGCGCCCTTTCCCAGGCGGAGTGCGGGTTCGGCGGGCTCGCCGGCCTGCGCAGCCGTGCCCTCCGCACGGACTCCTGCCGGAGCTGCTCCTCCGCTGCGGCCTGCAGGCTCCGCCCGTAGCCGGAGCGTGGCCGGCGCTCCTCCTCCGCCGGCGCGCGGCCCGGCGCTCCTCCTCCCCCGGAGCGCCGCCGACGCGTAGCCTCCTCCCGACGGCGCGCCGGCTCGAGGAAGGCCCACGCCTCCGCCCGGGCGTCCTCCCGGGCCTTCCTGGCCGCCTCCTCCAGCGCGGAGGTGCGCAGCGTCTCGGCGAGGTGCGGCCATTTGGCCAGCTCGTCGAGGTCGCGCTGCTCGCCGGACGCCGCGAGCGCCGCCTGCAGCTCTGGGTCGTCCTCCTCCTCCTGGGGCTGCGGCTGCGGCTGGGGCTGGGGTGTGGGCTTGTTGATGTAGAGGCCGCCGGGGCGGCGGCCAGCCCGCCCAGCAGGTGTGCGGCTGCGCGCGAGGCCGCGCCGTCGCGGATGTGAAGCACGTGCGCCGGCGCGCATCGTGCTCCACCTCGAACCACAAGTCCCAGTTGGGACTTGCGTCGCCGTACGCGGGGTCCTGCTGGAGGTCCGCCGGCAGCTGAGCGCGGCGCCTCCGGATCTCGGCGTAGCCGGTGCGGCCGGAGCCCGGGATGGGCGGCACCGGAACCCGATCTGGGCTCAGGTGCCGGCCGTGGGGGAGGTGCACGTCCCCACGGCATTGGGACGCCGGCGTCCCGGAACATCTGCGCCACCGCTACGGTGACGTAGATCCGGTCGCGTCTGGGCGTCGCCGGCGGCCCCATGGCGAACGGCGCCGGCGCGACTGGCCGGCTACTGCCGGCCTCGTGGTCGTTGGCGGATGGCGAGAACTCGTGCTTCGGAGCCATGGCGGCGCGGAAGCTTCGAGCTCGCGCGTGCGGCCGGAGTGGAAAGTGGGAACTGGATAGGGACAATCCCCTTCCGCAGTCCACATTTAATAGGACTGGGGCACCGACAGGTGGGCCAGCCACGCGGACAGGCGGACACGCGAGGACGCCGCGTGCCATCCGCGGCCACGCAAACCCGGCCCAGATTTGGGCCGGGTTTGCGTCGTTCCGGACGCCGCGGTCGTCCGCTTTTGCGGTGCGTCCCCGCGTTGGGCCGGGTTTTTGTCCGGCTGGACCCATCCGGACGCGCGGGCGCGGGATGGGTCGCCCGGTTGGAGATGCCCTTACTTACCCATCTGTTTGGTAGGTAGGATTCGCTTGTCACATGCGAGCATTCAGCAGCCTGAACGGCATCAGATCGCCAACTGAAATTTCCAAGGATAGGATGATGATCAGATGGTGTAGTGTCACATTGTCAGCAGGCTTACCCAAATTAACTCTCCTTCTAACGGTCATCAGCTGCATCTTGGCATCTTGCATTACACGCAGCTAGCAGAGCACGTCTGCATTTTTGGTCGGGACAAATGGAATTTGGTGAGGTATACACTTTATACAGAGTGGCAAGGAACTCAGAAGCACGTACACGCGCGCGAGTGTTACAACTCTATTTGGTCGGGACAAATTCGTCGTTGTGGATTGCCCTATTTAGCCTTACCCTGCCTCGATCAGAAGTGCGTACACGCGCGCAAGTGTTACAACTCTTGATTACATATCTGGATATCCCGATCCTGTCGTTGATGCGTCCCGGCAAGTATGTTTTTTTAGCGTAGTTGACGTTCTTTGTGTCCATTTTATCTCATGCGACTGAAACACGCAGAGCAGGCCATACCTATCTTCCCCAGTGGGCGACCATCTTCTTATCTGTTACTGCATCTAGGCTACACTTAGCGTGGCCAAACAATGCGGCCGTGTCAGCATGTCGCTGTTACTTGATCCACAAATCAAGCATACTAGCTTAGCCAGACATATCATCACCACTATCATCGCATGTGTCCACGCTCCATATTATTGGGTCCACGAATCTCAGCTGCCATTGAGCACGGATTGGACTTCACACGCTCTGATTTGATTTTGACAGCATCGCTGATTAATTAACTATGCGGACAGTACGTAACCCATACATGTACGTGCTCCGATTACTTTACCACATGTTCCTCTTCGCTTGTCTTTTGCCTTTCTCATCAGACAACACGCATATCGCAACTCGTAAAACAAACGGCTCCAATAAAACAACTAGATTTGCGTGAAAAGCTGGAGGTTACAGTTCTTCACTGAATATATAATCATATATTCATCCTTTTTGCAAATTGCAGGTAGGAATGGTAGTGGCAAATCTATTGACAGCGAAACCTTCATATATAATAAAAAGATGGCTTTCAATTTGGGCACCGTACAGTCTAAGAATCGCAGAGAAACCTATCTGAACAGGTAGGACTTGCACACTTGTGCGTGTTTCTTTCTTATGAGTTTGCATGCATGGACCAGATGATATTTAGGCCAGATCGTGGAGGATAAGGCAGAATCTGGTCATCACTGTACTTCATTTGTGATAGCAAAGCTTAACCCCCACATACAAGCCATGCAGACTCAGAATCCCGCGGCGGAAGCACCACCCGATCCACGGTTGGGTTAGGCTAGTGCACCGGTTTCTATTCTAAGTCAGTAAACAAGGGATTTATTTGCCTTGCACGTACACATTGCCGTGCCAAGTTGAGGACCATGTGATGGCCAACAATCTATGCCGACGGCCAGTCTGTGCCGACGGTGATCGAGCAGTCCCCGACCAGAACTATGCCGACGACGCTATGCCGACGGTCACCGTCGGCACAGCCTGTGCCGACGGCCTTCTAGGCTGTGCCGACGGCTGGCAGCCGTCGGCATACTCCATCTCTCCCGTAGTGTATGGAACATGGGGGCATGTGAACCCACTTTTTGAAAAATTCCGTTTGTGATGTTAAAACATGTTTTGAAAATCGAAACACAAAATAATTTCCCAGATGATCTCAAATATGTGCCCTGGACATGAGTTTCGTGACGAAAAAACCTTTTATTTTGTCTCGGCAAAAAAGTGAAATTTTGCAGGTCTATATAGCAGTATATATGTGATGTATTTTGTCTTTTTTAGATTCTGAAATAAAAAAGTGCTTTCTCCGCGAAAACTTTCTACGCACACATGAAACATGCGTACGTACCCGGATATTTTTATTTCAGAATTTTTTAACATTTGGAAAATGCATTTCCAACTAGGATTCACATACACCGCACGGTCCAAGGATCGCAGAGAAACCTATCTGAACAGGTAGGACTTGCACACTTGTGCGTGTTTCTTTCTTATGAGTTTGCATGCATGGACCAGATGATACTTAGGCCAGATCGTGGAGGATAAGGCAGAATCTGGTCATCACTGTACTTCATTTGGGATAGCAAAGCTTAACCCCCACATACAAGCCATGCACACGTGCTGCAGACTCAGGAATCAGGATCCCGCGGCGGAAGCAAACCACCCGATCCACAGTTGGGCTAGGCGCTAGTGCACCGGTTTCTATTCCAAGTCAGTAAACAAGGGATTTGTTTGCCTTGCACGTACACATTGCCGTGCCAAGTTGAGCAGGATCATGTGATGGCCAACAAACCCCAAGGCATAAAGCCGCTAGCTAGGTGTGTATAGGTGGTGATCTTTATCGGCTACGGCCTACGGGGAAGAAAGGAACCGGTCAAACCTTTGGGCTCCTATCTAAACTTGCACCTGGCCAAATCTTCCAACGGACGACACACATCCCACCTCCCCTATCTGCTAGTTTCATCTCCTTTTGCATTAGCATATAGGAGTACGTGGCTAAAGTGCATTGCTCACATTCTTGACGTCCATTTTGTGAAAGCCACGACAGGGTGAAAGTAAGCCTAAACCTTAATGACCAAGTTATCATTTTGGTGCAGAGACATGCTGGTATTTGTTAGACTAGTCACAACTCACAATGGGGAGTATCATATACTCCCTCCGATTCATATTAGTTATGCACAAATCACTCACAATTTTAAATTTGTTGATAACAAATTTGATTAAAAAATGAATCATCTCAACACAATAACAGTTAGTTGAGTACATAACAATTAACAAAATATAATAATCACATTCTCATATTCTAACACATAAGTCAATAAAATTAGAAGTGTCACGTAGGAAATTTACAATAAATGGGTAGGGTATGTCTATACCTGCGGGTACGAGGCTATACCCGTGCTCTACCATGATTTAACAGGTAGTATATGAGTACTACCCATGAGCATAGAGTGTACTCATACTCTGCCCATACGGGTATGGTATTCACAGGTAAACATATCCGTGGGTAAAATTGCCATCGTTAACTGAGAGTGACCTGGAAGAAAATGTCATACGAGACTGAGTGGCTGGTATAAGGAACCGAGAATTACGAGGCCAGATAACACTGAACATTAGGACATCTCCAGTGGCGCGACGCAAACGGACGCCGAGTGACCGTTTGCGTCCGCTGGGCCGATAATGCGTCTGATACCACCTCCAGCAGGGCGACACAAGTGACCGGGCCATCCGCGGCAACCAAACCTAGCCCAAATATGCGCCTCAGATGCATCTCTGCGGACGCTCCGCGGACGCGCAAAGTGTCCGCTCGCGTCTGTCGGACGTTTCATCGGGCCCGCCTAGCAGCGACACTGCGTCGATGCGTCTTCTCAGGCGCGCCAGCGACTGGCGCCGCTGCGTCGCTTCGGCAGACTGCGCCACGTTAATGGCGATGCCTCGGCTGCCGAGCGGCCGCCGCCCACCTCCGCCAACGAAGTTGATGGCGACGCCATGCATCCTGCGACCGTCTCCTGCCTTCGGCCTATATAAAGAGGACGCGCGTTCTTCTTCCTCATCCACTCCTCCAAGCAAACCCTAGCCGCCACAAGCTCCACCGTAGCGCCGCCTAGCTCTTCCTGCGACGTAGCCTGGCCCGCGAGGAAGTCCATGGCGGGACCAGGTGGCTAGCGAGGCGGTCGAGGCCGCGGGCCTGGGCGCCCCCGGGGCCGTGACCGGGGCAGGGGCCGCCGTGGTGGAGCAGCTACGTGATGTCTACGTTCCCCCTCCTTTCCTGTAGATAGTGTTGGGCCTCCAAGAGTAGAGGTTTGTAGAACAGCAGCAAGTTTCCCTTAAGTGGATACCCAAGGTTTATCGAACTCAGGGAGGAAGAGGTCAAAGATATCCCTCTCATGCAACCCTGCAACCACAAAGCAAGAAGTCTCTTGTGTCCCCAACACACCTAATAGGTGCACTAGTTCGGCGAAGAGATAGTGAAATACAGGTGGTATGAATAAGTATGAGCAGTAGCAACGGTGCCAGGAAAGTGCTTGGCGTGTAGTTGATGGTGGTGGTATTGCAGCAGTAGTAACGCATGATAAAACAGTAAACAAGCGATAGTAATGTAGCGGTAGTAACACAGCGGTAGTAACGCAGCAGTAGGAACAAGGCCTAGGGATTACACTTTCTCTAGTGGACACTCTCAACATTGATCACATAACAGAATAGATAAATGCATACTCTACACTTTTGTTGGATGATGAACACATTGCGTAGGATTACACGAACCCTCAATGCCGGAGTTAACAAGCTCCACAATAATGCTCATGTTTAGGTAACCTTTAGTGTAAGATAGATCAACGCTACTAAACCAAGTACTAGCATAGCATGCACACTTTGTCACCTTCATGCATATGTAGGAGGAATAGATCACATCAATATTATCATAGCAATAGTTAACTCCATAATCTACAAGAGATCATGATCATAGCATAAACCAAGTACTAACACGGTGCACGCACTGTCACCTTTGCACACATGCGGGAGGAATAAACTACTTTAATAACAAATCACTAGAGTAGCACATGGATAAATTGTGATACAACATGCTGCAATCTTAAAGAGATATAAATAAGCACCTCACTATGCCATTCAATGAGTAAGTATTACGTGAAATCTAGCCTAAGAGACCCACACGGTGCACACACTTGTCACCTTTACACACGTGGGACGAGGAGTCTCCGGAGATCACATAAGTAAAACTCACTTGACTAGCATAATGACATCTAGATTACAAGCATCATCATATGAATCTCAATCATGTAAGGCAGCTCATGAGATTATTGTATTGACACACATAGGAGAGAGATGAACCACATAGCTACCGGTACAGCCCCGAGCCTCGATGGAGAACTACTCCCTCCTCATGGGAGCAGCAGCGGTGATGAAGATGGCGGTGGAGATGGCAGCGGTGTCGATGGAGAAGCCTTCGGGGGCACTTCCCCGCTCCGGCGGGTGCCGGAACGGAGATCCTGTCCCCGGATCTTGGCTTCGCGATGGCGGCGGCTCGGCGGGTTTACGTGGGTTTCGTCAATTGGTATCGGGTTTTCGACCCGGGGGCTTTATATAGGCGAAGAGGCGGCGCAGGAGGGCTGACGGGGGGCCACACTATAGGGCGGCGCGGCCCCCCTCTCGGCCGCGCCGGCCCTAGGGTTTGGTGGCCCTGTGGCCCCCTCCGGTCCTTCCCGGGTGTTCGGATGCTTCCGATGAAAATAGGAACTTTGGCGTTGATTTCGTCCGATTCAGAGAATATTTCGTTACTAGGATTTCGAAACCAAAAACAGCGGAAAACGAGAGCTGGCACTTCGGCATCTTGTTAATAGGTTAGTTCCGGAAAATGCACGAATATGACATAAAGTGTGCATAAAACATGTAGATAACATCAATAATGTGGCATGGAACACAAGAAATTATCGATACGTTGGAGACGTATCAGCATCCCCAAGCTTAGTTCTGCTCGTCCCGAGCAGGTAAAACGATAACAAAGATAATTTCTGGAGTGACATGCCATCATAAACTTGATCATACTATTTGTACAGCATATGTAGAGAATGCAGCGATCGAAACAATGGATATGACATTAGTAAACAAGTGAATCATATAGCAAAGACTTTTCATGAATAGCACTTCAAGACAAGCATCAATAAGTCTTGCATAAGAGTTAACTCATAAAGCAATAATTCAAAGTAAAGGTATTGAAGCAACACAAAAGAAGATTAAGTTTCAGCGGTTGCTTTCAACTTGTAACATGTATATCTCATGGGTAATTGTCAATGCAAAGCAATATAACAAATGCAATATGCAAATATGTAAGAATCAATGCACAGTTCACACAAGTGTTTGCTTCTTGAGATGGAGAGAAATAGGTGAACTGACTCAACAATGAAAGTAAAAGAATGGTCCTTCAAAGAGGAAAGCATCGATTGCTATATTTGTGCTAGAGCTTTGATTTTGAAAACATGAAACAATTTTGTCAACGGTAGTAATAAAGCATATGCATCATGTAAATTATATCTTATAAGTTGCAAGCCTCATGCATAGTGTACTAATAGTGCTCGCACCTTGTCCTAATTAGCTTGGACTACCTGGATTATCACCGCAATACATATGCTTTAACCAAGTATCACAAAGGGGTACCTCTATGCACTTTGTACAAAGGTCTAAGGAGAAAGCTCGCATTTGGATTTCTCGCTTTTGATTATTCTCAACTTAGACATCCATACCGGGACAACATAGACAACGAGATAATGGACTCCTCTTTTAATGCTTTAAGCATTCAACAACAATTAATTCTTTTCTCATTAGAGATTTGAGGATGTTTGTCCAAAACTGAAACTTCCACCATGGAACATGGCTTTAGTTAGCGGCCCAATGTTCTTCTCTCACAATATGCATGCTCAAACCATTCAACTCGGTGTAGATCGCCCTTACTTCGGACAAGACGAACATGCATAGCAACTCACATGAAATTCAACAATGAGTTGATGGCGTTCCCCGATAAACATGGTTATCGCACAACAAGCAACTTAATAAGAGATAAAGTGCATAATTACATATTCAATACTACAATAGTTTTTAAGCTATTTGTCCCATGAGCTATATATTGCAAAGGTGAATGATGGAATTTTAAAGGTAGCACTCAAGCAATTTACTTTGGAATGGCGGAAAATACCATGTAGTAGGTAGGTATGGTGGACACAAATGGCATAGTGGTTGGCTCAAGTATTTTGGATGCATGAGAAGTATTCCCTCTCGATACAAGGTTTAGGCTAGCAAGGCTTGTTAGAAACAAACACAAGGATGAACCGGTGCAGCAAAACTCACATAAAAGACATATTGAAAACATTATAAAACTCTACACCGTCTTCCTTGTTGTTCAAACTCAATACTAGAAATTATCTAGACCTTAGAGAAACCAAATATGCAAACCAAATTTTAGCATGCTCTATGTATTTCTTCATTAATGGGTGCAAAGCATATGATGCAAGAGCTTAAATATGAGCACAACAATTGCCAAGTATCACATTACCCAAGACATTATAGCAATTACTACATGTATCATTTTCCAATTCCAACCATATAACAATTTAACGAAGGAGAAACTTCGCCATGAATATTATGAGCTAAGAACACATGTGTTCATTCGAACCAGCGGAGCGTGTCTCTCTCCCACACAAGCATGATGTAATCCAATTTATTCAAACAAAAACAAAAACAAAAGCACACAGACGCTCCAAGAAAAAGCACATAAGATGTGATGGAATAAAAATATAGTTTCAAGGGAGGAACCTGATAATGTTGTCGATGAAGAAGGGGATGCCTTGGGCATCCCCAAGCTTAGACGCTTGAGTCTTCTTGATATATGCAGGGATGAACCACCGGGTGCATCCCCAAGCTTAGAGCTTTCACTCTCCTTGATCATAGTATATCATCCTCCTCTCTTGACCCTTGAAAACTTCCTCCACACCAAACTCGAAACAACTCATTAGAGGGTTAGTGGACAATAAAAATTAACATGTTCAGAGGTGACACAATCATTCTTAACACTTCTGGACATTGCATAAAGCTACTGGACATCAATGGATCAAAGAAATTCATCCAACATAGCAAAAGAGGCAATGCGAAATAAAAGGCAGAATCTGTCAAAACAGAACAGTCCGTAAAGATGGATTTTATTAGGCCACCAGACTTGCTCAAATGAAAATGCTCAAATTGAATGAAAGTTGCGTACATATCTGAGGATCATGCACGTAAATTGGCATAATTTTCTGAGCTTCCTGCAGGGCAGTGGGCTCAGATTCGTGACAGCAAAGAAATCTGGAACTGCGCAGTAATCCAAATCTAGTACTTACTTTTCTATCAAAGACTTTACTTGGCACAACAAAACATAAAACTAAGATAAGGAGAGGTTGCTACAGTAGTAAACAACTTCCAAGACACAAATATAAAACATAGTACTGTAGCAAAATAACACATGGGTTATCTCCCAAGAAGTTCTTTCTTTTTAGCCATTAAGATGGGCTCAGCAGTTTTAATGATGCACTCGCAAGAAATAGTATGTGAAGCAAAAGAGAGCATCAAGAGGCAAATTCAAAACACATTTAAGTCTAACATGCTTCCTATGCATAGGAATCTTGTAAATAAACAAGTTCATGAGGAGCAAAGTAACAAGCATAGGAAGATAAAACAAGTATAGCTTCAAAAATTTCAGCACATAGAGAGGCATTTTAGTAACATGAAAATTTCTACAACCATATTTTCCTCTCTCATAATAACTTTCAGTAGCATCATGAGCAAACTCAACAATATAACTATCACATAAAGCATTCTTATCATGAGTCTCATGCATAAAATTATTACTCTCCACATAAGCATAATCAATTTTATTAGTTGTAGTGGGAGAAAATTCAACAAAGTTGCTATCATTATTATTCTCATCAAGTGTAGGAGGCATAGTATAATCACAACAAAATTTACTCTCAGCAGTAAGTGGCACAAAAAGACCACTATCATTATCATCATCAGAAATAGGAGGCAAAGTATCATCAAAGAAAATTTTCTCCTCAATGCTTGGGGGACTAAAAATATCATGAAAACCAGCTTCCCCAAGCTTAGAACTTTCTATATCATTATCAACAATGGTGTTCGAAACGTTCATACTAATATTACTACCAGCATGCAAAGAAGATTTCATAGGTTTTTTAATTTTCGCATCAAACAATCCATGTTTTAAATCAGGAAATAGAATAAGAAGCTCACTCTTGTACATTATGCCAAACTAGTGTAAACAAGAAACAAAAAGTTGCAATTGCGGGATCTAAAGGAAATAGCTTTGAGCACACACACAACGGCGCCGGAAAAATACTTTACACGAGACCGTAGTATGAGTGCCTTTTTACCTTTCCTCCCCGGCAACGGCGCCGGAAAAGTGCTTGATGTCTACGTTCCCCTCCTTTCACGTAGACGAGTGTTGGGCCTCCAAGAGTAGAGGTTTGTAGAACAGCAGCAAGTTTCCCTTAAGTGGATACCCAAGGTTTATCGAACTCGGGGAGGAAGAGGTCAAAGATATCCCTCTCATGCAACCCCGCAACCACAAAGCAAGAAGTCTCTTGTGTCCCCAACACACCTAATAGGTGCACTAGTTCGGCGAAGAGATAGTGAAATACAGGTGGTATGAATAAGTATGAGCAGTAGCAACGGTGCCAGGAAAGTGCTTGGCGTGTAGTTGATGGTGGTGGTATTGCAGCAGTAGTAACGCAGTAAAACAGTAAACAAGCAGTAGTAATGTAGCAGTAGTAACACAGCAGTAGTAACGCAGCAGTAGGAACAAGGCCTAGGGATTACACTTTCACTAGTGGACACTCTCAACATTGATCACATAACAGAATAGATAAATGCATACTCTACACTTTTGTTGGATGATGAACACATTGCGTAGGATTACACGAACCCTCAATGCCGGAGTTAACAAGCTCCACAATAATGCTCATGTTTAGGTAACCTTTAGTGTAAGATAGATCAACGCTACTAAACCAAGTACTAGCATAGCATGCACACTGTCACCTTCATGCATATGTAGGAGGAATAGATCACATCAATATTATCATAGCAATAGTTAACTCCATAATCTACAAGAGATCATGATCATAGCATAAACCAAGTACTAACACGGTGCACGCATTGTCACCTTTGCACACATGCAGGGAGGAATAAACTACTTTAATAACAAATCACTAGAGTAGCACATGGATAAATTGTGATACAACATGCTGCAATCTTAAAGAGATATAAATAAGCACCTCACTATGCCATTCAATGAGTAAGTATTCTGTGAAATCTAGCCTAAGAGACCCACACGGTGCACACTGCTTGTCACCTTTACACACGTGGGACGAGGAGTCTCCGGAGATCACATAAGTAAAACTCACTTGACTAGCATAATGACATCTAGATTACAAGCATCATCATATGAATCTCAATCATGTAAGGCAGCTCATGAGATTATTGTATTGACACACATAGGAGAGAGATGAACCACATAGCTACCGGTACAGCCCCGAGCCTCGATGGAGAACTACTCCCTCCTCATGGGAGCAGCAGCGGTGATGAAGATGGCGGTGGAGATGGCAGCGGTGTCGATGGAGAAGCCTTCCGGGGCACTTCCCCGCTCCGGCGGGTGCCGGAACAGAGATCCTGTCCCCGGATCTTGGCTTCGCGATGGCGGCGGCTCCGGCGAGGTTTCGTGGGTTTCGTCAATTGGTATCGGGTTTTCTGACCCGGGGGCTTTATATAGGCGAAGAGGCGGCGCGGAGAGGGCTGACGGGGGGCCACACTATAGGGCGGCGCGGCCCCCTCTGGCCGCGCCGGCCTAGGGTTTGGTGGCCCTGTGGCCCCCTCCGGTCCTTCCCGGGTGTTCCGGATGCTTCCGATGAAAATAGGAACTTTGGCGTTGATTTCGTCCGATTCGAGAATATTTCGTTACTAGGATTTCGAAACCAAAAACAGCGAGAAAACGAGAACCGGCACTTCGGCATCTTGTTAATAGGTTAGTTCCAGAAAATGCACGAATATGACATAAAGTGTGCATAAAACATGTAGATAACATCAATAATGTGGCATGGAACACAAGAAATTATCGATACGTTGGAGACGTATCACTACGACATCACGGTCGCCGTCGCCTACGCCCTCCTCGTCTTCGCAGGAGGACCGCTGCTTTGAGTTCCTCCTCCGCATCGATGACGATCCACTCGGCATCAAGCGGCTCCCGGACAAGTTTGCTGAGTTCGTGAATGGCATCGAGCCGGCGCAGTTGCAGCTACGGGAGGCTAGCTGCAAATTCTGTCGGTGGAATGTCGAGGTCTTGTTCGACGGGCAGGTCAAGATGTACCTGCAAACGGGGTGGGACAAGTTCGCCCGCGAGCTCGAGCTCGAGCCCGGCTGCCAGCTCACCAACCTCTACAAGGGTGACGGCGAGATGATCGTCAAGGTGTTCGACGACACAGCGTGCCGCAGGCACTACCACACCGGCGAATCCGGCTCGGACACCGATAGTTAGAACTTAGAGTGTTCTTTCTTTGCAGCGAATATGGCTACGAGCCAGTTGAAGCCAGAAGTGAAGGTTTCTGGATGTTCTTCCTCGGAAGAACCAACAGGGGCACCGTCACCAGCTGCATTTTCCAGTTTGGGTGACTGGGTGTGCCCTCAAGTGTTCTTTGTTGGCAGCGAACATACGTAAATCAACACAACTGATTTTCTTTTTAAAAATGTTTTATTTGTGTCAACCATGGTTCAAACTATGTATTAGTTTGTGTAAACCATGTTCCAAACTACGCATTAGTTTGTGTAAAATCATGTTCTAATATGTAATTTTTGGAACTATGTTTAAATGGAGTAGAGGAAAAAAACAAGTAAAAAAAATGCGTCGCCCCGCTGGAGCCACACCAAACGCAAATGGACACGCGGATAAAAAAGATGATTTTAGCGTCCGCGACGCGACTCAAACGGACGCTCGTGGATAATAAAATACGTCGGACCTCTGAAGATGCTCTTACATGCCAAAACAAAGAAAAAGCAGGGAGATCATGAAAGGCGAGCAGACGTGCACCACTAGGTGCAGGATGGGCGGGGGATGTGTGGCATAGTGGCTCTGGGAGGGGAGAACACGTCACACGTGTCGGGTCTAAGCGGTTCGAGAGGACAAAGGAGGGCCTGCCAAACATCTCGTGACCGCTCGGTCGATCCATCACCGTCTTCGTCTCTCTTCTTCATCCTCTCTTCTGCAACCACTAGTAAAAAAAAGGCCTTCCATCCAACCCTTTAATACCGGTTTCCTTACGAACTGGTACTAAAGGGTGTATTAGTACCGGTTGCACTGCCCAGACCTTTAGTACCGGTTCGTAAGGACCTTTAGTACCGGTTTGTGTCACGAACTGGTACTAAAGGGTTAGCGTCACGAACCGGTGATGGCGTGTATTTCACACGTTCGTTGGGCAACCCCAAGAGGAAGGTATGATGCGCACAGCAACAAGTTTTCCCTCAGAAAGAAACCAAGGTTTATCGAACCAGGAGGAGCCAAGAAGCACGTTGAAGGCTGATGGCGGCGGGATATAGTGCGGCGCAACACCAGAGATTCCGGCGCCAACGTGGAACCTGCACAACACAACCAAAGTACTTTGCCCCAACGAAACAGATGAGGTTGTCAATCTCACCGGCTTGCTGTAACAAAGGATTAACCGTATTGTGTGGAAGATGATTGTTTGCAGAGAAAACGATAAAACAAGTATTGCAGACAGATTTGTATTTCGGTATTAAAGAATGGACCGGGGTCCACAGTTCACTAGAGGTGTCTCTCCCATAAGATAAAAGCATGTTGGGTGAACAAATTACAGTCGGGCAATTGACAAATAGAGAGGGCATAACAATGCACATACATGACATGATAAGTATAGTGAGATTTAATTGGGCATTACGACAAAGTACATAGACCGCCATCCAACTGCATCTATGCCTAAAAAGTCCACCTTCGGGTTATCGTCCGAACCCCCTCCGGTATTAAGTTGCTAACAACAGACAATTGCATTAAGTATGGTGCGTAATGTAATCAACAACTACATCCTCGGACATAGCGCCAATGTTTTATCCCTAGTGGCAACAGCACAACACAACCTTAGGGGTTTCTGTCACTCCCCGAGGTGTCAATGCAGGCATGAACCCACTATCGAGCATAAGTACTCCCTCTTGGAGTTAAAAGTAAAAAACTTGGCCAGAGCCTCTACTAGAAACGGAGAGCATGCAAGATCATAAACAACACATGTATAATAACTTGATAATTAACATGACATGGTATTCTCTATCCATCGGATCCCGACAAACACAACATATAGAATTACGAGATAGATGATCTTGATCATGTTAGGCAGCTCACAAGATCCAACAATGAAGCACAATGAGGAGAAGACAACCATCTAGCTACTGCTATGGACCCATAGTCCAGGGGTGAACTACTCACTCATCACTCCGGGAGGCGACCATGGCGGTGTAGAGTCCTCCGGGAGATGAATCCCCTCTCCGGCGAGGTGCCGGAGGAGATCTCCGAATCCCCGAGATGGGATCGGCGGCGACGGCGTCTCGGTAAGGTTTTCCGTATCGTGGTTTTTCGCCTCGGGGGTTTCGCGACGGAGGCTTTAAGTAGGCGGAAGGGCAGAGTCGGGGGCTAACGAGGGGCCCACACTATAGGTCGGCGCGGCCGGGGCTTGGGCCGCGCCGCCCTATAGCTTGGCCACCTCGTGGCCCCACTTCGTGTGTTCTTCGGTCTTCCGGAAGCTCCGTGGAAAAATAGGGCCCCGGGTCTTCGTTTCGTCCAATTCCGAGAATATTTCGTTACTAGGATTTCTGAAACCAAAAACAGCGAGAAAACAGGAACCGGCACTTCGGCATCTTGTTAATAGGTTAGTTCCGGAAAATGCACGAATATGACATAAAGTGTGCATAAAACATGTAGGTATCATCAATAATATGGCATAGAACATAAGAAATTATCGATACGTCGGAGACGTATCAAGCATCCCCAAGCTTAGTTCCGCTCGTCCCGAGCGGGTAAAACGATAACAAAGATAATTTCCGAAGTGATATGCCATCATAACTTTGATCATACTATTTGTAAACATATGTAGTGAATGCAGCGATCATAACAATGGTGATGACATGAGTAAACAAGTGAATCATATAGCAAAGACTTTTCATGAATAGTACTTCAAGACAAGTATTAATAAGTCTTGCATAAGAGTTAACTCATAAAGCAATAAATCAAAGTAAAGGTATTGAAGCAACACAAAGTAAGATTAAGTTTCAGCGGTTGCTTTCAACTTGTAACATGTATATCTCATGGATAATTGTCAACATAGAGTAATATAACAAGTACAATATGCAAGTATGTAGGAATCAATGCACGGTTCACACAAGTGTTTGCTTCTTGAGGTGGAGAGAAATAGGTGAACTGACTCAACATAAAAGTAAAGAGAATGGTCCTTCAAAGAGGAAAGCATCGATTGCTATATTTGTGCTAGAGCTTTTATTTTGAAAACATGAAACAATTTTGTCAACGGTAGTAATAAAGCATATGAGTTATGTACATTATATCTTACAAGTTGCAAGTCTCATGCATAGTATACTAATAGTGCCCGCACCTTGTCCTAATTAACTTGGACTACCGGATCTTTGCAATGCACATGTTTTGACCAAGTGTCACAATGGGGTACCTCCATGCCGCCTGTACAAAGGTCTAAGGAGAAAGCTCGCATTTTGGATTTCTCGCTTTTGATTATTCTCAACTTAGACATCCATACCGGGACAACATGGACAACGGATAATGGACTCCTCTTTAATGCATAAGCATGTGGCAACAATTATTATTCTCATATGAGATTGAGGATATGTGTCCAAACTGAAACTTCCACCATGAATCATGGCTTTAGTTAGCGGCCCAAAGTTCTTCTCTAACAATATGCATGCTCCAACCATGAAGGTGGTAGATCTCTCTTGCTTCAGACAAGACGGACATGCATAGCAACTCACATGATATCCAACAAATAATAGTTGATGGCGTCCCCAGAAACATGGTTATCGCTCAACAAGCAACTTAATAAGAGATAAAGTGCATAAGTACATATTCAATGGAAGTGGATTTTGTACACCCACGCATGGGTGTGGGTGTTTCCGGCACCGTCCATTGTGCTTTGAGATTCGGATAAAAAGAGGAGAGAGAAAGGAATCTTTCCATCTACCATGGTGGGCACGAATCTCAAGGAATAAATGGACGGTGATGGAAACACCCACACCCATGCGTGGGTGTACAAAAGTATTTCCCCATATTCAATACTACAATAGTTTTTAAGCTATTTGTCCCATGAGCTATATATTGCAAAGGTGAATGATGGAATTTTAAAGGTAGCACTCAAGCAATTTACTTTGGAATGGCGGATAAATACCATGTAGTAGGTAGGTATGGTGGACACAAATGGCATAGTGGTTGGCTCAAGTATTTTGGATGCATGAGAAGTATTCCCTCTCGATACAAGGTTTAGGCTAGCAAGGTTATTTGAAACAAACACAAGGATGAACGGTACAGCAAAACTCACATAAAAGACATATGGTAAACATTATAAGACTCCATACCGTCTTCCTTGTTGTTCAAAACTCAATACTAGATGTTATCTAGACTCTAGAGAAACCAAATATGCAAACCAAATTGGCAAGCTCTAAGTATTTCTTCATTAATGGGTGCAAAGTATATGATGCAAGAGCTTAAACATGAGCACAACAATTGCCAATTATCAAATTATCCAAGACATTTTAGAGTTACTACATGTATCATTTTCCAATTCCAACCATATAACAATTTAACGAAGAAGAACTTCGCCATGAATACTATGAGTAGAGCCTAAGGACATATTTGTCCATATGCAACAACGGAGCGTGTCTCTCTCCCATAAAGTGAATGCTAGGATCCATTTTATTCAAACAAAACAAAAAACAAAAACAAACCGACGCTCCAAGCAAAGTACATAAGATGTGGCCGAATAAAAATATAGTTTCGGGGGAGGAACCCGATAATGTTGTCGATGAAGAAGGGGATGCCTTGGGCATCCCCAAGCTTAGACGCTTGAGTCTTCTTAATATATGCAGGGGTGAACCACCGGGCATCCCCAAGCTTAGAGCTTTCACTCTCCTTAATCATATTGCATCATACTCCTCTCTTGATCCTTGAAAACTTCCTCCACACCAAACTCGAAACAACTCATTAGAGGGTTAGTGCATAATAAAAATTCACATGTTCAGAGGTGACACAATCATTCTTAACACTACTGGACATTGCATAAAGCTACTGGACATTAATGGATCAAAGAAATTCATCCAACATAGCAAAAGAGGCAATGCGAAATAAAAGACAGAATCTGTCAAAACAGAACAGTCCGTAAAGATGGATTTTATTAGGCCACCAGACTTGCTCAAACGAAAATGCTCAAATTGAATGAAAGTTGCGTACATATCTGAGGATCATGCTCGTAAATTGGCGTAATTTTCTGAGCTACCTACAGGGAGATAGACCCAGATTCGTGACAAGCAAAGAAATCTGGAACTGCGCGAGTAATCCAAATCTAGTACTTACTTTTCTATCAAAGACTTTACTTGGCACAACAAAACATAAAACTAAGATAAGGAGAGGTTGCTACAGTAGTAAACAACTTCCAAGACACAAATATAAAATAAAGTACTGTAGTAAAAACATGGGTTGTCTCCCATAAGCGCTTTTCTTTAACGCCTTTCAGCTAGGCGCGTGAAAGTGTAACTCAAGTAACATCGAAGGGTGGTGCACCTACAGCGGGGTTTGGAGTTTTCTCAACCATGCATAGTATATTGGATACATAAGTTTCAGCGTCTCCCTTTTCATTAGTCTTGGGCTTGCTACTCTCATCGAACAAATTTTCGAGAACAAGCCAAGCATAGTTATGTTCTAGTGCATCATTCATAGCTAGGAGTTTACATGGTATGGGTGCTTTGATCTCCCCACCATCATTAATATTATTAGTGTATCTTATTCTATCCATGTCCATCTTTTCAAGGAGACTAACAAAATTAGTATGAGAACCAAGCATATTAAATTTAGCAAAGACCTTCCTAGCTTCTCTTGCTAGACCACCAAATTCTCTAAGAAGGGTTTCTAAAACAAAATCTTTCTTTTCCCCCTCTTCCATATCACCAAGTGTAAGAAACATGTGTTGGATTATAGGATTGAGATTAACAAATTTAGTTTCCAACGGGCGAACTAAAGCAGCAGCGAGCAATTTCATAAGTGGGAGCAAGGTCTACCAAGTGTCTATCTTCAAAATCTTCAACGGTACTAACATGGGTGAAAAATTCTTCTATATTGTTCCTCCCAACTATAGACCCTTGTCCTACCGGTATGTTCTTTGCGGTAAAATCAAAAGGAAACATGATGAAATAAGTAAAGTAAATGCAAGTAAACTAATTTTTTTGTGTTTTTGATATAGCAAACAAGATAGCAAATAAAGTAAAGCTAGCAACTAATTTTTTTGTGTTTTGATATAAGTGCAACAAACAAAGTAGTAAATAAAATAAAGCAAGACAAAAGCAAAGTAAAGAGATTGAGAAGTGGAGACTCCCCTTGCAGCGTGTCTTGATCTCCCCGGCAACGGCGCCAGAAAAAGAGCTGGCGTGTAGTTGACGTGGGAGTTAGAAATTTTTGTGGTGTAACTTTTCTTCAGATCCCCGGCAACGGCGCCAGAAAAAGAGCTTGATGGCGTGTATTTCACACGTTCGTTGGGCAACCCCAAGAGGAAGGTATGATGCACACAACAGCAAGTTTTCCCTCAGAAAGAAACCAAGGTTTATCGAACCAGGAGGAGCCAAGAAGCACGTTGAAGGTTGATGGCGGCGGGATATAGTGCGGCGCAACACCAGAGATTCCGGCGCCAACGTGGAACCTGCACAACACAACCAAAGTACTTTGCCCCAACGAAACAGTGAGGTTGTCAATCTCACCGGCTTGCTGTAACAAAGGATTAACCGTATTGTGTGGAAGATGATTGTTTGCAGAGAAAACAAGAAAACAAGTATTGCGAGCAGATTTGTATTTCAGTATTAAAGAATGGACCGGGGTCCACAGTTCACTAGAGGTGTCTCTCCCATAAGATAAAAGCATGTTGGGTGAACAAATTACAGTCGGGCAATTGACAAATAGAGAGGGCATAACAATGCACATACATGACATGATAAGTATAGTGAGATTTAATTGGGCATTACGACAAAGTACATAGACCGCCATCCAACCGCATCTATGCCTAAAAAGTCCACCTTCGAGTTATCGTCCGAACCCCCTCCGAGTATTAAGTTGCTAACAACGGACAATTGCATTAAGTATGGTGCGTAATGTAATCAACAACTACATCCTCGGACATAGCGCCAATGTTTTATCCCTAGTGGCAACAAGCACAACACAACCTTAGGGGTTTCGTCACTCCCCCAGGTGTCAATGCGGCATGAACCCACTATCGAGCATAAGTACTCCCTCTTGGAGTTAAAAGTAAAAACTTGGCCAGAGCCTCTACTAGAAACGGAGAGCATGCAAGATCATAAACAACACATGTATAATAACTTGATAATTAACATGACATGGTATTCTCTATCCATCGGATCCCGACAAACACAACATATAGAATTACGGATAGATGATCTTGATCATGTTAGGCAGCTCACAAGATCCAACAATGAAGCACAATGAGGAGAAGACAACCATCTAGCTACTGCTATGGACCCATAGTCCAGGGGTGAACTACTCACTCATCACTCCGGAGGCGACCATGGCGGTGTAGAGTCCTCCGGGAGATGAATCCCCTCTCCGGCAGGGTGCCGGAGGAGATCTCCAGAATCCCCCGAGATGGGATCGGCGGCGACGGCGTCTCAGTAAGGTTTTCCGTATCGTGGTTTTTCGCCTCAGGGGTTTCGCGACGGAGGCTTTAAGTAGGCGGAAGGGCGAGTCGGGGGGCTAACGAGGGGCCCACACTATAGGTCGGCGCGGCCGGGGCTTGGGCCGCGCCGCCCTATAGCTTGGCCACCTCGTGGCCCCACTTCGTGTGTTCTTCGGTCTTCCGGAAGCTCCGTGGAAAAATAGGGCCCCGGGTCTTCGTTTCGTCCAATTCCGAGAATATTTCGTTACTAGGATTTCGAAACCAAAAACAGCAGAAAACGAGAACCGGCACTTCGGCATCTTGTTAATAGGTTAGTTCCGGAAAATGCACGAATATGACATAAAGTGTGCATAAAACATGTAGGTATCATCAATAATATGGCATAGAACATAAGAAATTATCGATACGTCGGAGACGTATCAACCGATACTAAAGGTTTTTCCTGCTCCCCACGCACCTCCACCACCCCACCCCCCCGATGGATCGCCTTTTTTTGCTTTGTAAAAAATACAAATGAAAATGATAGAAAATTCAAAAAATAAAATGTTTTCAGATTCTTGTATGTTATGCAATCTACTATTCGGTGAAAATAAGAAATTCGAATTTTGACTTTTTTTGTAAAAAAAGTTTGAAAAATGGTAAAACCGCATTACTTTTGCATACAACATCGAAAAAAAAAACGTATAATATATCAAAATCATCGTGGGAAAAAGTTACATCCGAATTCACCCGGGTTTACCCGGTTAGCCAATTTTTAGATTCTCAAAATTCCAAATGAAAATATGAAAGCAGGAAGATTTTAGGTTTTTTCCAAAAATTTAGATTTTTTTTTATTTTTTAAAAATTAAAATTAATAATTATAAGATTTTTTGAATCCCAGAATATTACTATTACTTTTAGCAAATTATAAGATTTTCAAATTTTCAGGTTTAAGGTTTGGCAAAAAAAATATTAAAAATTTAAAAAATAAATAAAAATAATACAAATTAAAAAGTTAATTTTATTTATTTATTCAACATTATTATTACATCATTACTTTTGTTTATTAAAAGATTATTTGCAATACAAATAATAAAGAAGTGTGACATTGACCAACATGTTAATAGGATTGATATGATACTACTATCAACAACATGCGCGCGAAGCACTTGGAAGTGGGACGGAAAGGAACCCGGAAGTCAAGCGTGCTAGTGTTGGAGTAGTGTGAGGATGGGGGTCCGACCGGAAAGTTTGACCAAGGGTAAGTAATTGACTAGAGATTAAGTGTAGTTAGAGACTAACGGAAATATTAGAAATTGTGAAAAAAAAGGGAGTGAAAAATAATTAGAAAAAATGGATAAAAAATTAAACGAAATAGCATTTTTGTGAAAAAAAAATAAAAAAAAGATCTCCAGGAACCTGTACTAAAGGTGGGAGGCCTTTAGTACCGGATCTTTAGTACCGGTTCCAAAACCGGTACTAAAGGCCCTTTCGAACCAGTACAAATGGGGGGTTTCTCTACTAGTGAACGAACGACAAGATTGGATCATCAACATAGCAGAAAATCTGCGGATTGCAGATCTACCTGCTATTACCCGCACTGCAGATCAGCATAAGGGCATCTCGATGGTTGCGTTCTAGTGGTCAAAACAAAAGGTCTGTACTATATTCTAGACCAGTGGCCCGACGCAAATTGATTGGGTTGTCCACTACAACATAAATGCGGCCCAAATTTACATCGGGAATGCATCGGGGCGGACGCTACTCGTGACCTCTCCCCTATGTCTCGGTCGCGAGCCAACAAGCGTGACGAGAGAGGTGGGTGTGGGAATAGCACTGAGAGATGTAGAGGGTAGAAGTAGGCGGAAGGCACGCGGGCCATTGCGCGTGGCACTGCATTAATGCCGTCACGTGCCATTGATGCGACGAGAGCATGCTCGTGTGCCGTCGCTAATGGAAAAACTGCGAGGGCGGAAGACAAGGCGTGGACAACGAGCCGAGTCGTTGCCAGGTGGGGGCTACCAAACACGCCCGTTCTGCGGGCTCTCCCGCTAGCCTCCTCCCCCATCCCCCCTATGGGTTGGGTGCGGGCTTTACGGTCGACTAGTCCGCCCAGCCGCTCCTGCCAGCGTCGCCGTGGCGGCTCCTCCTGCTCCCGCCGGTAGCCGTGATTTATAGGCGGAAATGGAGGTAGGTGAGAGGGAAAGGGCATTAACGCCGCCGCGTGGAGAAGGCGCGGTGGCGACGCGTGGGTACTGACTTAGCTCCGGCGGAACATATCGGCTGCCTCCGCCTCGAAAACCATAGCACCATTAAACAAAATTTGTCGCATCTCCATTTCTTTCTATGAAAAGCATGGCACGTCTTGCGCCACCTCTCCCGCCACTCGTGTCCGTTGTGTTCAGGACGTGCCCTTGAATCGGGGACAGTCTGTGTTGTGGGTATAATTTCAACGACATGGTCTAGATCCGGCAAGCCCGGGTGGTCCACAGATGGTGATGGTGGCATATGGCCTATCGGGTGGCCGAGTTGCTGTTGATAGAAGATGGATGAAGTCCAGCCCAGGAACAGGAGCCGGATCTCAACCGACCTATGCAGGTAGTCAGATCCGTGGAGGCCCATGAAGTATCCGGATCGATTACGGCGTATAAGGAAAGGTGGATCCTTGACGTGCATGGCAATGTAATATTCCGTAGTTAGACATCTTGTATTCCGACTAGAACTCTTCGTGTAAACCCTAGATACTGACGCCTTTATAAGCCGGATCCCGGGAGCCGATTTTTGTCTCACGCCCTATTTTTATTTAGAGGCCCGTTTAGGAAATCCGGTTGAGATAGTCTTGCATGCGGGGTACCCGATCGCCGTTCGGCGAGGCCTTGCGGTGGGTTTTTATTCCATGCACCATGCACTTGTCTCCATCCGGGGAGCAGTTCGCCCACGCCCATCACGCGAACCCATCAACGTGCATATCGTAGCCAGAGCCCTACCCCTGTCGGTCGATCCACAAGTGCCCGGCGACAGCCATGGAGTTGCGACGTGTCCCGAGCCGTTGTACGTTGGTCTCCGCCCACTTTTCACATGCCCACGACACCTTTTTTTTTTGACATGCCCACGACACCTTTTACTCGTGTAGTGCATGTCCGCCCACGTGAAAGTGAACACGTCGTCGGGCGGCATCGCGTCGTCCAGAACCACGGCTACGTGTACCACCTCGCCTTGCTTGCACATGCAAATGCATGCATGGGTGCGCATGCACGTGATGCGATCCTCCGGACCTGCTGACTCACCGCCATTACGTGGTAGCTAACACATGCTCGAATCTTTGGCACCAACTAATAAAACCGCCCATAACTGACCACACATATCTGGCCACTGTATTATTTATCGTCACGGAGAGGACCGTGTACGCGTAGGTAAACAGAGGTCTCGTCGTGTCTCATCCACACCAAAGCTAGAGTACAAAAAGCTTGCGAGAAAAAGATATCAACATTCCATCTGTGGAAATTCAATTCGGCTCCCGGGTGCGTATGCTCCCTCTACCAAAAAATCATATTTCGAAATGTCGAAAAATTTGGACAAAAAATTCTACATGTACATCTCCATAATATACGTGCGTTCGGCAAGTTTCACGAAAAACCAATATTTTGTATGGTCTATATAAAAAAGAGAAAATTTATCTTGTGAAAAGCATTATTTTTAGCACCGAAATTTGTCTTTTTTATACACGTCACATGATAAGTCGATTTTTTATGAAACGACTTTGTGACCATGTAGCACGTGAAAATGTACGTGCAAACTTTTAGTTTCAATTTTTTAAAAATTTAAAATGTATGTAAGATGCATTTCAAAATATAGGGAGCATATGCACCCATGTTCCATCATATACAATAAAATATAAAAAATAAATTCAAATAAGTATTTGAATTCAAATTTGAATTCAGATTATAACTTTCCAATTATAATTCAAACAATGTTGAATTAAGAATAGGGAAATTACATTTTATTAATTGAATACACATTTACGAAGTCATTACAATATCCAATATTAATACAACTTACAAATATTACAAGAATAAAATACAGAAAGGAAAACTAAGCCAATCCTATCTAAATATCTTCTGTTCTTCTTTTGTCTTGTGCCTGCAAAACAAACAAAGAAAACATAAAAGAAGTAAAGCCAAGTGGCTATGTTAAAAATAATAAAGAGAAATGGAAAAAATGAGAAGATCTTTTCCCAGCCCGAGCACATCCACAAGGGGTGATGTACCAGGTTGAAACTTGCACCCTACAGGCAGGCAGCTTACAAGACACATGCATGCACATAGCTGACGGCCAAGCACACACTCAGGAGACCATATAAAAGAGGATTTCCTTGCAGCACACAGCTGCTTAGTTCAGCACAAGATCAATCCATCGACTATTCCCCAGTTCATCCAAGAACACCATCAGTTCATCCACAGTTCCTCACAAAAAAATTACACAACCATTATGTTTAGATAGATATAGTTCTGGTCAAGGCAACAGCAAGGAAGAGGAGGACTTCCAGAAGGGAAGCAAGATCAACTTGAATAGATCTAGAAGTGGGAAGAGGAACATGCCAACAACCACAAGTAACAGCTGATCAAGATTCACCATCGGGAAGCAAGTCAAGCCACAAGGAGATGCTTTATTTCAATAATCCGAAGGTCAAGCTTCTCCGCAACAGCAGGTTGAATCAGCAATCTCTTTAATAAAGCATCAAAAGGAGCTTGTTTGCGGCAGTTTTTAACATCATCTGACCATAGCTATGTTCAGATCCTATTTAAATCACCACACAAACACATGGGAAACCAAATCATGCTATGCATGTTGTCACTCTGTGCACACTCGCATGAGGCACCACGGAGAAACTACGATCTAGCGAGATGGCACATGTGTTTATGCAAGCCAAATAAAAAGGAATCAATCATAAACTATAAAATCATCGGTTGAGTTACGAGATAGATTTTTCTCTCAGTTTGAATAGAAATGCTATTCAAGATCATCACAGAGAAATAAGAGCTATGCCATAATATCTGTTCTTATCCAATATTGAGCCTCAGCCTTTTTGCATCACTGGCAGGGCCAAGAAAACCAAACATATATCTGTTCTTATCAGTTGAAACTATCAAACAAGGGACATCAAATCCACCAATAAACCAACCTTGTAAAACAAATCATCTCTAGTTGCTACTTTGCAACTAGATCATATACTAGAAACTCAAAGATCACTTTGGGTTTTCCCACAACACTACTGTTCAAGATCATATATGCACACGCTTTAATCACCACCATAAGCAACCAGTAATAATTCACATGTTACAGGGAACTACTTAGGGTCCAGGAATTCTTCCTAGGCCAACTAAGTAGAGCCAGTAAAGCAAGCAAAGCCACAAGCTAATCATCATATAAAGTATCCCATTATAAGCAGCATATCTGTCCAAGAAGATAATAAAGCATCACTTGTGCACTACAGCACAATTCTGTCCAGGAAAACAATCCCAGGCCAACCAAGTAGTACCATAATGGCAGCATAGCACTGTAAGCATGCATATGAACTCAAAATCAAACTACCAAGCCAATCATCAAGTAAATTGTCCTTTTGTAGCAACAATATATGTATCTTATTGTCCGCACTCATATATGAGTTAAATAGGGTACCACACTATCACAGCAATCTCAAGTTAAAGATTAAGCCACATATAGCACAAGCCAGTGAGCAATTAAATCAGAGCATGATCAGCCCCGAACCACACCTCACAGAAAGCTATAACACATGCCGGGATGAGTCATATTGAGGCATTGAATCA
Organism: Lolium rigidum; assembly: GCF_022539505.1. Classification (NCBI taxonomy): domain Eukaryota; kingdom Viridiplantae; phylum Streptophyta; class Magnoliopsida; order Poales; family Poaceae; genus Lolium; species Lolium rigidum. Next base: position 341,046,541 of record NC_061513.1, on the reverse strand, counting down.
AGCACAAGGTACTGGAACATCTGGCAGCATTACACACATATATATCACCAATATCACCTCATAACCACAGTCTTTCAATAGTCAATTGAATGAACCAGTACAACCACAAGCTAGTAGCCAATTGAATTAGACAGGCTAAATTAGCTCCAGTACAACATCACCAGAGGCAGTGTATACTCAACAATATTGCAACAAATAGCACTATGACCATAGGCAGAGGAGTAAGGAAGGAGATAGCTCACAGTGCCGTACAGGAGGTAGCGAGGTAGGCGACGCCGGGGTTGCGTCCGCGGCACCGTCCAGCCGGCGTCGAGGAGGAAGTAGTCACCACATCGTCACACCGCCCACCAGTACATCAACCCCCACCAGCACGACCACGCTGTCAATCACATCACTACCAGCACCACATCTCCTGTACCACGATTACAACGGCCAGGAACCGCAGAGGGGGACGTGGTTGAGCGGCAGTGGGAGAAAGTGTAGGGAGAGCGAAAGTAGGGAGGACGGAGAACATCGTGGCGGAGCTATGCCGCTGCCGGCCGACGACGAGCATGGCCGGCGAGGGCCGGGCCAGCCGGAGGTGAAGCTAGGGTTAGCCACGGAACCGTGTGCGGGCGCAGAACGGCGTCATGGCGGAGGGTGTTGGCGGAGGAGTTCGTGGTGGACTCGTGTCGACCGACGGCGAGGACAGGAGCGACCGGAGGCGGACAAATCGACCGGTCACCGCGAGGGTTCTCGGAGTCGTGGGCGAGCAACCTCGGCCGGGAAAACCAAATCAATCGATGTTGCGAGGGGCCGAGGCCAGAGGAGAGAAGGGCGGAGCAGCGGCGGCGTTAGGCGGCACTCGGACAAGGTCGGCGACGGTCGGAGCAGTAGTAGGCGGCCGCAACATCACGGGCGAGCAGAGGGGAACGAGAGGCAGAGTCAGAGTTCGCGTGCGGGTGAGAAGAGAGAAAGGAGTGAAGGGGAGAGGAGGGTTGGGTCGGGTTGACCCGACCAAGCCAGACGCTAGTGGGCCGGCCCATTAGGCTGGGTCCGGCTGGATCAAATGGGCTCTGCCCATTTTATCCTTTTGATTTTTTTTTTTAAACATTCTATGAAAAAACTAAAGAGATAAAAAAAAACGAATAAACAAAATAGAAAAAAAATACTTTAAAAAAACTAATTAACAATAAAATAAAGTTTACTCTAAATTTTAGAAGGCCAATTCCCAGGTTTGAAATTATTAAGACAAAAGCCCTAAAAAGATATTTACCACAATTATCTTAAGTAAGAAAATTAAAGAATAATCTTTAAATAAATATCAAACCATATATAAAACTTATTTCCTATATTCAACTTCACTTAACAAGTCATTATCCTAAAATTGCATAGTAAATAAGAAACCTTAATTCCACCATGAACTAAACCCTAATTCCATATTTTCATATGAAACTTTAATTTGCTTTCAACTCTAAAACCCTAGAAACTTATAAGGTTAAATCATATGATCTTAACCTTTACTCATAGCTCCATACTTAGCAAATACAAGCATGCTTAGATTCTCCTAAAATAGTACAAATCAAAATGCCAATGAAATGATCATTTCATATCTTGATTTTGAGTAGACATTATATGAACCATCAATGATAAAACCTAACATGTGGTTTATAAATCATTTACCCTGATCACCTTTATTTAGTATCAACCCAATTTGATCAACTCTAATAATAACCATGATTGATGATAGCCCTTACATATCCTACCCCACTAAACCCTACTAGTGATATATACTTATGAACCATCCTATTTAGAAACCAACCATTCCTTACTTAGTTAATCCAATAGTAAAACCTAAACCACCTCAACCCTAATTGATATACTTCTTATTACTTAAGAAGTATGTTCTTCAAAAGTTATTCTTTTGAAGTAAATAAGGAGTAGCCATTAACCTTGTTTAATAGGATCTATAAACCCTAATCAGCTATAGCAGTAAAATATAAACCACCTTGATAGCACCCATGTATAATTAAGGGATTAAGATACTTATACTTAAGTAAAACCATACAAGCCCTAGTAGCTGATGAATCCAACTCTGTTGTGATCCATCAATTCCTTACCCTAGAAACTAGTTGGAACCCATAGTAAACCCTAGAACTCTTCAAACCTAATTATCATACTTGTTCTTTATTAAATAACATGTTCTTCAAAAGTTATTCTTTTGAAGAATATAACAAGTAATCATCAACCCTGCACTATAGGACTTAAAATTGACAAATGTCTTCTACTTATTATACAACTACCATCCTTTAGTATGTATGATTGTTATTATGCATTCTACCACTTGTTTATGATTCTAAGACAACAAAACCATAATAAGAACCTTGTTTGTGAATCACTCTAAAAGCGCAACACACCTTGAACTAATCATTACCACTCACTAATCCTAAATCATCGGGGTTAGGACACGCTTAGAACAATTGCATCTCATACTTATGCATTATTGCATCTTGCCAATCTTTTAAACATCGTCCTTACCGGACGATGATGCTATTTCAGAATTTGGAGTTATTGCGTATCGAAGACCTTGCCTGCATAATCTTGCAGTCAAGAAAGGCAAGTTCATCACTTGCTCATGTCATTTGAGTATTTTTACCAAATTACTTGCAAAGTACTATGTTTATCACTATTGCATAAAAAGCAAAACCACTATTTTCATAACTATGAATATGACTATGTGGTGGGCAATGGAACCATGGATTGTGTTGATATGGTGGAGGTTCCATTGCAAGGGTTTATATCCATCTAGGATTAAACAACAAATGTCGTCCAGTGATTCTTGTGCCGTAATACCCGTGTTAACCATAAGATCTGGAGTGGGACGGAATAGTCAATTGTATTTCCACCTCTTGTACATCAACGGATGCGCTTTACCGTAGACACTTGTATTCCAAGGGGGTAAGCAGTTGGCTGGGGAAGCCCTAAGTCCCCACGGTAGAGACCGTAGACACTTGTCGCCCGAGGAGCAAGCGGTGGGCTGGGGAAGCCTTAAGTCCCCACGGTTATTGCGGTCTATGATGGGTTGCATCTCCCGGCGAAGGAGTTCATGGTAGAGACCTGAACTATTGTCATGGTCGGGGGCCGTCCTTAATTGGTATAAGAGCACCGGCGAGGACCCAGGGTCGGAGTTTGCATCAACGGGTGGGTGTATGAGGTAGCGGAGGAATATGATTGGCTATGACCTTATACCGGGCCTCACACCAAAGGAAGTGTGGACGAGAACTATAGACTCGGGTGGCACCAAGGTTAAGATCTCTTATGGGTAAAGCAACACACCTCTGCAGAGTGTAATGAATCGTGACCTGTCACTCCCTGTTCCGGGTTTTGAAACTGCGAACGCTGCCGGAAAAGAACTCCATGAAGTTCTAGTAAACCGGTGAAGGCTGACGGACATAGTTCTTCTGAATAAAAGCAACCTTTTGAAGAAATGGTTATGAAAACCTGCATTGGTATTAGACTTTCTGGTCTAATGTCGTAGCTAGTGCATTTAACACCTCTTTCCTATAATGAACTTGTTGAGTACGCTCGTACTCATCCCACTCTTAAATCCCCTGCTTAGATATGGAGGCATCGAAGGAGGATCTACAGTGCAATTCGAAGACCGAGGAGTCAACAACTACTTCAAGAGACAGGAACCTGTCAGAAGAGTCCAACACCACATCCAACAAGTAAAAAACTTAGCTTAGCAATAGAAAGGAACTAGTTTCCTAAACCTAGCTCTTATTTAGCTAGAATCTATTCATAGCCCCTATAGCTAGTTAAATACTCTACAAATAGAGTCCGTGATAAGACTAGACTACGAGTCGTTCTTCTGGAGTTTATTTGCAGTTTTACCTCATTGTAAAGTAGGAGGCTGTGATGATCTTATGTATGAGAGTCAATATTGTAATTCTATAAACATGCCTTGGACCCGCATATGTTTCTGTTGTACCACTCTGAGCGATATAATACTAGTGGAACGGTGTTTCATTGGTGTTATATCAGACTTGCATACTACACCATGCAGTGGTATGCCGGGTCACCACAGTTGGCATCCATCTGCTGCTAATAACGCTTTCTTATCCTTCTATGCACTGCATGCACCACCATGTTGGAACTTGAGAGAGGAGCTTTGCTTGGATTACAATCCATAATGCCGTCCCAACGATGCGCTTTATGGCAGATCACTGCTACACCTGATTAAGCTAATCCAAACAAATTGGACATCCGTCCACGACATGGATCTTATCCGGAACAAAGCATCGCGCCACGTCGGCCGGGACAATCTTCACAGTCGGTATTGGTTGGTGGGATTCGCACATTGCACGTACGCGAGCTGCAGCTTGAACACAAAGCTGAGCTGGTGGCACTGGTGTGTCATCGAGACATCGACTCGTGGAGCCGCCAATGTTGTTGTTATGTTGTAGCAATCAGCATTTCTCGCGGAGATTGTCGAGTTTCCTTTGTTTCTTACATTTGACACCATAGGAATTTGGTGAGCTACGTACGCATACGAGTCATTACAAGGAAAACATGCTGGCCTATGCGACAAAATTAGTTGTTGTGCAATGGTGCGTCAATGTATGGCCTGCTGACCATACATAACCCTGCCCGTGGAAAAAAACGTCTTGCGTGTTTTTGTTCTTAAGCACTAGTACAACAATGTCAACTCCTACTGGCTATAATGGTGCGTTGAGAAGCCAAGAGTAGATAGTGAGCGTCAAAGCCGTTCCAACTCGCTGTCTGTATATATATCTTGTCGGTACATCCTGTTAAAGTATTTTAACGTAGTTGACATTTTGTCTGATACCAATGTTTTTTTTAGGTTAAACAGTGGGTTTCCCCACTGTGTATTTTATTTATTTTATAATAAAAGTACAAAGTATCAAAGTAACAGGTAACGAGGTGCTAGAGAAAAGCACCACAGAAAACCAGTAAAACAAAAAAAGAGCTAACTAAACCAGAACTCCAAATCCAACTTATATAAACAATTTCACCCAATCTGCAAGCCCCGCATAAGATTTCCTTTTCGCCTTGTACACCCGGAAGAGCCAACTCCTCCTTGAAAAATTTCTTGCATCTGTATAAGTTAGGGGTGATCTCTATGAAAAGGAAATCATTTCGAACTCGCCAAATAGACCAACATCCAAGAATAACGATGTCCAAAGAGAAAGTCTGCCCAATAGCTGTCAAGAGCGAGTTGATGATTTCTTCATGATAAGAGGGCTGTCCTGAATCCACAGGAATAGACCACCCCGGGCAAATGTACTGCCAACACATGAGGGCAAAAGGACACACAAAGAACAAATGAGTTCTTGATTCAAGCTGCAAGGAACCACACATAGCACAAGAATAATCAGCGTAAAAAACCCTTTCTTTGGAGGAGATGCCTAGTATTAAGCCTGTCTTGCAAAAGCAACCAGAAGAAAACCTTGTGCTTAGATTGACAGCAAGTTTTCCAGCTTTTTGATAATCGGGCAAACTAGATGTTGCCCAATAAAGTGCTTATATGCTTTGGATACCTTGAATCTTGTATTATTCCCAAAAACCTCCCAAGAATCAGGATCGAGACTGCATCGAGTATATTCGAGTATAACTTCTTGAAGGACTTGGAACTGAGCAAATGCTTCATTTGATAGAGGCAGATGAAACAAATCCGACAGATGCTCTAATGACTTTGTTTGATGGAGAGAGACTGATTCATTAACAGTAAAAGAGTACAGATGCGAAAACTGCAAATTTAGTGACACATCAGACCAAGAATCTGTCCACAACATGATTGAGGAACCTGTTCCAATGGAGCATTTAGCCAAACCTTTATAATCTGCCAAACTTTTCAAACAATCTCTCCACCAAAAGGAAATATCTCTTGACTTAGCAGGGCGAGCATTGACATAATAGACCTCCCATAACAGCTTGACCCAGGGCAAATTTGCTTTATTATAGAATTTGTGGAGATGCTTCATTAACAAACATTTATTCTGAATGCTTATATTCACCACTCCTAGCCCTCCTTGATCCTTGGGCTTGCACACCATCTCCCATGCTGCCAGAGGATGGCCATGCTCCTCCAGATCCTTTTTTCTCCAAAGGCAATGCCTTCTGTATTTATGAAACTCCTTAAGAACCCACTGATATAATCTGAGAGTACTCATATAAAAAGTTGGCAGGGAGGACAAAACAGAGCTGACCAATCTTAGTTTATCACCATAGCTAAGATACATTGAACAGGCAGAAAGTCTCCTCTGAGCACTCTGAAGAATGGGCATGAAAAACTCCTTTGATGGTTTTGATGTACTCAAAGGAAGTCCAAGATAGGTGAAAGGCAATGAACCTTTTTGACATTGCAGAGTGTGCAGGAGCACCTGTAACCTCTCTTCCGAAGTGTTGATTGGAATTAAATTAGACTTATCATAGTTAACCGTTAACCCAGTGGCATTCCCAAAATCAATCAGTAAATCCTTCAGAAACAACAGCTGCTCCTCATCAGCATGTAGTATAAGAAAGAGTATCATCAGCATACTGAATTATAGGGAAGTCTACCGAGGAAGTCAAAGGCAGTGGCCTGGTGAGAAACCCATCTCGCATAGCTTTATTAACAATGGTCTGCAGAAAATCAGCAGCTAAAACAATGGTCTGATACCAATGTGACTAGGAAAAAGGGTACATCAAGACAAGCTTCATCCCTGAGCGACCACCTTCTTATCTGTTAAGAAAGTCGTTTGACTAACCGTGGCCAAACCGCGGGCTATGCGGCCAAGTCAGCATAGATCCGTGAATTATTAAGTCTCAGCTGGCTTAGCCATATATCATCATCACCATCAACGTCTCTTTCCATGTCCCACATTATTAGGTCCACGGATGTCAGCAGCCATTGGGCACGGACATGACTTTGGACTCTGGATGCTTGGATTTGATTCTGACAACAACATTGGTCGACGATTAACGATGTATTCTAACGGTACACTGGACTTGATAACTACCGGTTATTTTAAGATGATCGAGTATTTTTTGAGTTTGTGTTCCTCTCCTGTCTACTGTCTTCTTACTGGAGAAGACAACGCGACTTGCAAAAATAGGCTGTAATAAACAAACTTAGGTAGCTATAGGTTGCCTCTGAACATATCAAAAGTTCAAAACACATCTATTTTGCAGTAGAAGCAGGAACGCCGCAGCGCCTATCGGCATCAACTGAAACGGAGCTTTCTTTAGCTCGGTTACCATAATACTGCATGACATGGATTTCCACTGAAGCACAGTATCTTAGGGCATCTCCAACCGCGCGACCCAAACGGACGCGCTGGGCCGTCCGTTTTGGGCCGTTTGGGTCGCCGCCCGGACACGCGGACAGCGGCCCGCGTCCGCGTGTCCGTTTGGGTCGCGCGATGCGCCCAACGCGCGGACGCATCGCATAAACCGGAGAAAAACGAAAACAAAAAAATAGGCAAATTTAAACGAAATTTGATTAAAACATATGCCCTATTTTGGGCAAATTTAGTACATAGCCCTATTTTGGGCAAATAACTAACAAAAGAAGCCCCTATATGGGCTTTTAAATTTAAACCTATACTAAAAACCCTCTATTAGGGTTTGGTCGGCGGCGCGGTGGCCGCCGGTCGCCGCCTAGCCCCCGTGGGCGTCGTCGGCGACGTCGTCGTCGTCCACCCCGGGCGGCGACGCGTTGTCGTGGCTGGAGCGCGCCGGGGACTCCGGCCACGGAGACCACAGGGCCTCCTCCCACGGCGAGTGGGGGTCCGGAGCCACCCGGCGCTGTGCCGGCGCACGGAGCAGCGCCTCCTCCCTGAGGCGCTGCTGTCTCTCCTGCCAGGCGCGGCGCCTGGCCCGCCGCCTGTCCTCCTGCCGCCGCTGCTCCTGGCGGCGGGCGTCGTCGGCGCGGCGCCTGGCCTCCACCCGCCGCGCCGCCTCCTCCTCCTCCCGTCGCGCCTGGAGGGCCTGGGCGTAGAGCTCCCAGTCCTCCGCCTCCTCCACCTCCCGCCGCGCCGCCTCCTCCATTTCGGAGATGCGAATGGCCGCATGGAGCTGCGGCCATTTCGCCTCCTCCTCCGCCGCCGAGACGACCAGGGCGGCGCGGAGGTCCGGGTCCTCCTCCGAGGACTCCGGCTTGGGCTCGATGAGGAGAGGTGGCGGTTGCGGCAATGCCGCACCGCCGCGGGAGGCCTCTCCGATGTGGAGGCCGCCGCGGTTCCCTCCGGCCCGCAGCGCCGGCGGACGACGGCGGCTGCTGCTCGCCTCGTCGTCGTTCGCTCCGGGAGCGAACCGTCGCTTCGGGGCCATGGCGGCGGTTTTTGCTCGGGGAGTGGAGTGGGGACCCGGAGTGGAGGGCCGGATCCCCTCCGGTCCCCATTTAATAGTCTCCCTGGTCACCGACGAGTGGGCCCAAGGGAGACGAGGCGACTCGACGGGCGGACGCGAGCGGACGGCGCGTGCCATCCGCGGCCACGCAAACCTAGCCCAGATTTGGGCCGGGTTTGCGTCGTTCCGGACGCCGCGGCCGTCCGCTTTTGCGGAGCGTCCCCGCGCTGGGCCGCGTTTTTGTCCGGCTCGACTCAAACGGACGCGCGGGTGCGGTTTGGGTTGCGCGGTTGGAGATGCCCTTACGATCCAAGAATCGCAGGGACAACCTAGCTATATAGCACACTTGTGTTTTCTTTATGAGTTTGCATGGATGGACCATAAGATATTTCAGACGGTTATGCCAGATGAGGAGGGAGGATAAGGCAGAATCTGGTCATAGTGTACTTCGTTTGTGATTACAAACTAAACCTCACACACTGATGCCGTGCACACGTGCTGCAGCCTCACGATCCCAAAGCCGAAACAATACCCACAGGGGACAAGATTTAGCCAGTGTACCAACTTCTATTCCAAGTAGCCACTAAACAATGATGCAGGGTTTGCATGTACACCCACGGCAGTGTCAAGTTGATGTTGATTAGACAAGGTAGTGTCCCATGTGAGGGGCAAAAAACCCAAGGGTATAAAGCCACAACTGATGTCCGATCTTTATCGGCGACGGGGCAACAAAGGAACTGGTCAAACCTTGGGCACTAAGCACAAGTCCCTGGCCAAATCTTCAAACTGACTACTCACTCGTCCAACGTCCTCCCTCAGATGCTTTCCGCCCTCCCATGTGCGTGAGAGATCAAAGGGTCATAGCAACAGCTAGTACGACGGCGGACTTGCTGTGGGTGCTTAGAGTGCAATCAGTGTATCGATCTCATTCTAGGGGTGCTAATCCGTCTTAACTCTTAAAGGCACGACACAGACGAATCTAGCCTATAGCACAAGATTTTGATAAAAAAAAATAGTACTATATTGTAGTATATTAAGAGTTCACATTTTTTCCGAAAATAAAAGGATACATTTACGCGAAAAGTGTCTTTGGCTCATGGGCACCAGTGCTCTTGCTGTTTTAAAAATTCGAAAATCATACATATTTGTCTTAATAAAATCTGAAAATAAATCTAGACATAATAAATAACGTAACGTACAAGCGTGTAAAATTTTAATATAAAATTCTTTATATTGTAGACTATACAAAAAAAACAAAATCTGTTAAAATTTGGAGATTTTAAATATGCATACCCAGATCCACACGTTTGTTATTTTTCTGTAGCCCGGAATTTTTTGTATTTGAAATTGAAATTTTGCACGTTTATGAGACAATTTATTGGCTACACCATAATTTTTTCTAATTTTTTTAAAACACATAAATGTAATTTTTATTTTTTCTAAAATAGCAGGAACATTGGTGCACAGGAGCACTAAATCTTTGTCCTACATTTACGTCGCAACTCCACTATTTCGTAGACCTACCCAGCCCGATCGAGGCTTGCATCAAAAATTGCATGCATCAGATATTCCACGAGCTCGTAAAAGATCTAGCGATGCCCACTTGCGCAGTGTCCAGTGTGGTTGTCCGTACCACAACGTAGCTGGTGGAAGTTTTTTTTTCGAAATGGGAGCACAGCCCTAGCCTCTGCATCAAAACGATGCACACGGCTTTTCACTTGTTAATAGCAATACGAGTATCAAATATCAAAGTTTACAGCTCATGGATCACAAATGGTTGATACAAAGATCAGCCAACGAAATAAGAAAAACATGGCTCGTCGCTGAAGATAGCCCGTACAACCGCCATCAGCCGATTGCATCCAATATCCAAAGCTTCCCGCTGCTCCGTGGAAAGAAGGTAGGACCTGGCGGAAGTTAACACTGAGCAAATCTGGTGAAGCATTTCGCAGCTCCACGGGCCAAGCTAAGCATAATTGAAGAGCATTCCTTCCTTGGTTTGTCACGGCTCGCCCCACACTGATGAAAAAAGCAGCCGGTGCGTGAAGCGTATGCAGTCCTTCATTCATTTCCTCGTTCGGTGGTTGTCCGGTCCACGTCCATTGCACTGCACCGCTCTCAGGTATACTCTAGCGTCGAGACACCGGTGTCGCCCTTATCCACACGAGCGACCGACCGACCGAGCCGTCCTGCGTGGTGCGACCGTGCTTGCGCGCGTGACCAACAACCGTCTCGTAGATCAATCCGTACTGTCGTCGTCATGTACGCCTTGTTGTTTGTTCGTCGGAAGAAAAAGGAAAAAAGTCCAAAACGAACCTTGAACTTGTAGACGGAAGATAAATTGAACCCTAAACTCCCAATCCCGGGATTTGGCACTCTGAACTTTGCAATCCCGGTATATTTTGGACCTTAGAGCTGTTTGACACACTAGGATACTACAATCCCGGCTGGAAAAATGTGCCACTCTCACTAACAATTGAGGCCCACGTGTCATATCCATCCTCTTCCTAAGATTTCAATTCCAGATATTCCATGTCGCTCGCTGGAGCCTTCACGGCTGTGCGCCGTCGCGGTGATCTAACCGGATCCGGTGTGCCCCATCCTCACGGCTTCCCCGCATCGGCCGGCGGCTCCCCCACACCCATGCATCAAAGGAAAGCAGCGACGTGCCGATGATTGGCGTCGTCCCTGGACTGCCTCCTCCGTGCGGCCGTCCATGTATGCCAGGTTTGATTCGATTACGAGCCCGCGAGGGCTCTAGGCATCCGCCGCCAATACTCCACGCGGCCAGCCTATGAATTCACCGCCGCCGGTGACCTAAAGCTGCTGCCGCCGCCCTGGACTCCCACTTGCGCCTGTGCCACGACATCAGGCCCAAGCACCTCCACTAGTGCTAGTTCGCCGGATGCGAGGGCATGGTGGTTCACTTTCACGAACGCCAATTTGCCGGTTCTTTGGAACTCCAACACCCTCCTTTTATTTTTTATTTACTGTTAACAATGACGGTGGGCCCAGTCAACAATCCAGGCTTTGACCAATGCCACATCAACGAATCCAGACTCAACCTACTGGAAGGTTTAAATTAGACCGGGATTGCAAAATTCAGAGTGCCAATTCCAGGGATTGGGAATTTAGGGTTCGATTTATCTTTCGTCTACAAGTTGAAGGTTTGTTTTAGACTTTTTCAAAGAAAAATGCATAACTCGGCTATCAGTTTCATTTTACATGTAGTAGAAACAATAAAAAAGATCTCCCTGCCCTCCACAAAAAGGGCGCAAGATCTATGTGTCGCCTGGACGTACGAATTCAACAAGCATACAAAGGGCAAGTGTGGGAGGAACAAAAAAGGCATGCTGAACCGGACGGTCAAGTGAAGATTTCGGAAACCCGGCCGGGTGGGAGCAAGCAACCACCTGCACCTGAGCGTCACAGTGCAGTTTCAGTACTGTCAGCATCGTCCATCCTTGTGTCTCAAGCTATCGGTGAGAGAGATGCAAAGGAGAGGATAACTCATCAAATGGGTCGGAATGATGAGAGCATCTCCAGCGCCGGCGATCCAAACGGATGCGCTGGGCCGTCCGTTTTGCCATTTGGGTGGCCACGCGGACACCCGACAGTGGCCCGTGTTCGCGTGTCTGTTTGGGTCGCACGCTGCGTCCAACGCGCGAACACAACACAAATGTGAAGAAAATCGAAAAAAAGAAAAAATGAAAACCTAAACGAAATTTCATTAAGCATATGCCCTATTTTGGGCATATTTGTACATAAGCACTAGGCAAATTTAAACTACCAAAAAAAGCCCTCTATATGGGCTTTAAAATTAAAAACAAATAAAAAAACCCTCTATTAGGGTTTGAGGACGACGCGGTGGCTGCCGGTGCGCCGCCTAGTCCCTGTGGGCCTCGTCGTCGGCGGCGTCGACGACGTCCCCAGGCGGCGAGGCGCTGTTGTGGCTCGACCGCGCCGGGGACTCCGGCCACGGTGACCACTGGGCCTCCTCCCAGGCCGAGTGCGGGTCTGGAGCTGCCCGCTGCTCCGCCGCAGCAGCCCGTAGTTGCGCCTCCTTCCTGAGGCGCAGCTCCCTCTCCTGCCAGGCGAGGCGCTTGGCCTTTGTGGTGACCCTGCATACCACTGCAGGTTGTAGTATGCCAGTCGTTGATATAACATTCACGAAGTACCATTCCGCAAATATTACATCCCTCAGAGTAGTACAACAGAACATAGCAGGTCCATAACTCATTCATTTATTATTACAAATATCACACACATCTTGTCTCGGACCTCCTCTTGGGTCCTAAGAGAAATACTCCTGGGTTCGAGGCGAACCCAACTTAGCTTACAATATAAGAGTCTCATTAAGTTATACATTTATTTCTTCGAGCAGCTAAATACTAAGAGTTCGGGCTGCTCGGCTTCTACTACTACTCGAGATGTTCGAGGCTTGATCTCCTCCGGAAGCCTCCCCGGTTCCGTAGACGATGAGGTAGTCTACGCCCTCGATACCTCCGAGAGAGGTGCTGGTTCTTCATAGCCGATTATCTCGGCTCCTTCATTGTTGTCGTAGTCCTCCTCCAGACGATTCAGACAATCTAAGCATGGGATTTAAGAGTGGCATGAGTACGAGCGTACTCAACAAGTTCATTATAGATAAGAGGTGTTTTATGCACTAGCTACGATATTAGACCAGAAAGTCTAATACCAATGCAAGTTTTGGTAAACATTTCTTCAAGAGATTGCTTTTATTCCAAAGAGCTATGTCCGTCAGCCTTCACCGGTTTACTAGAACTTCATGGAGCTCCTTTCCGGCTGCGTTCGTAGTTCCATATCCCGGAACAGGGAGTGACGGAGTCACGATTCTTTACACTCTACGAGAGGTGTGTTGCTTTACCCATAAGAGATCTTAACCTTGGTGCCAACCGGGCAGCTTTCCCGTCCACACTTCCTTCGGCGTGAGGCCCGGTATAAGGTCTAGCCAATCATGTTCCTCCGCTACCTCGCACACCCACCCTTTGTTGCATACCCCGACCCTGGGTCCTCGCCGGTCCTCTTATACCAATTAAGGATGGACCCCGACCACGACAACAGTTTGGGACTCGTTAACCAAACTCCTTCGCCGGTAGCTGCAACCCATCATAGACCACCTACCGTGGGGAATTAGAATGGGATCCTCACCCCACCGCTTGCCCAACCTGGGTCAAGTGTCTACGGTAAGCGCATCCGTTGATGTACGAGAGGTGGAAACACTTTTGACTACTCCGTCCCACTCCGGATCTTATGGTTAACATGGGTATTACGGCACAAGAATCACTTGCGACATTTGTTGTTTAATCCTAGATGGATATTAACCCTTGCAATGGAACCTCCCCCATATCAACACAATCCATGGTTCCATTGCCCACCACATAGTCATATTCATAGTTATGAAAATAGTGGTTTTGGTTTTTATGCAATAGTGATAATCATAGTACTTTGCAAGTAATTTGATAAAGATACTCAAATGACATGAGCAAGCGATGAACTTGCTCGAACAACTGCAAAGTTTTGCGGTTGGATGGTGTGGACTGACCCTTGTCCTCTGGTTCTGAAAAATAGTATCATTGTCCGATAAAGGCAATGGTTAAAGAAGCAATTATGCATGGTTCCAGTTTTAGGGTTTGTTCCTGTAGGATAACGTTGCATAGAAAACAAAAATTTTCCTACCGCGAACACGCAATCCAAGCCAAGATGCAATCTAGAAGACGGTAGCAACGAGGGGTATCGAGTCTCACCCTTGAAGAGATTCCAAAGCCTACAAGATGAGGCTCTTGTTGCTGCGGTAGACGTTCACTTGCCGCTTGCAAAGCGCGTAGAAGATCTTGATCACGATCGGTTCCGGCGCCACGAACGGGCAGCACCTCCGTACTCGGTCACACGTTCGGTTGTTGATGAAGACGACGTCCACCTCCCCGTTCCGGCGGGCAGCGGAAGTAGTAGATCCTCTTGAATCCGACGGCACGACGGCGTGGTGTCGGTGGCGGTGGAGAATCCCGGCGGAGCTTCGCTAAGCGTGCGGGGAAGAAGGAGGAGTGGGGCGGCTAGGGTTTGGGG
>NC_061513.1:341008519-341032023 GCF_022539505.1 Lolium rigidum | reverse complement strand
GCTACGCTTAATTGGGTGTGTCCATTACATCATTCATACAATGATATAACCTTGTTATTAAAAACATCCAATGTTCATGATTATGAAACTAATCATCCATTAATCAACAAGCTAGTTTAAGAGGCATACTAGGGACTTCTTGTTTGTCTACATATCACACATGTACTAATGTTTCGGTTAATACAATTCTAGCATGATATATAAACATTTATCATAAACATAGAGATATAAATAATAACTACTTTTATTATTGCCTCTAGGGCATATCTCCTTCAGTTCCCCCCTTCCGATGTCGTTATTATTTCATGTAAGAGGTTGATACTAAGAATATTTTGGGGATACTTTATTTAGAGTAAAATACAACCTTGAAATGTTGTCAAGGTGTTTTTAAAGTCCAAATGCATTAATGGATTTATTTTTATTATTGAAAATTATATGTGTGATTTAAATGATTATTTAAATCATCAAATGAAGACTTATTCTTAATTATCTTCAAAAAATCCCTTTTGTATTTTATTATGATAGAGAATTTTATGCTGATCTATTTTCATATTTTTAATTATTTTTTTAGAGCTTTTAAGCATTTGTATGGAATTTTCAAAGTTTCTGTATTTTAAGTGATTGTGAAATGACCTAAATGCCCTTGGGCCCCACCTGTCTGGGTGGCCCAACGGGTTAGGTCGAACCCGAGCCACCCTTTGGGCTCGGTCGGCCCATTCGTCCTCTCCCCTCTCCTCGCGCAGAAACCCTAACCTCTCTCTCTTGCTCTCGCGACGCCGTGGTCGCCTCGCCGTCGCCGAATTAAACCGGCCGTCTCCGGCCAGCTCCGGCGACGAGATCGGTGCCAATCGAACCGCCGTTCGACGGCGCACCGATTGGTCCGCGTCGATCTGCTTTCCCTCGCCGCCACCGTTCTTCCCCAACACCACTGCGACATGGCCGTGGGGAAACTGCGGCGATCTCGTCGTTGCCGACGAGCCTGGCGCCGTGGCGTGGCCGTGTGCCCCGCCGTGGTTGCGCTGGAGCCCCTGCGCCCCGGTGACCGCCTGGGTTGGCCATGGCCTGGCGCCGTCGTTCGCCCGACGTGTGCCGCCGTGCCGCCATGGCCGTGCTTTCCACCGTCTGACTTGTAAGTTCTTACCGCCTCCTCCTCTCTCTCACTCTGCTCCTTCTGCTCCTGTTCGACTAGCTCCGCCGCTGGCCTGCTCTCCCTGTAGAGATGATTGCCGTGCACTGCTGCGGCTATGCTCCTGCGGCCTTACGCCATTGCTGCTGTGATTGTGCTGACATGCGCATGCTGTTGCTATGCTGCTATTTCTCTACTGCTTATGCGTGTGCTGCTGCTGTGGCCATTTCTTTTGTATTCATGCATGTGCTTGGCTGTTGCTTCCCTGTGCTTCTATTCTTGATGCTGTACATGCCAATTATTCAAGTGTGTTCACATATGCTGCACTGGTTTGATTGCAGTGTGCAATCCTTGCAAGTTTGCAAGAGTCAGTGCCTTTGGTGTGCTTTTCTGTGTGATATAATTCATGGACATGCTCATTTGAGCCTAGCTGTTAATTTAACTGCCCCTTTCTTTGATGAAGTGCTTCTGGATACAATTGTGCTGCCTAATGCACTTATCTGTGATGCAATTGTTCAGTTATATGTTTAATTTAATTATCTGTCCATGTGTTAATGCTTGGAATGAGTTCTAGCATGCAGTAGCATGCTCTAGCAAGCTTCTGGTGTTCATGTGGTCACCAGTTGCTTGTAAAAGCTGCTCTTTGATGTTTGTGCCTCACTGTTGCTCACTCTATGCTGTGTGTGTATCACACAGGCTTGGCCTGGTGTGATGCACTACAACATCTGCAGTTTTTGCCAACAGCTATATGGTTTACCAACAAGACTCACACGTATAACAAAATGGATACCCAACAGTTATATTGGTGAGTACTTCATCAACAATACTCTCATAGATTATACCCTACGTGCAAAAGTACTGTTGGCAATGTTGTTTCGCACCAGCCAGAAACCTTTTAATATTTCGTGATAATTATTCTCGGAAGAAACTAACACTTAACATGGAGAGTTGGGGTGCTCAAACCGCGTAAAGCATGCCTTTAATTCAACCCAGTTAATTTGACTAAGAGTAACTGCCGGTATCCCACTACTTCCATATAAACTATGCGTTGCCTTCAGGTTCACACCATTCTTCTTCTTACCAAGTAGGAGTACTATAAGGTGCTCGGTTGCTCGCAGGCTGCTCGGCGACGACGGTGAGCATAGGAGCCTAGCTAGTTGGCCTCCTCGAGCTTCGACCAGGACAGCGGAGGAGATGGCATGATACATGGTATTTGGTTGACCAGCCTGCACCCTGCAATGGCCGGCAGGGAGGCGGTCAACCAGGCAAATCAAGCAATTGGATACCAGGCGTGGTGCGTGCATGGCAGCGCGGCGAGGAAATGCCATGTCCCGGGCCGGCCGACTCTGAAGCCAGTAAGAACATTGAGAGAATCTCCTTCCAGATTAATTACTCTGTACGCCCTAGTACATGTGTCATCTGATCACCTTGTTTGATTTGTGCATATACAGGTGTTGATTCTTATATTTTATTAGGAGAGGAGGCGACTACATGGTTGTTCAAACCAATCAATCGATCGATCTGGGTTGCCACGGGTGTTTAGGCAGAAGCAGTTTTTGTTTCAAAAATAGGCAGAAACAGGTCTACTGTTCTGTACGTGTTTGTATCACAGATGAAACTCTTATTGTTACTCTGGAGTGTTCATGTACCGGACTATGAATTCCAAGTTCTCGTAATGCTTATGTTCTATGAAATTTTCAGATATATTTTGGTGATCAAGTTAAGACTCGCAGTACCTATAATATTTTAATTTAGTCTAGACCTGCATCGCTGCCATATCTGAATACCCTTGCAAGAAGTAGGTGCAAAGAAGCATGGGAAAAATGATGCGTAAATGAAGCTGGGAACCGTACGTGTGCTGTGTGTGCATCGAATTAAAAATATTCTTCCATGTTGGTTACCATGCACACATGACCGACAGTGCACTCGATACATGCTTGGGTTGGATCGTGCTGACTCTCCATCCGACACAATTCAACCCTGACAGTGGGTGTCCTATCGGGAAAAGAAAGCGCAACATTATTGTTGGTGTTCGATGCCCTTCCCCGACAAAGTTACACCAACAGTAGATTCCCAACAGCTGGCTATCGGCAAAACTAATGCCCAACAGTTTCAATGCTTTTGCCAACAGTTTTGGCCAGTTGGGTTTAATTGCATCTCTTGTAGTGATGGTACTTGCTCAAGCATCTGTTGATGCTTGCAGTGATCCATTGGATCATCAGCAAGATTCTATTGCATCAATTGCTTGTGTAATTCATTTATCTGTGTTGGTTTGCTTTGTTGAATGGATAAATGATGTGAACTGCTTAGCAGTAATGATCTCATGGATGAATTGATGAGACTAGAGGGATGCCAACCACTGGTTGGGTACCCTAGCTCATACTGAACCCTGTTGGGTGATGATGTGATGTGCTGGGCTTGGTGGCTTTATTGTTTTGGTGGTTGAGGTGGCCTTAACAGCATTTCTTGCTGTTCAGGAAGCTCCCACCCCTGTTGGCTGGCTGTGGCTTGATGAAAGCATCACTGGGCAATTTCCTTGTTGGATTCCCAGTGTTCTTGGTTGTTGACAAATAAAAATAGGCACAATTGCTTATTTGTCTGATGGTGTACTGGTCTTAGGTGCTAGGTGAATCTGGCTAGCTAGATAGGATCTTCCCTTGTTGGATTTCTTTGATTATGCCACTGATTTGGTATAACCAATGTTCCCTGGGTTGGTTTTCCTCCTGGCTTTCCATATATTTGCTTGCACCAAATGGCTAGACAGCCATATGATTACACAAACAGGGCTTCCTACCCTTTTTGGTGTGCTTGAGATCATGCCTGTGCAATTTATGAACAAAACCATCTGGTTTGTTCATGATGATGTGTATACCTCACTCCAGCTCCTAGAATTGGTGTTGGTGTAGAGGTTTTGCTTCAATGGTTGCTTGATTTGCTTGCCCTGCTCCTCCTGGCAAGCCGGTGGTGCTTGATTAAGTGTTGTGGCTGTTTGAGCAAGTTGAACAGCAGTGGCTGTTCTTCCTGTTCTTGAGTTCTTGGGGTTTTTGATGAACTTACCCAGTGCAGTTCTGTCGATGGAATGACTAGGGTTTACTGTGGAGGCTTTTATGTGATCTTCTTCTTCTTCTCTGATCGACAACAAGGCCTGGCAAGTGTTGGTGACTCACTAGCTGTGTGTGTGTGCTGTGCTTCATGCACACAGCCTTGTGAGCAGGCTGTGTGTGTGTGTATACTGATGCTTTGCATCTGGCTTGGGACTTGGCTGTGAGCTGATCAGCTCGGCAGCTTTGGTCATATCCTCTCCTGATTCATTATTTTTGCTAATCTGCCAAGTGGCATTGCCACTTGGCTTAATACTCTTCTTGTTTTGCTTGTGTGCATGGATCAAGAAGTTGATCATGATGAACATGAAGATCATTAAGTCCAAGATCAGATGTTATTCGCATTGTAGTATTTAGGACAGAATCATACTTGTACTTTTCTTTTATCTTCATTTTCTATTTTTTCTACATTTGTGTAATGTGTTGTAATAATTCATTTGTTCCAATTCTGAATATTGTAATTGACAATGTATCTTGTGTGATTATTAATAAAGCTCAAGTTTTCCTTAATGAGCTTTACTTAGTTGTTGTATTATTTATAATCTTGATTAATGATAATTGTTTATTAAATTATCTCAAGTTTGAATTATGTGATATTCATTTGATGTTTGAATTCGAAATTCAATTTCAAATTTGGTTTAAATTCAATCATACAACTTAATTTAGAATTCAATCATGCAACTTAAGATTGTGATGCAAACTCTCCCCTCTCTTCTCAAAACCCTAGTTTAGTTGAATAAGGAACAGGTTTGTCGCACTCTCGAAATCCTAACCCTGTAAGGTGTCGAGAGAGAAACTTGTCCCCCTTCGATGCAGTTTTTGTTTAAAAGCGCGAAATTTCCCCAGAATTTGCAATGCAATGCACATCCCTTTCTAAAATCTACCCCTCGATCGTCTCTAAACCTGGGACATTACAGCCTTCTGGCGCCTCTCCTGCTCCGCGAGGCGCCTGGCCTCCTGGCGCATCTCCTCCTTGTGGCGGAGCCTGGCCTCCTCGCGCCGCCGCGCCGCTGGCTCCTCCCGGCGGACCTGCTCGAGCAAGGCCCAGGCCTCTGCGTCCTCGTCCGTCTGCTGGGCCTCCTCCTCCATCGCGGAGGTGCGAATGACCGCCGTGAGATGCGGCCACTTAGCCTCCTCCTCCGCCACGGACAGCGCCAGAGCGGCGCGCAGGTCCGGGTCTTCTTCCTCCTCCGGCTTTGGCAGCAGCAGCGGTGCGGGTTGCGCCAATGCCGCGCCGACGCGGGCGGCCTCTCCGATGTGGAGACCGCCGCGGTTTCCTCCGGCCCGCAGCGCCGTCCGACGGCGGCTGCTGCTGGCCTCGCCGTCGTTGGCGTCGGGAGCAAATGCCCTCTTCGGGGCCATGGCGGCGGTTGCGCATGCGAGCGGAACCGTCGAGTGAAGTGGAGTGGGGAGTGGATTGGACAGGGATAGGGACAGATCACTTCAGCCCACATTTAATATGATGCACGCTCCCACCGACAGCTGAGTCCAAGGGAGACGAGCAGGCGAGCAGGCGGACGTTACCGGACGCCGCGTGCCATCCGCGGCCACGCAAACCTAAACCAGATTTGGATCAGGTTTCCGTCGTTCCGGACACCGCGGGCATCCGCATTTGCGATGCGGGACCGCGTTGAGCTGCGGATTTATCCGGTTGGACTCATACGAACGCGCGGACGCGGGATGGATCACCGTGTTGGAGAAGCCCTTGGACAGCCTAGGTTTCAGCCACGGAACAGGGAGCAGGCTACCGTAGAGAGGGAGCAGATTAAAGCCGTCAATCCAAGCCAGCCAAGCAAAGGTGCCTTGCTTGCTGTTGCTGGATACGGCACAGTTAATTAAGCAAGCCTAGCTGCGTTATGAACCATCTAGGAGATAGGTAGATGTAGGTCTAGGTGGTAGGGTGTTGAATTGGGCTCATTGCAAACCGCATGAGCTCATCAACCATCACGAATTGGCAAGCCTAGATACAGTGATTGAGTAATCGGACAACTCCCTATAGGGAGAGCACGATGCAGTGCACGGACGGGACTTGTGACACGCGAGTGGTGCTGCTTGCTACCATGTATATCGAGGCCATCTCCAGCGGCGCGACGCAAACGGACGTTCAAAACTGGTCGCGAGTGTCCGTTTGCGTTGCTGTTTGCGTCGTCCCGCGGATGCCAAAATGACCACGAGGGGCGAAATATCCGTTTGCGTCGGGGCTACCTCCAGCGATCCAACGCATTTTGGACATGCAACTGTTTTTTTTGTGCTACTTATTTTCAAATTAGTTGAATGATCAAGTTTTAAACGCGAAAAAGATGTACTCATGATGTCATGTTGGTCCAATCGAATAGATTATAGCCTAAACAATTAACCAGATACGTCAATTGACTAGATTCAAACATATTTAACATACAAAAAAAAGAAATTTAAAAACATATAAACTAAAACTATTTTTTGGCCTTCTTGTTCGAAGGCCCTGCGTCGTCGTCGTCGTGGAAACTCCTCCGCCTCTTGCTTGTCACCTCGTCGTCGGAACTGGAGGACGACGCGCCCGTCGAGGACTTGAAACTGGAAGAAATGGCGTCTTCGTCGTCGTCGTCGGTGAACGGACGACGACGCGCCGCCCGCGCCAGCGCCCTGGACTTCTTCCTTGCCGCCGCCTTGTCGTCCGCCGCCTCCTGCGCCTCCAATCGGGCGAACTTGATGTCGGAGTCCTCCTCCTCCTCCTGGCCCTCCTCCTCGTCGTCGGCGTCGCTGGCAGCGCCGCCTCCGTCCTCCTCCTGGCCTTCGCTGCCATTGCCGCCTCCGTCCTCCTCGTCCTCACTCGGCGTGGAGGCATGGTAGCTGGGCGTGGAGCCCGGATCGCTTGGTGTCGCCGGCGATTCCCACCAATGCAGGAATCCCGGCGACTTGCCCTCGCTCTCCGAGTCGGACGGCAGCGTGTAGTTGCTCATGACGTGCCGGTGTTGGAGAAGAAGAAGAAGAAGAAGAAGAAGAGGAAGAAGAAGGAGGCGGTTGAACTTGAATTACCGTAAACGCGGGGTTATAATGTGCGCGGATTAACGGCGGCACGTAAAACGAAGTTCCGCGGCGGTTCGGCGCTCCATTGCACCGCCGCGGTTGCCACACCAGCGCGCGTTGTGAATTCGAGGCTGATCGAATCTAGGTCGCTGCCATGAGGGCCCGTGGGGATGCGAGCGGACGCTCCGTGCGACCGCCTAGCGTCCGCGGAGACGCAAACCTAACGCATATTTGGCCAGGTTTGCGTCTCCACGGACGGCCCGGTCACTTTGCGTCACCCCGCTGAAGCAGACCCCAGACGCATTTCCGATCACGACGGACGAAAACGACCTAATCACAAAGAGCCACAGTGCACAAAGGAACGCCACCACTAGGCACAGCAGTAGCGAGACGGTGGAAGCATGGGCCCGGCAGTACGCTCAAGCGCGCGCCACTTCTGGTCATCAGCACTCGCCACGTGGAGCCGACTTCTTCGTTCGCCTCCCGTTCCCCCTCCGTCGAAATGTCCCTTTCCTTCTCCCCAACTCTCTCTCGCCCGTCTTTTCTCCTATATCCTCCCCCGCTACCAGTTCTAGATCAGATCTTATCATGTACTGTACGGCAGATCATCTGCAGACCTGCTCGTTCTCTGTTACCGACACCGTCAATGCGGATAAGATAGCACACCTTCCTCCCTTGTGATCCGCGTTTTACACGTTCATCTTTGCAGACATTGCGAGACAATACAGTCCAGACCAATGAAGGGAACTTCAGAACTCCGAGATATACTCGCGAGCTCTCCTTGCCTGCGCAAGCCTATGCCTGTGCTAGGTGCCTAGTTAGCAATCTTGGGCTAGAATCTCAAAAAAAAAAAAAAAACTTGGGCTAGGGTCCTGTTATCTCTACATGTGGTCTGGATACGTTGTGTCCATCTGTCCATGTCTATCATGTAGTACTACGTAGTAGTACTGTACTCCACAAGCCTAGTACTGCAAGGTACTCCAGCTACTTGCACAAGTTTGGCACTGCACAGCGGCACTCCCGAGATGACGACATCTTTTGGGTAGATTGTACACCCAACGATCGTTTGATTTGATAGACGCTGGTCGAGATTCAGGAGACATGGAAGCCATCCATCTTGTCCGATTTGCTTTGGACATTTTTTTTTCAAGAGAACGTAAGTCAATATAAATTTTCTTTCGGATACATCAAGGTCAAAGATCAAGGTAAATGATACACAACATAGTTGTGCACAAAACACTAACATGTTGGATTACAACATGCTTTGGACAACTGAGTATGTAGCTGCTTAAGTTATATGTCATGGATGTTCTATCATTGAAGTCGTAATCGAATAAAGTTTCTTCTGGTGGTATAATTTTTATTACAGGTAACATCAAAATAGTGGTTTTCATTTCTAGGCCACTAAAAGCAAATCTAAGGCGCCACTTTCATTGGAACAGATGGAGTAGTTTGATGGTCAGGTAGTAGTACACACTATTACTTATCCGAAAACATCTAGAGTCTAGTTCAATCGATAATGCAATACTAGAAAAAAGCTAATCAGTGGTGCATCAGAATTGGCTATCAGTCGTCACTGCTATCACGCCACTGCTAATTGCTAGCAGTGGCCCACCATTGCTATCCGCAGTGGCTTTTTTGAAGAAAAAAATTCTCGTTTTTTTCTTCTCATTTTTAGTGTCTGAATTATTAGTCCCGTTCATGTTCATGCTCATAGCCTAGCCATCGGTGAGGATGGAGGCGAGGCGAGGATGAGTGGAGGAGAAGAAGAAGGAGGAGGAGAGGGAGGAGGAGTGGAGGAGGAGGAGAAGGTGGAGGAGGGGTGGAAGAGGAAGCAGGAGTGGAGGAGGATGTGGAGGAGGCCGGAGTGGAGGAGGAGGAGGATGAGGAGGAAGGAGTTGGAGGAGCAGGGGAGTGGAGGAGTAGTAGAGGACGAGGTGGAGGAGGAGTTGGAGGAGCAGGGAGTGGAGGAGTAGTAGAGGAGGAGGAGGCCGGTGGGGAGGAGGAGGAGGAGTTCGAGGACGAGGGTGTGGGTAAGGGTAAAGGATGGCCGGCCAATTCAAATTTTGGAGGCGGGAAGCTTAGCAGTGGCGCACCAAAAGTCTTGGTGTGCAACTGCTACTTCATGAAATCTAAAACCTGAAAAAACTCATGTTTTCTTTTTGATTTTTGGGAATCTAAAAAATCATTAAATGTCGGAGGGGCGTTGTAATCGGATGTAAAATTTCGCATAGATAATTCATATAAAAAAGTTTTTATCGAAGGTCGTATGCAATCAGAAATCACGTTTTACCAAAACATGACGCTATTTTGCAAAAAATTCGAAATTCATATTTGTTAATTATCATTAAACAAGATGACATAATACATGAGCATCTCGAAGGAGTTAATTTTTTTCTATTTTTTATCTATTTCATTTTTTTTCAAAACCAAAAAGACGATTCACAGGGGTGGGAGGGTGGTGGTCGAGATGTTTGGGCACCACTTAGCAGTGCAACATTGCTATGTATAGGATGAGTCAAACATTGGTCAAATAGTAGTGGCGCACTATTCACCAGGTGTGCCACTGGTAACTACTAGTGGAGCACCATATAGAAGTGTGCCACTGCTATACCACTGCTATGTAGCAGTGGAGCACCATATACAAGTGTGTCATTGCTGCGCCACTGGTAGTGATTCTACGGCTGGGTCTTTTTCTAATAGTGACATGTTGCCGTGGAAATATTGTCATAAATTATGAAAATAGCAGGGTGGCCCTCATATTGATAGACGCTGGTCGAGAATCAGGGAACATGGAAGCCATCCATCTTGTCCGATTTGCTTTGCACAAATTTTTCTCGTGGAGAACGTGTGAGCAATATTGCTAACAAAAACACCAAGTAATTATTTCCGAGCTTAACACAAACCGCTATTGTTAAAAACTTAGTAAATAATTGCTATTTCGGCCGTTTTATGATGGCGTGCAGCCGTGCATTCTAGCGCTACCATATATGGAGCCATGAATCAATCCAGTTTGCTTGATATCGATGGATAGAAGCACACGATTAGTGTCGTTCCTTATAGTATCAGCTGACCCTGCCAAGGACACCGCATACCGGCAACGGAAAAGCAGGAACTACTTTGTCTAATGCTTGGATTGTCGACTAGTTTGTCCAAATTTCAATTTGTGTATACTGAAAATCTTTACAAGACGAGTTGACGTGCCAAACCACCATTGTATTGAGAGGGTGTGGCGGAGTTGCCAAGAAATGTAAATCGGACATGCTCAAACTTGTGTCGTTGTTCGGATATAGTACTAGGAGTAGTAGGATAGAAGTGGAGAAGAGAAGAGGAGAGTTGAAGTCAAAGCCAAAACCTGCAAAAGCGCATGGAGCAACACGGTCGATCTTATCCCATCGCATGGGCCATGGGCCGAGCCCAAGCTGACCGGCTGGCCCTCTCGGGCAGCTACCTTGTCCTGCTCTGCGCTCGCCGTTGTTTCCGCAGCTCAGGACATGAAAATTTTGTAAGAGCATCTCCAGCCGCGTGCCCCAAAGCGTCTCCCAAACCGCGCCGGATTGAGCGGACGTGTTTTGTTCGTGTCGTCTTTGGGGGACGTCGCTCTCCAGCCGCGTCCCCCAAACGCCGCCCCCAAACATTTAAAATACTTTTTTTTGGTATTTTTATTTCAATCTCCACAAACTAATACATAATTGGGTATGTGGTTTCCACAAACTAATACATAGTTGGAACCGTGGTGGACACAAATATAAAATATTGCAAATAAACTAAACCTAACTAGGCCGTGCATCGGAGGTTTCCTGTGTTCGCTGCTAAGAAAGAACACTCGAGAGCACATCCAGTCACCTAAACTGGAAAATCCAGCGGGAGGATGGTGCCCTTGTTGGTTCTACCGATGAGGCGAACAGGCAGAAACCTCCGTGCACGTATTCGCTGCGAAGAAAACAACACTCAGTCGTCCTCCTCGTCGGTGCTGTCGTCGTGGGAGTCCCTGTCGCCGTGGTAGTCCCGGCGGCAGCGCCTCTCGTCGAAGACCTTGACGCTCATGTCCCTGTTGCCGAAGTAGGAGAACAGGAGGATGAAGCCGGCTTCGAGGATGTGGTGGCGCGCGAACTTCTCCCAGCCGATGTTGAGGTACCGGTGTCTCACGGCTCCTGGGTCCTGGCCTTCGCTGGCATTGCCGCCTCCGTCCTCCTCCTCACTCGGCGTGGAGGCAGGGTCGCTGGGCGTGGAGCCCGGATCGCTTGGCGTCGCAGGGGATTCCCACCAATGCAGAAATCCGGGCGACTTGCCCTCGCTCTCCGAGTCCGACGGCAGCGTGTAGTCGCTCATGGCGTGCCGGTGTTGGAGAACAAGAAGAAGAGGAAGAAGAAAGAGGCGGTTCGACTTGAATTACCGTAGACGCAAGGGTTATATTCTGCGGGGATTAACGCCGGCGCTATAACGAAGAGGCCGGTGGTTGCTCTTCCGCGGCGGTTCAGCGCTCCATTGCGGCGGTTGGCGGGTTGATCGGCGCGATTGCCACACCGACGGTTGACATTCGCGCGCTTACTGTGCTTAATTCGAGGCCGATCAAACCAGGGTCGCTCCCATGAGGGCCCGTGGGGAAGCGAGCGACCGCGGAGACGGAAACGTGACGCATATTTGCGTCGCGTTTGCGTCGCTGCGGACCCCCGGACACGATGCGTCACCCCGCTGGAGCAGGGTGCAGAAACATTTCCGGTTCGCGCGGACGTAAACGGTCGCACATCGCGCCGCTGGAGATGCCTTTGTACTAGGAGTAGTAGGACAGAAGTGGAAGAGAGAAGAGGAGATTTGAAGTCAAAGCCAAAAGCTGCAAAAGCGCATGGAGCATCAAGGTCGATCTTATCCCGTCGCATGGGCCATGGGCCGAGCCCAAGCTGACCGGCTGGCCCTCTCGGGTACTACTACACAGCTATCTTGTCCTGCTCTGCTCTCGCCGTTGTTTCCGCAGCTCAGGACATGCAAATTTTGTAAGCGCGTCAGTTACGGAGACGCGAAAACTCTAGAAAAAGGCCGACCTCTGAGAAGGGAAGAGACTTTCTCCGCGCGCGACACGTGGTTGAACGTGGGGCGCGGAATTTGCCGGTGGACTTCCTCCGCGCTCGACACGTGTTGCTTTCTGGTGATTTTGCGAACCGTCCACTTCTCGTAACGGGTCCGCTTCTCACTTAACGGGTTTACTGGGGACCCGTTTCGCGTCTCGCCTTTATCTCCGTTTTTTCCCTTATTCTTCTTCTCGTCGTCCGGGCTGGTCGTGGGTTCTGGTTCCTTCGGCTGGTCGTCTCGTCGGCGGCGCTGCTATTTTCCCTTCTCCTCCGTTGCTGTCGAGAACCTCTCGCAACTCATCGTCGGCGGACGTTTTCCCGCTCCGAGTGGTAAGCGCCGTCGCGTTTTTCTGCCTCGCTTAGGGTTTCTAAGATCTTGGTTTTTCCCTTTGATTCGATTAGATCGAATCAGTATTTTCCCTTTGTATTTCCGGGCTGTGAGTTTTCGGGGAATTAATGGGAGGGAGGTAGCACTTTCAAATGGAAAATATGCGGAAGGCGGATGCAGATGCATTTTCTCTCAGTAAAGTCGTTCTTTTTTCATCGATTTCTTCCGCCTCTTCTTGGTTATACACTTTCTGAGTAACACCAGTTAGGGTTTGCCTTTGTCGGAGTAGCCGTATAATTCCACATTTCGTGGTTACATGCATCCGGATGAGCTGCTGAGTTTCACTATTTAGGGTTTCTTGGTCTTTTTTCTTGTCGATTTACCCGCTCTGGATGAGCCGCTGAGTTTCCCGTGTCGTGTTGACATGCGGATTCGACGACTCGGTGGTTCTTGTGGTTTCTATCTCGTGTATTTTGTTGTACTGTTTGGTCTAGTTTTATCACACATCGTACCTGAACTATTTCTAGGGTTTGTCCAGTGGTTGTTCATAAGATAGTTTTGTACTTCTGTCCACCCGTTTCTGTCTGGTACTTGCTGTCCTTTGTGTCTTGTACTTGTTCGTGTTTGACCTTGGTACTCGTGTGACAATTTGTTCTGTACTTGCGTAGCTTAGTCTATCGTACTTGTGCACGTATATCTCTTGTACTTGTGCACGTATATCTCTTGTACTTGTGCACGTATATCTGTTGTACTTGTGCACGTATATCTCTTGTACTTGTGCACGTATATCTCTTGTACTTGTGCACCTATATCTCTTGTACTTGTGTACCTATATCTCTTGTACTTGTGCACCTATATCTCTTGTACTTGTGCATCTATATCTCTTGTACTTGTGCACCTATTTGTTGTAGAGTTTAGCGGCAGCAAAGGTGCTGTTCCGTTACACGTCTTCGCCGGTGCATGCGTGTAAATTATGTTGCTTTCTTTTGGTTTCCTTGTTTGGTTGTCGATGTATTTGCGCCAAAGGCGCGTATCGTTTTAGACGTGTAGTGAAGATATGCAATTGCGACGACAAAGGTGGTTTCGTTGTAATCTTTTTTTGTTGTCCTGTTTTTTCTAGTTTCGAAAGTGATAAGCTGCACACATTGTACCTGAACTAATTTTAGTGTTCTCCAGTGCTTGTTCAGGTTGGAAAAGATGGCAGATCCAGGTTTTCACTCTCGTTCTGGTATTCCTGACCATCTTCGTGAAGCAGTCGATCGTCACATCTCAGATATGTTTCCTGGTGAAATGCATAATGATGTAAGGTTTTTTATTATGTTTTTTGATTTTTAATTATTGTGTTATTGTAAATTGCATTCTTAATTGTGTTTTTTATTTACAGTTACGTTCTAAGCTGAAAGAAATATGGAAGACTATCTTCATTTCGTCGATGATAAGAACGGGACGTGGTCTTGCTGATCAGATGCGTGATATGGTTTCTCTTTTGTCAATTGAGTTGAAGAAGCAGCCATGTGCTTGCAAGAGAAAGGAGCCTGAAACTGAAAATGTTGTTGGAGGTAGTTCTGTGGCACAGAAGGGTGATGGCAATGCAGACACTGATTCTGATTATTGTCTTGAGGATTGTTGTCTTGAGCGTTCGGGGCCATGTACATGCAAGGGAAAGGAGCCTGAAACTGCAAATGTTGTTGGAGGTAGTTCTGTGGCTCAGGAGTATGATTCCTATGCAGACGGCGATTCTGATGATTGTCTTGAGCTTAAGGAGCTATCTGGGAAGAGGAAGTCCTCAGAATCGCTTTGCATAGAATGTTGTTTGCTGATGTACTTGAGGCTCCTAGGAATTACATTGAAGGGTAACCATTGTAATTCAATTTTCCATCTATTTTTCATCTATTTTTGTATATACGGATGTTTATTCTTGTTGTTTTTAACAATTGCAGTTCCGAGAAAATACTTGAAGTTGGTGGTAAGTCTGTCAGCTGGCATAGTTTCTACCTTGCTATGAAGGGTGGTGGTTTCATGGATCCTTCTGTTATGGATGTTTTTCTTAAGTGCGTTGATGATGGTCTTGATTTCTTATTTATTCCGAGCTCTTTGGCGGTACGTCATGTGTATATGTTTTAGATTTATTTATTTTTTAACTAAATGTTTTTAGCATTTAGTTTTTTAAACATCTTCTTGTTGTTTTTTCCAGCATATTCTTGATGTGGATGAGGCTGACCCTATTCATCTTGCTGCAAGCTTTGCTGAACATGATCTGAAGTACTATAGTTTGGATGGGGAAGAGGCATGTTTGTCATGTTTTGTTTGGCGCTTATATTTTTTCTACTACAAGTATCGTGGATGCTTTCTTATTTCTCGTGTGATTGTTTAATTTCAAACAGGTCTACATTACTTGTTGCGATTACAGCCATTGGTGGGTTATCTTTGTCGACTTCCATTTCAGGAAATTTAGAGTGTCTAGCTCGTTGGAGTTGATCGAAGCTCAGATGGCTTCTACTCAAAGAATTGTATGGTTTTCGTTGTAATCTAGCTAATTAAATAATTATTTACACATGACAACAATAACTTTTATTTTTTATTCTTTCAGGTCAAATCATTTAAGAAACTTTACAGTTATCTTCATGGTGTCTGATACGTCTCCAACGTATCGATAATTTCTTGTGTTCCATGCCACATTATTGATGTTATCTACATGTTTTATGCACACTTTATGTCATATTCGTGCATTTTCTGGAACTAACCTATTAACAAGATGCCGAAGTGCCGGTTCTCGTTTTCTGCTGTTTTTGGTTTCGAAATCCTAGTAACGAAATATTCTCGGAATCGGACGAAATCAACGCCAAAGTTCCTATTTTCATCGGAAGCATCCAGAACACCCGGGAAGGACCGGAGGGGGCCACGGGGCCACCAAACCCTAGGCTGGCGCGGCCGGAGGGGGCCGCGCCGCCCTATGGTGTGGCCCCCTGTCAGCCCTCCTACGCCGCCTCTTCGCCTATATAAAGCCCCTGGATCAGAAAACCCGAGACCAATTGACGAAACCCACAGAAACCCGCCGGAGCCGCCGCCATCGCGAAGCCAAGATCTGGGGGACAGGATCTCTGTTCCGGCACGCTGCCGGAGCGGGGAAGTGCCCCGGAAGGCTTCTCCATCGACACCGCTGCCATCTCCACCGCCATCTTCATCACCGCTGCTGCTCCCATGAGGAGGGAGTAGTTCTCCATCGAGGCTCGGGGCTGTACCGGTAGCTATGTGGTTCATCTCTCTCCTATGTAGTTCAATACAATAATCTCATGAGCTGCCCTACATGATTGAGATTCATATGATGATGCTTTTAATCTAGATGTCATTATGCTAGTCAAGTGAGTTTTACTTATGTGATCTCCGGAGACTCCTCGTCCCACGTGTGTAAAGGTGACAGTGTGTGCACCGTGTGGGTCTCTTAGGCTAGATTTCACGGAATACTTACTCATTGAATGGCATAGTGAGGTGCTTATTTATATCTCTTTAAGATTGCAGCATGTTGTATCACAATTTATCTATGTGCTACTCTAGTGATGTGTTATTAAAGTAGTTTATTCCTCCTGCATGTGTGCAAAGGTGACAAGTGCGTGCACCGTGTTAGTACTTGGTTTATGCTATGATCATGATCTCTTGTAGATTATGGAGTTAACTATTGCTATGATAATATTGATGTGATCTATTCCTCCTACATATGCATGAAGGTGACAAGTGTGCATGCTATGCTAGTACTTGGTTTAGTCTCGTTGATCTATCTTACACTTAAGGTTACTAAAACATGAGCATTATTGTGGAGCTTGTTAACTCCGGCATTGAGGGTTCGTGTAATCCTACGCAATGTGTTCATCATCCAACAAAAGTGTAGAGTATGCATTTATCTATTCTGTTATGTGATCAATGTTGAGAGTGTCCACTAGTGAAAGTGTAATCCCTAGGCCTTGTTCCTAAATACCGCTGAGTTACTACTGCTTGTTTACTACTGCTGCGTTACTACTCGCTGAGTTACTACTGCTTGTTTATCGTTTTATCGCGTACTACTGCTGCAATACCACCACCATCAACTACGCGCCAAGCACTTTTCCGGCACCGTTGCTACTCGCTCATACTTATTCATACCACCTGTATTTCACTATCTCTTCGCCGAACTAGTGCACCTATTAGGTGTGTTGGGGACACAAGAGACTTCTTGCTTTGTGGTTGCAGGGTTGCATGAGAGGGATATCTTTGACCTCTTCCTCCCCGAGTTCGATAAACCTTGGGTATCCACTTAAGGGAAACTTGCTGCTGTTCTACAAACCTCTGCTCTTGGAGGCCCAACACTGTCTACAGGAAAGGAGGGGGAACGTAGACATCAAGCACTTTTCTGGCGCCGTTGCCGGGGAGGAAAGGTAAAAGGCTCTCATCCCAGGTAAAGTATTTTTCTGGCGCCGTCGTGTGTGTGCTCAAAGCTATTTCCTTTAGATCCTGCAATTGCAACTTTTTGTTTCTTGTTTACACTAGTTTGGCATAATGGACAACAATGAGCTTCTTGTTCTATTTCCTGATTTAAAACATGGATTGTTTGATGCGAAAATTAAAAAACCTATGAAATCTTATTTGCATGCTGGTAGTAATATTAGTATGAACGTTTCGAACACCATTGTTGATAATGATATAGAAAGTTCTAAGCTTGGGGAAGCTGGTTTTCATGATATTTTTAGTCCCCCAAGCATTGAGGAGAAAATTTTCTTTGATGATACTTTGCCTCCTATTTCTGATGATTATAATGATAGTGGTCTTTTGATGCCACCTACTGCTGAGAGTAAATTTTGTTGTGATTATACTATGCCTCCTACACTTGATGAGAATAATAATGATAGCTACTTTGTTGAATTTGCTCCCACTACAACTAATAAAATTGATTATGCTTATGTTGCGAGTAGTAATAATTTTATGCATGAGACTCATGATAAGAATGTTTCATGTGATAGTTATATTGTTGAGTTTGCTCATGTTGCTACTGAAAGTTATTATGAGAGAGGAAAATATGGTTGTAGAAATTTTCATGTTACTAAAACACCTCTCTATGTGCTGAAATTTTTGAAGCTATACTTGTTTTATCTTCCTATGCTTGTTACTTTGCTCTTCATGAACTTGTTTATTTACAAGATTCCTATGCATAGGAAGCATGTTAGACTTAAATGTGTTTTGAATTTGCCTCTTGATGCTCTCTTTTGCTTCAAATACTATTTCTTGCGAGTGCATCATCAAAACTGCTGAGCCCATCTTAATGGCTATAAAGAAAAGAACTTCTTGGGAGATAACCCATGTGTTATTTTGCTACAGTACTTTGTTTTATATTTGTGTCTTGGAAGTTGTTTACTACTGTAGCAACCTCTCCTTATCTTAGTTTTGAGTTTTGTTGTGCCAAGTTAAGCCGTTGATAGAAAAGTAAGTACTAGATTTGGATTACTGCGCAGTTCCAGATTTCTTTGCTGTCACGAATCTGAGCCCACTGCCCTGCAGGAAGCTCAGAAAATTATGCCAATTTACGTGCATGATCCTCAGATATGTACGCAACTTTCATTAAATTTGAGCATTTTCATTTGAGCAAGTCTGGTGCCATTTTAAAATTCGTCAATACGAACTGTTCTGTTTTGACAGATTCTGCCTTTTATTTCGCATTGCCTCTTTCGCTATGTTGGATGAATTTCTTTGATCCACTAATGTCCAGTAGCATTATGCAATGTCCAGAAGTATTAAGAATGATTGTGTCACCTCTGAATATGTCAATTTATATTGTGCACTAACCCTCTAATGAGTTGTTTCGAGTTTGGTGTGGAGGAAGTTTTCAAGGGTCAAGAGAGGAGGATGATATACTACGATCAAGGAGAGTGAAAGCTCTAAGCTTGGGGATGCACCCGGTGGTTCACCCCTGCATATATCAAGAAGACTCAAGCGTCTAAGCTTGGGGATGCCCAAGGCATCCCCTTCTTCATCAACAAATTATCAGGTTCCTCCCCCGAAACTACATTTTTATTCGGCCACATCTTATGTGCTTTGCTTGGAGCGTCTGTTTGTTTGTTTTTGTTTTTGTTTTGTTTGAATAAAATGGATCCTAGCATTCACTTTATGGGAGAGATACACGCTCCGCTGTAGCATATGGACAAGTATGTCCTTGGTTTCTACTCATAGTATTCATGGCGAAGTTTCTCCTTCGTTAAATTGTTATATGGTTGGAATTGGAAAATGATACATGTAGTAATTGCTATAATGTCTTGGGTAATGTGATACTTGGCAATTGTTGTGCTCATGTTTAAGCTCTTGCATCATATACTTTGCACCCATTAGTGAAGAAATACATAGAGCATGCTAAAATTTGGTTTGCATAATTGGTTTCTCTAAGGTCTAGATAATTTCTAGTATTGAGTTTGAACAACAAGGAAGACGGTGTAGAGTCTTATAATGTTTCCAATATGTCTTTTATGTGAGTTTTGCTGCACCGGTTCATCCTTGTGTTTGTTTCAAATAACCTTGCTAGCCTAAACCTTGTATCGAGAGGGAATACTTCTCATGCATCCAAATACTTGAGCCCACACTATGCCATTTGTGTCCACCATACCTACCTACTACATGGTATTTCCCGCCATTCCAAAGTAAATTGCTTGAGTGCTACCTTTAAACAATTCAAAATTTATTACCTCTGATTTGTGTCAATGTTTTATAGCTCATGAGGAAGTATGTGGTGTTTATCTTTCAATCTTGTTGGGCAACTTTCACCAATGGACTAGTGGCTTCATCCGCTTATCCAATAATTTTGCAAAAAGAGCCGGCAATGGGATTCCTGATCCCAAATTAACAAACTAAAAATAGACACTCCTCCATGGTATGTGATTGTTGGACGGCACCCGAAGGATTCGGTTAGCCATGGCTTGTGTAAGCAAAGGTTGGGAGGAGTGTCATCATAATAAAACTAAAATAAAAGGGCACTCCTTCATGGTATGAGATTGTTGGCAGGCACCCGAGGATTCGGTTAGCCATGGTTTGTGAAAGAAAGGTTGGAAGGAGTGCCATCCAAAAATAAAATAAAATGGGAGCCGCTCTTTGAAGGTTTGTCCGGCAAGGGGGTTAGAGTACCCGCTACCATTCGTTGACAACAACATACACCTCTCAAAACTTTATTTTTATGCTCTCTTTATGTTTTCAAAATCAAAGCTCTAGCACAAATATAGCAATCGATGCTTTCCTCTTTGAAGGACCATTCTTTTACTTTCATTGTTGAGTCAGTTCACCTATTTCTCTCCATCTCAAGAAGCAAACACTTGTGTGAACTCGTGCATTGATTCCTACATACTTGCTTATTGCACTTATTATATTACTCTATGTTGACAATATCCATGAGATATACATGTTACAAGTTGAAAGCAACCGCTGAAACTTAATCTTCTTTTGTGTTGCTTCAATACCTTTACTTTGAATTATTGCTTTATGAGTTAACTCTTATGCAAGACTTATTGATGCTTGTCTTGAAGTGCTATTCATGAAAAAGTCTTTGCTTTATGATTCAGCTTGTTTACCCATGTCATATACATTGTTTTGATCGCTGCATTCACTACATATGCTTTACAAATAGTATGATCAAGTTTATGATGGCATGTCACTCCGTAAATTATCTTTGTTATCGTTTTACCTCGCTCGGGACGAGCAGTAACTAAGCTTGGGGATGCCGATACGTCTCCAACGTATCGATAATTTCTTGTGTTCCATGCCACATTATTGATGTTATCTACATGTTTTATGCACACTTTATGTCATATTCGTGCATTTTCCGGAACTAACCTATTAACAAGATGCCGAAGTGCCGCTCCCGTTTTCTGCTGTTTTTGGTTTCGAAATCCTAGTAACGAAATATTCTCGAATCGGACGAAATCAACGCCAAAGTTCCTATTTTCATCTAAGCATCCAGAACACCCGGAAGGACCGCAGGGGGCCACAGGGCCACCAAACCCTAGGCCGGCGCGGCCGGAGGGGGCCGCGCCGCCCTATGGTGTGGCCCCCTGTCAGCCCTCCCGCGCCGCCTCTTCGCCTATATAAAGCCCCCGGATCGAAAACCCGAGACCAATTGACGAAACCCACGTAAACCTGCCGCAGCCGCCGCCATCGCGAAGCCAAGATCCGGGGGACAGGATCTCCGTTCCGCACGCCGCCGGAGCGGGGAAGTGCCCCGGAAGGCTTCTCCATCGACACCGCTGCCATCTCCACCGCCATCTTCATCACCGCCGCTGCTCCCATGAGGAGGGAGTAGTTCTCCATCGAGGCTCGGGGCTGTACCGGTAGCTATGTGGTTCATCTCTCTCCTATGTAGTTCAATACAATAATCTCATGAGCTGCCCTACATGATTGAGATTCATATGATGATGCTTTTAATCTAGATGTCATTATGCTAGTCAAGTGAGTTTTACTTATGTGATCTCCGGAGACTCCTCGTCCCACGTGTGTAAAGGTGACAAGTGTGTGCACCGTGTGGGTCTCTTAGGCTAGATTTCACAGAATACTTACTCATTGAATGGCATAGTGAGGTGCTTATTTATATCTCTTTAAGATTGCAGCATGTTGTATCACAATTTATCTATGTGCTACTCTAGTGATGTGTTATTAAAGTAGTTTATTCCTCCCGCATGTGTGCAAAGGTGACAGTGCGTGCACCGTGTTAGTACTTGGTTTATGCTATGATCATGATCTCTTGTAGATTATGGAGTTAACTATTGCTATGATAATATTGATGTGATCTATTCCTCCTACATATGCATGAAGGTGACAAGTGTGCATGCTATGCTAGTACTTGGTTTAGTCTCGTTGATCTATCTTACACTTAAGGTTACTAAAACATGAGCATTATTGTGGAGCTTGTTAACTCCGGCATTGAGGGTTCGTGTAATCCTACGCAATGTGTTCATCATCCAACAAAAGTGTAGAGTATGCATTTATCTATTCTGTTATGTGATCAATGTTGAGAGTGTCCACTAGTGAAAGTGTAATCCCTAGGCCTTGTTCCTAAATACTGCTGAGTTACTACCGCTTGTTTACTACCGTCGCGTTACTACCGCTGAGTTACTACCGCTTGTTTACTCGTTTTCATCGCGTTACTACCGCTGCAATACCACCACCATCAACTACGCGCCAAGCACTTTTCTCGGCACCGTTGCTACTGCTCATACTTATTCATACCACCTCGTATTTCACTATCTCTTCGCCGAACTAGTGCACCTATTAGGTGTGTTGGGGACACAAGAGACTTCTTGCTTTGTGGTTGCAGGGTTGCATGAGAGGGATATCTTTGACCTCTTCCTCCCTGAGTTCGATAAACCTTGGGTATCCACTTAAGGGAAACTTGCTGCCGTTCTACAAACCTCTGCTCTTGGAGGCCCAACACTGTCTACAGGAAAGGAGGGGGAACGTAGACATCAAGCACTTTTCTCGGCGCCGTTGCCGGGAGGAAAGGTAAAAGGCTCTCATCCCGTGTAAAGTATTTTTCTCGGCGCCGTCGTGTGTGTGCTCAAAGCTATTTCCTTTAGATCCTGCAATTGCAACTTTTTGTTTCTTGTTTACACTAGTTTGGCATAATGGACAACAATGAGCTTCTTGTTCTATTTCCTGATTTAAAACATGGATTGTTTGATGCGAAAATTAAAAAACCTATGAAATCTTATTTGCATGCCGGTAGTAATATTAGTATGAACGTTTCGAACACCATTGTTGATAATGATATAGAAAGTTCTAAGCTTGGGGAAGCTGGTTTTCATGATATTTTTAGTCCCCCAAGCATTGAGGAGAAAATTTTCTTTGATGATACTTTGCCTCCTATTTCTGATGATTATAATGATAGTGGTCTTTTGATGCCACCTACTGCTGAGAGTAAATTTTGTTGTGATTATACTATGCCTCCTACACTTGATGAGAATAATAATGATAGCTACTTTGTTGAATTTGCTCCCACTACAACTAATAAAATTGATTATGCTTATGTTGGGAGTAGTAATAATTTTATGCATGAGACTCATGATAAGAATGTTTCATGTGATAGTTATATTGTTGAGTTTGCTCATGTTGCTACTGAAAGTTATTATGAGAGAGGAAAATATGGTTGTAGAAATTTTCATGTTACTAAAACACCTCTCTATGTGCTGAAATTTTTGAAGCTATACTTGTTTTATCTTCCTATGCTTGTTACTTTGCTCTTCATGAACTTGTTTATTTACAAGATTCCTATGCATAGGAAGCATGTTAGACTTAAATGTGTTTTGAATTTGCCTCTTGATGCTCTCTTTTGCTTCAAATACTATTTCTTGCGAGTGCATCATCAAAACTCGCTGAGCCCATCTTAATGGCTATAAAGAAAAGAACTTCTTGGGAGATAACCCATGTGTTATTTTGCTACAGTACTTTGTTTTATATTTGTGTCTTGGAAGTTGTTTACTACTGTAGCAACCTCTCCTTATCTTAGTTTTGAGTTTTGTTGTGCCAAGTTAAGCCGTTGATAGAAAAGTAAGTACTAGATTTGGATTACTGCGCAGTTCCAGATTTCTTTGCTGTCACGAATCTGAGCCCACTGCCCTGCAGGAAGCTCAGAAAATTATGCCAATTTACGTGCATGATCCTCAGATATGTACGCAACTTTCATTAAATTTGAGCATTTTCATTTGAGCAAGTCTGGTGCCATTTTAAAATTCGTCAATACGAACTGTTCTGTTTTGACAGATTCTGCCTTTTATTTCGCATTGCCTCTTTCGCTATGTTGGATGAATTTCTTTGATCCGCTAATGTCCAGTAGCATTATGCAATGTCCAGAAGTATTAAGAATGATTGTGTCACCT
>NC_061513.1:340995525-341008419 GCF_022539505.1 Lolium rigidum | reverse complement strand
CTTGGCCCGTTATATATAAAGCTCACAAGACATAGTAGCGATACAACACACACACCCAAGCGAATAGTCTGATGCCATAGTTATTACAAGCCACAGATACCAAGCAGTCTATCAGGGGAGAACCTCAAGCAACTACAAGAAAAGCAGAAGGTGGCGGCCGTCGCACCCCGTCCGTCCGTCCGCATCATCCACCATCATCCTCTCGGAGCCGCCGATGAAGTCTCCTAACCTCGTCCAGCGCCGCGTCCAGCAGCGGTAAGTCCGTCGGTCTGACCAGAACCCTCCAGCTCTGCATATGAATAGACATTTTGAAGATGGCGTCAGCCGGATTGTTGATCAGGGATCCCTCTATAGCTAGCTTGTTGCGGATGTTCCAAAGGGCCCAACATTGAGCCGCGAAGGTATACCACGCTAACCTACGGAGACGACCCGAAAGGCCATTAACAATGGCAATGAAATCCGCGACCCCTGCCGGATTCCAGGAGCAGTGCAGGAGTTCCCTAATTCCTGCCCACATGAATTTAGCGATCTGACATTTGAAGAAGATGTGATCGCAAGTTTCCCAATCCCCACAGAGGGCACAGCTGCCGTCGGAGGGGCCTCTACGCTTCACCGGTTGGTCCCTGCCGGGAGCCGACCCACGATGAGCTGCCAAAGAAATACACGAATCTTAGGCGGTACCCTAGTGCGCCAGACCTCTTTGAAGTGGGCAATTGCCCCGCCCTGGGACAGCTTGCAGTACATGGAGTTGGTGGAGTACTCCCCGGAAGGCTCCAATGCCCATCGGACTTCATCCTCCCCTTCCAAGACAGGGTGAAGGTCGAAGATCCTGCAAAGGTTCTCCCATTCCACCGTCTCAGCGAGACCGAAGGAGCGTCGGAATCTGATCCGCCAGCCATCATTGTTGCGGACGCCTTCCACCGTAGCGAAGTGGTTGTCACAGCAAGCGAAGAGCCGCGGGAAGGAAAGACGCAAGGGTCCCGGACCCGTCCACCAGTCAAGCCAGAAATAGGTCCGCCTCCCATTGCGCACCTTGTGCCTGGCCCCCATCTTGAAGTACCATTTAATCTTCTGGATGGCATTCCAAAACTGGGAGCCCTTGGTGGGCACTTCCGGGGAGAACAGGTCGTTGTCACCCAGGTATTTGGCCCTCAGAAGATCTGCCCAAAGCCCCTCACTGTTTTGATATATCTTCCAAATCCATTTTAGCATGAGAGCGATAGAACTTCGTGTTGAGGATACCCAATCCTCCAAAGGCCTTAGGCTTGCACACCGTAGCCCAGTCAACCATGTGGTATTTGCGCTTGGTGCCCACTCCTTCCCAAAAGAAGCGGGAACGATGCCGATTCATGGCCCCATGAGTCGCATCGTGCAAGAGGTAGAGTCCCATAGCGAACAACGGAAGGCTAGAGAGGCAAGAGTTGGTAAGTTCAAGCCTCCCAGCAGAGGCAAGGAACAATCCTTGCCAAGGTTCCACCCTGTGGCCCACCTTCTCAGTGAGGAAGTTCCAGTCCGCCACTGAGAGGGGTCTATCGCTAACAGGGAGGCCAAGATATGTAAACGGCAAGCTCCCTAGCTTGCAGTTGAGGGCATCAGCTACCCTAAGCTGTTCCCGGTCGGTGACCCCAGTCACCACCACTTCGCTCTTTGCAAAGTTGATTTTGAGCCCTGACATGTTCTCGAAACAGAGGAGCAGAAGCTTAAGGTTAGCCACGCCAACGTCCGAGGGGTCAAGGAGGATCAGGGTGTCATCTGCGTACTGGAGGTGGGTAACACCACCGGGAATGAGGTGTGGCACGACCCCCTGGAGGTGCCCCGACTCGCAGGCCCTAGCAATAATGGTCGCTAAAGAGTCCACCATAAAGTCAAAAAGAATCGGTGAGAGAGGATCCCCTTGTCGCACTCCCCGCGCATTACGGAAGTATCCCCCAATGACACCATTGACATTTACTGCAGTCTGGCCGCCCGAGACCAACTGCAGAAGTCGGTGCACAATCATGGGAGAGAAACCCTTGCGGAGTAGGACCTCCCTCAGGAAGCCCCAACTCACACGGTCGAAGGCCTTCTCAAAATCAAGCTTGAGGATGAGACCTCGCAGCTTTTTGACTCTCAGTTCATGAGCAATCTCGTGTAGAGCCAGCACGCCCTCGTGCAGGCATCTACATTTGATGAAAGCAGTTTGGCTACGATCAATAATTCTAAGCGCAACCGGAGCTAGGCGAGTGGCGTAGGCTTTAGCAATGAATTTAAAAACAACATTGATGAGAGCAATAGGCCTAAACTGCTTGATGTTGTCCGCGCCTTGGGATTTAGGAATAAGGGAGATCACCCCAAAGTTAAGGCGAGCAACGTCGATCCTCCCTAGGACAAAATCATTGAGCAATTGGAGGATAGGAGCTTTAAGAGTTCCCGAGAACATCTTAAAGAAGAGGACAGGGAAGCCATCAGGGCCTGGTGCCGAGTCTTGCTTCATGCCGGCCAGGACCTCATCCAGCTCGTCTCCAGTGAAGGTAAGCTCGAGAGCCCTATTCTCAGCCTCCCCAACCCTTTTGTCCTCAGGCCAAAGATTGTGAGCGAGGGAGAAGGCTCTCTCCCCCCCCTCTGTGCCCAACAAACCATGGTAGAATTGGTAGACATGACCCATCATGTCTTCTTGAGCGGTGAGCTCACCCTCAGCAGTGATAAGCCTGGGGATCATGCATTTCCTTCGCCTCCCATTGGCGAAGGCGTGAAAGAAAGCTGTGCAGGAATCCCCTTTGAGGGTCCACTGGAGTCTACTCCGTTGCCTCCAATACTCCTCTTCAAGCCCGTCTAAGTGGACCACCTGGTCCTCGAGGAAAGAGCGGAGGGCCCACCCCTCCTCGTCGAGCCCCGCCGAATCCGCTGACCTGTCCAGCTCCTGGATCTGGCCGATGAGGTCGGCCCTCGCCTGGCGACGTAGCTTGCCAAGATTAGCACCCCAGCCCCGAAGATGCTGCCTGAGGCATCTTGCAATACACTGCCAGAGGTCGACGCTGCTGCGATGCGGCCCCATCGCAAGAATGCAGTGGTCGAGTTTGTCCTTGACCATTTGCTCAAACCCGGCTACCCTAAGCCACCAAGTCTGAAAGATAAACCTCGCAGGCCTCCTGAGCCCCTGCTCACCCTCATCTAGGAGGAGGGGGTTGTGATCCGAACCCACCCTCGTGACCGCAGAGAGCGAGCAGAGCGGGAAGATCTGTTCCCACGAGGGTGAAACAAACACCCTGTCCAGGACGGAGCGGACTGGAGAGAGCTGCTTGTTGGTCCAAGTAAACCTGGAGCCAGTCCTATTAATCTCCCGTAAGGACATCGAAGCAATGGCATCATTGAACTGGCGCACCCTAGGCCAGTTAATGTTACAATTGTTCTTGTCATCCGCACCCCGGATGAGGTTGAAGTCGCCCCCACGACAAGAGGGTAGCGGCAGGCTAGCACCTCCGCCACAAGCTCATCCAAGAACTCCCTAGACTTGGAATGGTCAGCAGGGCCGTAAACGAGAATGCAAGTCCAGATTAGCCGCTTGCTGCGGTGGTAAATGTCGGCGCTAAGGAAATATCTGCCTTTCCTCCAGGTTCCTACCTCAAAGGATTCATCACGGAACCCCAGCAGCATCCCCCCGGATTGGCCATTGGCCGGAACCCAATTCCAGTTGAACTGGCCGCCCTGCTCAAGGCTCCGCAGTTCAGCCGTCGAAAAATCCTGTTTGACCGTTTCTTGAAGACCCAGGATGTCAATTCGCTCATGTTGCATATAGTCCCGAAGTTGGGTGCGACGCCCTCGTCCCCCAAACCCTCGCAGATTGTAAAAAAGGGATCTCATTTCGACGAGCGCCGCTTGTACTGCCTCGTGGAGACAGGCCTCACAGTTGCCTTGACACACTTGCAAATAGGACGTGACCGTGACGCACCGGACACGCCAAGGGCCGAAGAGGGCCGAGCCTCCACCGCAGCATCGACCCGGGTGGCCGACGTCGAGGCCCCTGCCTCGGGCAAAGCCGGTTCCGGCGTGGCCTCCCCTTGGGCCACGGTCGGGTTTGCGTCCTCCTGAGCAGCAGCCGCAGCCTCGGCCTCCCTAGCCAGGCGATAGGCGGCCTCCACAATTGCAGCCTGAACTTTCTCCTTAGCCCTTATAATGGATAGGGCCTCCTCCGGCTCCCCCGCCGAGGGGTTAAACACCAAGCAGCTATCTAGGACGACAGCGGAAAGATGCGAATCAGGTAGAAGATCAAGGATAGCAAAATCGTTACCTTTTTCCTTGCCAATGGGCGTCGTCTTCCCCTCCAGGTTCTTCTCAGCAGTTAGTTGTTGCGCCCGAGCCAGCGCCGAGGTTCCAGGCGCGACAGTCGAGGTCCTTGCGCTCTTCCGCACCGCCGAGGCTGGAGTGGCCGGTGCGCGCTTGGAGTAGATGGCCTTGGAGCGCAGACCTTGGGCCAGTGGCGTGGCCACCGCCACCTCCTTCACCAGATCCCCAGCCGCCCTCTCCTGCACCTCCAGAACCTCCTCATCAGACGCATCAACAGCCTCCATCGCCACCGGGCTGCACGCGCGCGGTGGGGAGCTCCGCGCCAGTCTCGCCACCTTGGCCGGCGGACCCTCCGCCCGCTGGCTGTCATCCACCCACGATGGCAGCGGGTCAGAGAGGTGGGAGTCGAGTTCACCAGACTCCAGCGACTCCTCAAGCGAGCCAAGAGAGCCCCCGGCCAACTTGGACTTGGCCGCCTCAAGGGGACGCGGGGAAGGAAGGACAACATCTGCGGAGTTTAGGTTAGACCCGTATTGGTCCAGAGGCATACCCAGCCCAGGCACCTGTTGCGTCCCTGCCGATTTCGAGCCAGACGGGCCCGAGGCACCTCCGGCCACCGTGGGCTGAGCATCGCCCTTGTCCTTGTCCTTGCTGCCCCGCCGGCCATGTTTGTTCCACTCGCTGTCCGAAGACAGCTCATCAGAGTCATCATCATCCAGATCCTGGCGCGGTGGTGGCGGTGGCGGACCCCCCGTCCCCGACCCCGGAGCACCACGCGGCGGCGCCTCAGCTTGCACCCCAACAATGAATCCCTCACCATTCACGAAGACTTGAACAGAGCCTTTGATCCGCTCCGGGTAGCGGCAGTGGAAGCGCATGCGGATAGGCTCACGGTCACTTTTCTGGACGGAGAGCTCGTCAACGTCGATAGGCCTCCCGATCATGGTGAAGGCAGCCATGAGGCGATCCTTGACCCGCAGGTCCTCCGGCACCCCTGTGAGGCGGACCCAGGTAGAAGGGAGGACCAGACTCGGCCTTGGTGCCAGAAATGCCTCCCTAATCTCAGTGTCAATCTTGCTAAGCGGAAGGTGCAGCTTTCCGCTTCCAGTGCTCAGCTTCAGAGTTTGCCGCGTAGGGAAGACCACGGAGAATTCCGAGTCCGTGAGCTTGCAGACCTGCCAGTCCCACAATTCATCCACAAGGTGCTTCAGTTCATCCGACAGCTGTTCCGCGGAGAGCGGGGCCGCACCGAACTTGATGATGGCGGAAAAGACCTCGCCATTGCCCCGCCCACCCCGCAGCGGCTCGACGTCGATGTTGTAGAAGCCGCCGCCAGTGATGGCGTGGCCCATGGTCTGCAGCC
This sequence comes from Lolium rigidum, assembly GCF_022539505.1. Classification (NCBI taxonomy): domain Eukaryota; kingdom Viridiplantae; phylum Streptophyta; class Magnoliopsida; order Poales; family Poaceae; genus Lolium; species Lolium rigidum. The sequence continues at coordinate 341,002,793 of NC_061513.1, read as the reverse complement.
TCATTCCCTTGCCCCTAGACGGACAGTTCGCCGACGAGTGCCCCTCCCCGAAGCACACGACGCAGAGCGGGTCGAAAGAGCAGTCAGATTGGTAATGACCCTCCCTCCCACATTTGAAACACTCACCCGCCGCCGGAGCCCCTGTTCGAGCGGCAGGGATTTGCTTGGCTTTGCCCTTGGCCTGCTGCTGACCATCCCCTGATGGGTTACCCGCAGCCTTCTTCCCCTTGTTCTTGTGCTGCTGCCCACGCTGATTGCCTTGCGGGAAGCGCTCGCCTTGCGCCGGTGGCCCGAAACCCCTGTTCGCGTTGCCATCACCACGACGGTTGGCCAGAGCCTCCTCACGCCAGCGCTGCTCCTCCCACCACGGAGGCGGGGGCCCGTAGTCGCCGAAGTCGCCCCGGCCACGCTCTTGGTCACCTCCATCCAGCCGGCCGTCCAGGCGGCTAGGCCCGTCGAGGTAGCGGTAGCCGCCTCCCTCTTGACGCCCGCCGCCGCCACCGTCTTGCCGACCGCCACCCCCGCCGCTGCCTCCGTCTTGACGACCACCGCCGCCGCCGCCACCTTCTTGCCGTCCGCCGTTGTCCTGGCGCCCTCCAGCCACACGCCCACCACCATCCTGCCGGCGCCCGCCCCCATCTCCGTCGTGGCGCACCCCAGAGCCCTCGTCGTAGCGCCTCTTGCGCCCCTCGTCGTAGCCGCCCGCCATGACCGCAGCCGCAAAGGAGCGGAGCAGCGGCGTCGGATCCGGAATGCGGCGGAGGAGGCGGTGTCGCGGAGCGAGAGGGTCAGAGAGGCGCCGTCTCACTTCTTGCTGTCTAGCAGGAAACCCTAAAGATGGGTCAGTTTGCCCCGAAGGGAGCCAGAGCCATCTAAAGCGGATGGCCGAACTTGGGCCAGATGGGCTTTGCAGCCCCCGCCCCGACTGGAAGGCCAAGTCCGCCCCAGACGGGCTTTCCAGCCCACGCCCCGACTGGGATGCCAAGTCCACCCCAGATGTGCTGGGCCGGGCCAACGCCAGGCCCAAAGGTTGAATGACCCCTCCTTCCAGCCCAGTAGGAGTAGAGGCCACGTCACCCACGGTCAACGAGGCAGGGACCGGGCCCATCCCGTCCTCCGCCGCGCTCCCAGATTCGAAATTTGAACACGCCGGAGAGGCCGCCGGAGGAGCCGCCGGAGAGGCCGCCGGCGAGGTCCCCAGGGGGCCCACCCCCGCACCCGATACCCCAAGAACCGCCACCGCAGGCTCCAGCAAAGGCGCAGCCACCCGAGCCGAGGAGAGGGGCCGCTGCCGCCGACCTCGCCGAGGTCCCTCCGCGTCGCCCAGACGCCGGAAGCGCGGGGGCGCCGAGCCGCCGCATCTGGAAGGTCGACCGCCGGGGGCAAAGGCCGAACGCTTCGAAGCCGGGAGGGAGCCCCCAAGCTCCACAGCCTGGAGCACGAAATCCTCCAAGGTACATCTGGCCGGCGGCCGACGCTGCCCCTGCTCCGAATCCGAGCCGCCGCCGTCGGAGCCCTCAGAGGAGAGGGACAACGTGTCGCCGTCCACGCAGGCATCCCTTGCCCAGAACTTGCCCCAGTTCCTCCCCGCCCCTGGGGAAGGCACCGAGCGCAGGGGAGGCGCCCTCTTCTCCGGCGACGCGCACCGCCGCGCCGAGGAGCGGGCCCTCGCAGAGCCGTCGCTAAGGTCGCCAGAATCGCCTTCGTCTTCGCCAGAGAGCATGTTTTCCCCGTTTAATTACCGGCACACCACAATATCCAATCGCAATCTAGGGCCTAAGCCAGCGGAGAGGGCACTTAAGAACAAGAAAAACAATGTATGGGGCGTCACCACGAACGCAAAGAAAGCCTAGGCAACAGCCACCATCGCAGCCATGGAACATGTCAAGCTCGTCCTGGCCATCCAGGCCAAGGCCAAGGCCAACGCACAAATCTTCACCTCCCACGCTGATGTGCATGCCGTCATGATGAACAAGGGCGAGGCACTCACTGATGCAAGGGCGTAGATCACCGGCACCCCCACAACAAGGTCTTTCACGTACGTGGCCACACCGCGGACTCTGCTGCTACGGTCTCCTTTAAAGTTGAAATGTCATGCCCCACCTAGAACGTTCAGGGGCCGCCCCGACTCGGTGGGTCACGATCATCATCTTCGGTGACCCATTTTTTGTAGGGAGGCCTGGTTGCGCATGTCTCTAACCAGAACCGCACGCCTGTGCCCGACGATTCAAGTCAAGTGGCGGGATTTGGTGCTACCATTGGATATTCTCCAGGCCGCAAGATTATAAAACATATAAATTTGGTATGATTGCAGGTGCAAAATAGAGGATTCTGAAATAGAGAAAAAACTGCAGCAATTAGTCATTTAGATGAAACAAATAAAAACATAGGAAACCTTGTCCTACGCAAATGAGAGTATAAAAGAGAGGTTAAAGTGAAGTTGAAATTCTTATGTGATTGAGGTGTATCTACGCAATCCATAATTTTGGGGCTATCATTCCTTTGTTCGAAAGGGCTTCCTAAGAAAAAATTATATGCATTAGATTCCTCAAATAAATGTTAGTAAAAAAATCTTTCAAGTCGCCAATGTCCTCCTAACAGTACCATAAGAGCATCTCCAGTCGCGTCCCCCAAACCGTCCCCCAAACCGCGCCGGATTGAGCGTTTGGGGGACGTGTTTTGCTCGTGCCGCGTTTGGGGGACGTCGCTCCCCAGCCGCGTCCCCCAAACGCCGCCCCCAAATGAATATTTGTGCAGGAAAATAAAGGTTTTCATTCAATTTCGATTATATATTACAAAGTTTGAATGAAAACGGCTAGATTTCATCTAAACCTAGGCTACGGACCGCCCGGCGGCGCGTTCGACGGCCCCGCCCCGTCGTCGCCTCCCCTACGCCGCAGCTCCTCCTGCGCGCGCCTCCTCTCCTTGCGTTCGGCGATGGCCGGACGGTGCCGCTCCCGCCGATAGTCCTCCTCCGCCCTCCCTCGCTGGGCCGGCGGAGGGAGAGCTCGACGGCGCGACGAATCCGCGCCTCTTCGCGGGCACGGGCGTCGTCCCGGAGCTTCTTCTCCGACTCGAAGGACTCGACGAGGGCGCGTTGCTGATCGGCCGTCTCGTCCGGGTGCGGGCGTCGTCGTCGAACCGGTCCGAACTCGTCGTCGTCGTCGTCGTCGTCGCTCCTCCACCTCGGTCTCCTCCGCCTCGGCCTCCTCCTCCATTGGCGCCTCCTCCTCCACATCCGTTGGCGCCTCCATCATCGCCGCCGCATACGCGTCGGCCGCCGCCAACCGCTCCGCCCGCCTCCCCCATAGCGCCGTAAGCGCCGACTCCCGCCGTCGACGCTCCTCCGCCGTCGCCTGCTGCGCCGGAGCTCGATCGACTCACGCCGCCGGCGCTCGATCGAGTCACGCCGTTCACGGAACAGCGCCTGCCGCTCATCGCGCTGGCGCCGGCGCTCGTCCGCCCATCGCTGCTCCATGTCCTCCCGGAACCGGCGCCGTCGCGCCTCTTGTCCCGTCGAGGCGTCGAACGCCGCAACGGTGTCGCACCGCTGCTCCCGCCACGCTGCGCCGCCGCGGCCTCCTCGGCTGCGGAGGCGGGGGCGGAGAACGCCGCAAGATCCGCCGCCCGCTGCGCCTCACGCCGCCGGCGGGCCTCCTCCTCGAGTGCCGCACGCCGCTGCCGGCTCGTCAATGGAGGAGACGGCGGTGGAGGGAAGTGGCCATCGCCGGGCGGTTCGCCATTGCCACTGGTGATGGAGGAGACGGCTGTGGAGCGACGAGGGCTGTGTTTGTTGGCGGCGGGGTGTGGTGGCTACCATTGATGAGCCGGGAGACCTTTTATAGACGCCGGCGTCGGGAAGAAAGCGCGGGAACAGACGAGAAGAGGCGGGAAGATCGCGCGGGAACGGGCGGTGGCATGCGAACGCCGGCGACGCGTGGAGGCCGCGCAGCACCGACGAGACGTCTCGCCTGCCCCTCCGTCGCCATTAAGGCAAAGATGCCGCCGTGTGTCACTGCGCGCGAATAACTTCCGTCGCGAGGTAGGCGACGGTTAGGTTAAAATTAGCCGTGCCGCCGACGCGTCGGCCCCGCCACTCCCCGCCTCGCTTTCGTTGTGTCCGGCGTCCCCGGAGCGTCCCCGTGGGACGGGGACGGGCTCGGGCGCCGGACACCGTATCGGGCCGCGCCGGACAAAAATGGGCTTTGGGGGACGCGGCTGGAACGCTTTTTTTGTCCGGCGCGCCCCAAATCGCTTTGGGGGACGGTTTGGGGGACGCGACTGGAGATGCTCTAACACTGCAACCAAAATACCACGCTTGAAAGTAGCGCTGGAACATTTGGCGCAACCAAAAATGTTCAAATCTAGTTTTTTTCATTTTTTTTTATTTAATTTCAAGTTTAAGATTTGCAAAGATGTTGGATTTACATGACTATCCTAAAACTCAACCTAGTAGCAGGTGAGCGGGACCTGCGGTTTTGAACCTAGCGAAAAGACAAGATAATACCAAGACCACTGCAGGAAACAAATGCTATGGTGAACGACGATGAAAGGAGAGAAAAAAAATAGTGGTCAGTACTCGAGTAGGGCAGCAGTCAGGCGTCATCGACCATCCTCTTTTTTCCTTTGATCTGATCTGCTGCTCCATCAACTGTTACTTTGCCTTCGCTTTCATTTTTAGTTGCAGGTAATAATTATCGGATTGCACTAGCCGCAGGGCGCAGGCCCCTTCACGGCCTCACGGGCCGCTGCGCGTTTTGTTGATGGCCTCTGCATCTGGTCAGAACAAAAAAGATGGTGTTCAAGTTCTGTTCACCTTGCTCTGTTGATGGCATTTGCTGTATCCTGTCTAATTCGGGAAGATGGAGGAGAGTGAGATGGATTGAGTGCTAAGACGATGTTAATTGCCAGTATAATTCCGAATGTCCGTTAGAGACAAGGAAGAGCCCCCTAAAAATAAAAGAGACAAGGAAGAGAGAAAGAAAAAAACTGGAGTGTGAGAATGAACAGAAAAGAGCAGTGGAAGGAAAAGAAGACCACGGAGTCTTGCACTCTTGCGCGCCCGCTGTCTCGTAGAACCGGACAGCCCCTGATATATCCTCCACCACGCAAGTCCGGAAAGTGACAAAGGACGCCGCACCGCGCCGCGGAATTGAAGACCCGCGCGCGGCCATACCCTGACAAAGCGAGGCCGATCCGATCGAGTGCCGCGCGGGAGAACACGGCGTCACATCGGCCGCGTCGCTCTCCGGCTCAAGAGCGCCATCACCCATCATTCCTCCCCTCTCATGGCGTGCGCGCGTTTGCTACTAGCTAGCCAGAATTGGGTGGTGCCACCACATTCCTCAGGACATACTATCTAGCATGGCGATACAAATATAGTTCAATTCTATCCGCTTAGATATTTTTTTTTTGAGAATATTCTATCCGTTTAGATAGATCAGTGGAAGAAATTTGGGTCGCCATTTAGCTTACCAGGCCAGCGCGCACAGCGGTGCGGCCCATTGTGTTCACGCCGGCCACTTGGCTCGCTTACCAAAGATAAACTAATAAACTGAATTTGAACACATTTTAAAACCCTAAATATTGCATTCATTCAAACAAAATTTACACTGAAAAAAATTAAACCCTAATTTCCAGCGCCACCATCATATTTATCGCCGGAGACAATTTCAATGAACAGCGGAGGCGTCCACAGCCCTGCTGCGCCTAAGCAGGGACCTCTGACGGCATGTATTGCAGCGGGTGCAGCAAGTACTGTGGCAAAATGTGTGTGTCCCCAGCCTCCTGTGATCAACAAGCGTGGTTATCGCAACAAGATTCTTGTTTGGCGTCGACTAGTCGACGAGCTAGATTAATGGATGAAGTCGTAGCTGCTCAATGTACGTGGTGTACCACTCGTCGTATGGCATCTTTTCGATGAGGCCTTGTGGGAGTGCCGTAAACCACCCACGGTATTAATGATTATATTGTTTGTGGAGAATTAACACCCTCATATTTGGAGAAAACCAACTATTAAGAAATAGAATCTTGAAGATACACAGATAGGTCTATGTAGACCAAAGGACCAAGGGGGCTTGGGAATTGAGGTTTTAGATATTAATAATAAGTGTTTGATTGGCAAATGGCTTTATAAAATGCTTAATGAAGAAGGAGTGTGGCAGGAGCTGCTACAAAACAAGTATCTTAGTAATAAAACTCTTTCCGCGGCTGAGGCTAACCCAAATGATTCACCCTTCTGGAAGGGTTTAATGAGTGTCAAGAATGAATTTTTTGAAAGGGGGCTGTTTGTCATTGGTGATGGGCAGAAAACCCGTTTTTGGGAAGATACCTGGCTTGGGACATGTCCCCTAGCGGAGCAATTTCCCTCTCTGTACAATATAGCAAGAAAGTCGAATGTTACTGTAGCTGATGTCATGGGATCTATACCTCTGAATATTAGTTTTAGAAGAACATTATCTCATGACAAATGGACGGCTTGGGTCAGCTTGTTGGAGCGCCTAATGGAGGTGCAACTGTCACAGGATCCGGACAGGTTTATTTGGCGGCTCAGTGCAAATGGAAAATTTTCGGTAAAGTCATTTTATGTTGATCTCATGAATGACCATACTGTGTTCCTGAAGAAATATATATGGAGATTGAAGGTCCCACTAAAGATTAGGATTTTTATGTGGTTCCTAAATAAGAAAGTCTTACTCACAAAGGATAATTTAGCTAAGAGAAAATGGACAGGATCAATCAAGTGTGCTTTCCGTAGTTCTGATGAATCTATTGAACATCTCTTTATTAAATGCCCCTTTGCCAGATTAATTTGGAAAGTTGTGCATTTTACTTTCAGTATTTCCCCACCGGCCAATATCAAGAACTTATTTGGGAACTGGCTTAATGGAATTGAGAAAAAAACGAAAGCTCGAATTCGTGTAGGAGTTTGTGCTTTGTTATGGGCAATTTGGAATTGTCGCAATGATATTGTGTTTAACAGAGCGGAAGGTGTCTTCTTTTTGCAGGTTATTCACAAGGCTACTTATTGGATCCACATGTGGTCATTCCTTCAGCCGGAGGAGCAGCGTACACATATGGACTCTGGATGCACTCGACTGATGGCGGTCGTTCGGGCTATCTTCAGCCAGGGTGGTTGGCAGCGTGCGGATAGGATAAAATATGTTTAGAATGTAATATGCATGGGTGTATTAGATATTCTTCTGGTATTACTGTTTTTTGGTGGCTTATCTTTGTGAGCACCTTATGTGAGCGTTGAAGACTAAGTT
>NC_061513.1:340874818-340995425 GCF_022539505.1 Lolium rigidum | reverse complement strand
GACACCACGCCGTCGTGTCCGTCGGATTCAAGAGGAGCTACTACTTCCGCTGCCCGCCGGAACGGGGAGGTGGACGTCGTCTTCATCAACAACCGAACGTGTGACCGAGTACGGAGGTGCTGCCCGTTCGTGGCGCCGGAACCGATCGTGATCAAGATCTTCTACGCGCTTTTGCAAGCGGCAAGTGAACGTCTACCGCAGCAACAAGAGCCTCATCTTGTAGGCTTTGGAATCTCTTCAAGGGTGAGACTCGATACCCCCTCGTTGCTACCGTCTTCTAGATTGCATCTTGGCTTGGATTGCGTGTTCGCGGTAGGAAAATTTTTGTTTTCTATGCAACGTTATCCTACATGTTTCTGCCTATTTGATATGCTTGTCTTGGAGAAACTGCGAAGGTGATTTGAACCTGACATTTGGTCATTCTTAATGCCAGTTTACTTTATGTGGAAAACCTTGGCATTACCCTACTCTAAATCTGAATGTCTGAAATTCGTATCTCATGCAAAGCAACATCTAGTTGGTTTTAATCTGATATCCGGTAAATATTGGCTTATTCATTTGGCAGCTCAAGTTTTTTGTTATTTGAAACCAGCTGACTTGGTCTTAAATGTGATATCTAAACACAGATTAAGGACAATGGAGCAGGAGGAGGATTAGCATTTCACTTGATGGCTGAACCTAAAATGACAGGCATGTTGACCACGACTAGTGCACGCAAGAGAAGGACCTGCAGCGAGCCAGTATGTGCTTAGTACATGCATCTTATCTTATCTTGTGCTTATTTCTCGCTATATGCTCGTTATCTGATCTCTACATTGCGTAATACATGTTTGAATAGTTAATTGTTGTAACTATGTTTGCAATGTTACCATAATGCAGTTTTAATGAAGCAGTCATCATTAGAAGATAGTCGCCAAAAAAGGATCTGTAGCGACCCTGTGCAACATTATGATGTAAGTTTGTGCTTAGTACAAGTTCCATACATTGTCTTATTTATGCAACTTGTTATTATCTTATATCTACATTGCATAATAAATGTTTGCATAGTTCATCGTTTAACTCTTTTTGCATTATTATCAGAATGCAGTTTTGATGAAGCAATCTTCATTAGAAGTGAGACCCACAAAAACTTCAGATATTTCTTCTGATGCATCTTCTCATAGCCGTCAACCTAGACCATTGCTTTCATCAAACAGTAAATATCTCAAGGCTGTACTTTATAAAAGACATGGTATTGCTGCTTTAAGATCTCGTAGTCGATATGTTGACAAAGAGTACACAAGATTCAATCAAGGCGATTGCCAAATGTCAACGTGTTATTGATGATGCTAATAGAAGTCCTCAATGATTCTATGTAATTTTTTTATTTGGGCACATGAATTGCCTTGTAATTTTCCTACTTGTTTTATTTGTGTATGTAATTGTGTGTATCATTGATATCGGATTTTAGGCTCATGAAATTTAATGCATGTTGACTAGTCAAACAAGTAGGGCACTACAACAGATTGGGCCGGCCCACTTACGGTAGTGTGGGACCCACTTTCATTTTGGGCCGGCCCACTTCTTTAGTAGGCCGGCCCGGTTACACGATAGTGGGATCCACATGCTTATTGGGCCGGCCCACTATCTTGTTGGGCCAACCCATTTGGTATATGGTGGTCCCACATGGTAAATGGGCCGGCCCTTTAACAGGAAGGTGGGACCCACATGTGCTTTTGGCCCGGCCCACTATCTTGTTGGGCCGGCCCACTTGCTATATGGTGGACCCCACATACTAAATGGGCCGGCCCTTTAACGAGAAGGTGGGACCCACATGGGTTTTTGGCCCGGCCCACTATCTTGTTGGGCCGGCCCACTTGCTATATGGTGGACCCCACATACTAAATGGGTCGGCCTTTTGACGAGAAGGTGGGACCCACCTGTGCTTTTGGCCCGGCCCACTATCTTGTTGGGCCGGCCCACTTGCTATATGGTGGACCCCACATACCAAATGGGTCGGCCCTTTAACAGGAAAGTGGGACCGACTCGTGTTTTTGGCCCGCCCACTATCTTGTTGGGCCGGCCCACTTGCTATATGGTGGACCCCACATACTAAATGGGCCGACCCTTTAACTGGAAAGTGGGACCCACCTGTGTTTTTGGGCCGGCCCACTTGCTACACGGTGGACCCCACACACTAAATGGGCCGGCCCTTTAACGAGAAAGTGGGACCCACCTGTGTTTCGGCCCGGCCCACTTGCTTCTTGGGCCGGCCCACTAGCTGTAAGGTGGACCCCACATGTTAAATGGGCCGGCCCATTTAAGTTTTGACCAGTCAACCTTAGAGGTTAGGCCCGGCCCACGTAACTAATGGACCAGCCCAGCTATATAGTTGACCGGTCAAACTAAGTCAGCCTCGTGTGGGCCTACCATCTACCACGGGGTTTCAGCCGGTTAACGCCGTTAACTGCCAGTTAACGGCGTCTGCCACGTGTCAGTTTGCATGACGTCAACAGTCAACGGGCTCCCGGAAACACTTGCGCAACGGTCCGATTTTCCGTGGCGGAAGGGCGCCCAAGCGCGACGGACCGAAAAACGTCGTTGGACTTTGCCTGACGCAGTTTCCACAACAGAACCCATATCGTCGGGTTAGGCCCATGGGCGACGAAAAATACCCCTTAGCGGACGATTTTGAGACGTTGTCTATCAGAACTTTTCTTGTAGTGACGATAACCACCGCGCGATGCTACACTCATTGGTCCGCACACATCGGTATGTATGATTTCCAATAAGTCAGTAGCTCGCTCCATAATACCAGAGAATGGAGTCTTAGTCATTTTTCCCATTACACATGCTTCGCATCTATCAAGTGACTCAAAGTCAAGTGATTCAAGTAATCCATCGGTATGGAGTTTCTTCATGCGTTTCACTCAAATATGACCAAGACGACAGTGCCACATATAAGTAGAATTATCATTCAATTTAATTCGCTTAGCATCAATGTTATGTATATGTGTATCACTACTATCGAGATCTAATAGAAATAAGCCATTCTTTTCAGGTGCTCGACCATAAAAGATATTATTCATAAAAATAGAACAACCATTATTCTCAGACTTGAATGAATAACCTTCTTCCATTAAACAAGATCCAGATATAATGTTCATGCTCAACGCGGGTACAAAATAACAATTATTGAGGCTTAAAACTAATCCCGAAGGTAGATGTAGAGGAAGTGTGCCGACATCGATCACATCGACTTTGGATCCATTTCCAACGCGCATCGTCACTTCATCCTTTAGTAGTCTTCGTTTATTCTTTAGTTCCTGTTTCGAGTTACAAATATGAGCAACCGAACCAAGTATCAAATACCCAGGTACTAGTACGAGAACCGATAAGATAAACATCTATAACATGTATATCAGATATACCTTATTTCTTTTTCTTGACAAGGCCGCTCTTCGGATCCGCCAAATACTTGGAGCAATTACGCTTCCGAGTGTCCCTTCTCCTTGCAGTAATAGCACTCAGCATCGGGCTTAGGGCCAGTCTTAGGTTTCACGAGAGGCGTGGCAGCTTTCTTGCCACCCTTCTTGAATTTTCCCTTAGACTTGCCATGTTTCTTGAAACTCGGTGGTCTTGTTGACCATCAACACTTGGTGCTCTTTCTTGATCTCAATCTCAGCAGATTTCAGCATGGCGAAGAGTTCGGGTAACTCTTTGTTCATGTTCTGCATATTGCAGTTCATCACAAAGTTCTTGTAACTAGGTGGCAGTGATTGAAGGACACGATTAATCCCCAGTATGTTAGGAATCACTATTCCCAAGTCACTGAGTTTCTTCGCATGCCCAATCATGGTGAGCATGTGCTCACTAACGGAGCTGCCTTCTTCCATCATGCAACCGAAGAAGTGTTTCGATGCTTCATAGCATTCCACGGCTGCATGAGTTTCAAAGATAGTTTTCAACTCATTGACCAACTCATGAGGATCGTGGTGCTCAAAACGTTTTTGAAGATCGGCTTCTATACTGCACAGGATGGCACACTGAGTTTTCCGAGTTTTCCGAGTCGCGTAAACATTCTTTACTTCATCGGTTTCAGTTCCTGCAGGAGGGTCACCTAGCGGTGCATCAAGCACATATTGCAGATTTCCACCATTGAGGAAGATCCTCACATGACGGAACCAGTCGGTGAAGTTGCTACCGTTGTTCTTAAGCTTTTCTTTCTCTAGGAACTGGTTAAAATTGATTGGGGACGCCATATCTACAACATATATTTGCAATAGTTTAGACTAATGTTTATGACAAATTGAGTTCAAATTTTAAATCAACAAAATTAAAAACTAAGTGAACTCCCACTCAAAACAATATCCCTCGCATTGTCTTAGTGATCACACGAACCAAATCCACTACATTAAGTCCGATCATCACGAGACAAGATGTAATTTCAATGGCGAACACTCAAAGTGTTCATCATATCAATCATATGATTCATGCTCTACCTTTCGGTATCACGTGTTCCGAGACCATGTCTGTACATGCTAGGCTCGTCAAGGCCACCTTAGTATCCGCATGTGCAAAACTGGCTTGCACCCGTTGTATGCACTTGTTGATTCTATCACACCCGATCATCACGAGATGCTTCGAAACGACAAGTCTTGGCAACGGTGCTACTAAGGATGAACACTTTATTATCTTGATATTTTAGTGAGAGGGATCATCTTATAATGGTACCGTCGCGATCTAAGCAAAATAAGATGCATAGAAGGATTAACATCACATGCAGTTCATATGTGATACGATATGGCCCCTTTGTCTTTGCGCCTTTGATCTTCATCTCCAAAGCACGGACATGATCTCTATCATCAACGGGCATGATCTTCATCATTGTCGGCGTAGCGTCAATGTCAATGGCACCGTCTTCATGATTGTTCTCCCATGTAGCAACTATTACAACTTCTTTGAAATACTACTCAACATGAAATTTAAAGACAACCATAAGGCTCCTGCCGGTTGCCACAATACAATAATGATCATCTCATACATATTCATCATCACATTATGGCCATATCACATCACCAAACCCTGCAAAAACAAGTTAGACGTCTTTAATTTGGTTTGCATATTTTACGTGGTTTAGGGTTTTCGAGTAAGATCTAATCTACCTACGAACATGAACCACAACGGTGATACTAGTGTTGTCAATAGAAGAGTAAATTGAATCTTCACTATAGTAGGAGAGACAGACACCCACAAAGCCACTTATGCAATACAAGTTGCATGTCGAGCGTGGGGCAAATCTCATGAACGCGGTCATGTAAAGTTAGCCCGAGCCGCTTCATCCCACTATGCCACAAAGATGCAAAGTACTCAAACTAAAGACAACATAAGCATCAACGCCCACAAAACCATTGTGTTCTACTCGTGCAACCATCTATGCATAGACCTAGCTCTGATACCACTGTAGGGATACGTTGCATAGAAAACAAAAAAATTCCTACCGCGAGAATGCAAACCAAGCCAAGATGCAATCTAGAAGATGGGAGCAACGAGGAGATGATCGAGACTCACCCTTGAAGATTTCCAAAGCCCACAAGATGAGGCTCTTGTTGCTGCGGTAGACGATCACTTGCCGCTTGCAAAAGCGCGTAGAAGATCTTGATCACGGTGCCACGATCGGGCAGCACCTCCGTACTCGGTCACACGTTCGGTGTTGACAAAGACGACGTCTTTCTCCCTGTTCCAGCGGGCAGCGGAAGTAGTAGCTCCTCCTTGACTCCGGCAGCACGACGGCGTGGTGGCGGTGGTGATGGAGAACTCCGGTGGAGCTTCGCTAAGCGTTGCGGGAGAGGTGGAGGAGGTGGGGCGGCTAGGGTTTGCGAGAGGGGGTGGCCGGCCTCCTTGGGGTGCGGCCAAGGTGGTGGTGTTGTGGTGGCTGATGTCTACGGGAGCTTCTATTCTTGTAGACAGTGTTGGGCCTCCAAGAGCAGAGGTTTGTAGAACAGCAGCAAGTTTCCCTTAAGTGGATTACCCAAGGTTTATCGATCTCAGGGAGGAAGAGGTCAAAGATATCCCTCTCATGCAACCCCGCAACCACAAAGCAAGAAGTCTCTTGTGTCCCCAACACACCTAATAGGTGCACTAGTTCGGCGAAGAGATAGTGAAATACAGGTGGTATGAATAAGTAGTGGCAACGGCACCGGAAAAGTGCTTTGCCCGTAACGATAAACAAGCAAGTAGTAACGCAAGCAGTAGTAACGCAGAAAAACAAGTAAACAAGCAAGCAATAGCAGTATTTAGGAACAAGGCCTAGGGATTAGACTTTCACTAGTGGACACTCTCAACATTGATCACATAACAGTAATAGATAAATGCATACTCTACACTCTTGTTGGATGATGAACACATTGCGTAGGATTACACGAACCCTCAATGCCGGAGTTAACAAGCTCCACAATAATGCTCATATTTTAGTAACCTTTAGTGTAAGATAGATCAAAAGACTAAACCAAGTACTAGCATAGCATGCACACTCGTCACCTTCATGCATATGTAGGAGGAATAGATCACATCAATATTATCATAGCAATAGTTAACTTCGCAATCTACAAGAGATCATGATCATAGCATAAACCAAGTACTAACACGGTGCACACACTGTCACCTTTACACACGTGCAGGAGGAATAAAACTACTTTAATAACACATCACTAGAGTAGCACATAGATAAATTGTGATACAAACACATTGCAATCATAAAGAGATATAAATAAGCACCTCACTATGCCATTCAACAGGTGAATAAGTATTCGTGAAATATAGCCTAAGAGACCCACACGGTGCACACACTGTCACCTTTACACACGTGGGACAAGGAGTCTCCGGAGATCACATAAGTAAAACTCACTTGACTAGCATAATGACATCTAGATTACAAGCATCATCATATGAATCTCAATCATGTAAGGCAGCTCATGAGATTATTGTATTGAAGCACATAGGAGAGAGATGAACCACATAGCTACCGGAACAGCCCCGAGCCTCGATGGAGAACTACTCCCTCCTCATGGGAGCAGCAGCGGTGATGAAGATGGCGGTGGAGATGGCAGCGGTGTTGATGGAGAAGCCTTCCGGGGGCACTTCCCCGCTCCGGCAGGGTGCCGGAACAGAGACTCCTGTCCCCCAGATCTTGGCTTCGCGATGGCGGCGGCTCTGGAAGGTTTTCCGTATCGTCGTTTTTTCGCATCAGGGGTTTCGCGACGGAGGCTTTAAGTAGGCGGAAGGGCAGAGTCGGGGGCCAGACGAGGGGGCCACACCATAGGGCGGCGCGGGCCCCCCGTGCCGCGCCGCCATGTGGTGTCGCCACCTCGTGGCCCCACTTCGTATGTTCTTCGGTCTTCCGGAAGCTCCATGGAAAAATAGGCCCCCGGGTCTTTGTTTCGTCCAATTCCGAGAATATTTCGTTACTAGGATTTCGAAACCAAAAACAGCAGAAAACGAGAACCGGCACTTCGGCATCTTGTTAATAGGTTAGTTCCGGAAAATGCACGAATATGACATAAAGTGTGCATAAAACATGTAGGTATCATCAATAATATGGCATAGAACATAAGAAATTATCGATACGTCGGAGACGTATCGGTGGCCGGCCCCCTCCCTATGCCCCTCATTATATAGGTGGAACCCCAAGTGTTGGACTACAAGTCTTCGAATAAGACCCGAAACCAAAACCTTCCATGTAGTAGGGAAACCTACCCAAGGTGGGACTCCCACCCAAGTGGGATTCCCACCCTTCCATGAAGGGGGGTGGCCGGCCCCCTTGGTGGAGTCCACCTTGGACTCCCCCCTCTAGGGTTGGCCGGCCATGGGGAGGTGGAGTCCCTCCGGGACTCCTCCTTCCTTAGTGATTTCTTCCGGACTTTTCTAGAACCTTCTAGAACCTTCCATAAATACACCGGATCATTTCCAAACTTGGAATATGACTTCATATATATGAATCTTATTCTCCGGACCATTCCGGAACTCCTCGTGATGTCCGGGATTGATGACCCACAACTATAGGGGATCGCAACAGTCTTCGAGGGAAGTATTACCCAATTTATTGATTCGACACAAGGGGAGACAAAGAATACTTGGAAGCCTTAACAACGGAATTGTCAATTCAGCTTGCACTGGAAACAGACTTGCTCGCAAGAGTTTATCAAGTAGTAACAGCTTTATAGCAAGTAGCAGTAGTGAAATAACAAGCAGCAGAGTAACAAAGACAGCAGTAGTGATTTTAGTAAACAAGCAGGATTAAAATATCGTAGGCACGGGGACGGATGACGGGCGTTGCATGGATGAGAGAAACTCATGTAACAATCATAGCAGGGCATTTGCAGATAATAATAAAACGGTGTCCAAGTACTAATCAATCAATAGGCATGTGTTCCAATTATAGTCGTACGTGCTCGCAATGAGAAACTTGCACAACATCTTTTGTCCTACCAGCCGTAGCAGCACGGGCCTCAAGGGAAACTACTGGATATTAAGGTACTCCTTTAAATAAAGTACCGGAGCAAAGCATTAACACTCCGTGAACACATGTGATCCTCACGTTACTGCCATTCCCTCCGGTTGTCCCGATTTCTGTCACTTCGGGGCCATTGGTTCCGGACGGCAACATGTGTATACAACTTGCAGGTAAGATCATAAACAACGAATATCTTCATGAATCAATAACATGTTCAGATCTGAGATCATGGCACTCGGGCCCTAGTGACAAGCATTAAGCATAACAAGTTGCAACAATATCATAAAAGTAACAATTACGGACACTAGGCACTATGCCCTAACAATCTTATGCTATTACATGACCAATCTCATCCAATCCCTACCATCCCCTTCACCTACAGCGGGGGAATTACTCACACATGGATGGGGAAACATTGCTGGTTGATGGAGAGGCGTTGGCGGTGATGGCGGTGATGATCTCCTCCAATTCCCCGTCCCGGCGGAGTGCCAGAACGGAGACTTCTGGCTCCCGCGACGGAGTTTCGCGATGTGGCGGCGTTCTGGAGGGTTTCTGGCGACTTCGACTTCTCCCCGTGTGTTTTTAGGTCGAAACGAATAAGTAGTCCGAAGGGGGCGTCGGAGGCCGGCCGAGGGGGCCACACCACCCGGCCGCGCGGGCCCCCCCGGGCCGCGCCGCCCGGTGGTGTGGGGCCCTCGGGCCTCCACTTCAAGTGCCCTTCTCGGCTCCGTTAGTTTCCCGGGAAAATAGGGCCTTCTGCATAAATTCCGAGGTTTTTCCCGAAAGTTGGATTTCTCGCACAAAAACGAGACACCGTGAGCGGTTCCGCTGAAAACAGCGTTAGTCCGTGTTAGTTGCATCCAAAATACACAAATTAGAGGTCAAACAATAGCAAAAGAGTTCGGGAAAGTAGATACGTTTTGGACGTATCAACTCCCCCCAAGCTTAGCTTATTGCTTGTCCTCAAGCAATTCAGTTAACAACTGAGCGATAAAAGAACTTTCACGAACACATTTGCTCATATGATGTATATATTCTCATGATATGGCTAATACTTGAGCAGTTCATAACAAGGTACATGCAAATAAAATCATCTAATAGCTATATCAATCATGAAGAGGTACCAACAATTAATAATAAGCATCATGAATCATGTATATAAGCAGGATTGCAATGTTCATAAGAGAGTATGATAAAGTGGTATCTCGCTTGCCTGTATTTGATTGGCAAAACATAAATGCCCGGGCACCTCTAGGAGTTCATAGAAAGACTAGAAGTAGTGATTGTCAAAGATAAAAGCATCAAAGTTATACCACAATCAATCATATTTTGAGACAAGCATATTATACTAAGAATGACAAGTTGTGCTCTCAAGAAAGTGCTCAAAGAAAGGATGGAGACACAACATAAAAGTAAAAGATTGACCCTTCGCAGAGGGAAGCAGGGATTAACATGCGCTAGAGCTTTTCATTTGTAAAGCAGGAGTAAAATTATTTTGAGAGGTGTTTGTTGTTGTCAACGAATGGTAATGGGTACACTAACTACCTCGCCAACCGGACTTTCAAGAGCGGCTCCCATGAATTATTGCATATTTATTTGGCACTGCCTCCACCTTTTCTTGCACAAACCATGGCTAACCGAATCCTCGGGTGCCTGCCAACAATCTCATACCATGAAGGAGTGCCTTTTTTTAGTTTAGTTTTATTATGATGATGACACTCCCCCAACCTTTGCTTACACAAGCCATGGCTAACCGAATCCTTCGGGTGCCGTCCAACAATCACAAACCATGGAGGAGTGTCTATTTAAGTTTAATTAATTCGAGACTGGGAATCCCATTGCCAGCTCTTTTTGCAAAATTATTGGATAAGCGGATGTGCCACTATTCCATATGAGAGTCCGTCAAAAGCAAATGACAAGGTTGAAAGCTAAACACCACATACTTCCTCATGAGCTATGAAACATTAACACAAATTAAGAAGCATTTTGAAGGTTTTAAAGGTAGCGCATGAGAATTTACTTGGAATGGTTTGAAATGCCATGCATAGGTATTTATTGTGGACACTCTGGAATAACTTGGTTCTCATGTGTTTGGAGGCACGAGCAGCGTTCCCGCTCAGTACAAGTGAAGGCTAGCAAAAGACTAGGGAGCGACAAATCAAGAGAGCAAGAATCGTCATAATCATGCTTGCGGCAAAATAAATTAACCGAGGCATAAAAGTGATACAAGAACTCGAAGCAATGTAAATCATTGAGGCTTAATTGAATCTTGTTCAGTCATATGCATGCGTGAGCATGTGCCAAGTCAATATAAATGAATTATTCAGAGGAGGATACCACAATGCCATACTTACTTATGAATAAAACAATGCAAGCAAACATCCATGACATGCTACTCATATTAATAGATTGGAGCAAAACATGAGAGATCATAAACTACTAGACTTTCTCAAATAACATATACCTCACATGAACCAACTAAGCATGCTCACATGGATGAGTATATGTACAAAAATGAAAACAAATAGAGTTCATACCAGCCTCTCACCACAATCAGATTGTCGTAGATCGTCATTATTGCCTTTTCACTTGTGTATCTTGGATAATATGAAATGAAAACCACGCTCCAGCCACCGAAGACCATTGAACTCATGATGAACTTTACAAACCAAAGAAGAACAGCAAATATTTTTGGTGTTTTCAAATTGCAAACAAGAACAAGAGGAAACAAGCAAACAAAGCAAAATCTTTTTGGGTTTTCCTATAGCAAACTAGCAATAGCAAATAAAGCGAAACAAATGCAAGAAACCAAAGCAAACAAATGGTGAAGAGAAACAACAGAAATATTTTTGGTCTTTTTGTGTTTTGGGAAAGAAATAAAGCAAAAACAAGAAATAGCAAACTAAAAGAAACACAGAAAAGCAAGATGGCAGAAATCTGCCAAAACTTGACAACAGTACAGAAATCGATTTTTACAAAAATCTTACGTTGCTCAGTTCAAAAAGTGTTCAACTAATGAAAGTTAGATAACAACCTGGGGAACCTGCACAAATATTTTCAACTCAAAATAACGTTCTGGCTGTGCGCACGAATTTTTACGGTAACAGCCCAGAATCTGTTTTCAGGCAGCACTTCCCCAAATATCATCTTCCTCTCATTAGAAAACCACTCAAAGAGACTAAACAAGTATATACAAGTATCCAGCAATCATAATATGCAAAGAATGAGTGATGCCGGTATACCTCCCCCCAAGCTTAGGCTTTTGGCTCTTCTTGATCACATTATATCACCCTTCTCTCTTGACCCTTAAAAACTTCTGCCACACCAAACTTCTCATAAACTTCATTAGAGGGGTTAGTACTCAAAAAACTTGAATCCACCTTGGTCCTGTAGTGACACATTGCAAGAACTCAATAAAACATTAGCTACAGCTCTCCACGTGTAGAAAGCCTTGCTTAAAGTCCGCAAGAGACAATGCAAAAAACAGAGACAGAATCTGCCAAAACAGAACAGCCAGTAAAGACGAATTTAAAAGAGGTATTTCCGTTGCTCAAATCAGAAAACTCAAAACTAATGAAAGTTGCGTACATATCTGAGGATCACTCACGTAAATTGGCAGATTTTTCTGAGTTAACTACAGAGAATCATACCCAGATTCGTGACAGCAAGAAATCTGTTTCTGTGCAGAAATCCAAATCTAGCATCAACTTCCTATTAGAGACTTTACTTGGCACAATAATGCAATAAAGTAAAGATACAAATGTATTGCTACAGTAAGTAAAATAAGTGGAGGAAGAAAGAGGTGTTGTTTACCTCCTCTATGCATATAAAAAGTATTTGTTAACAAGGTTGATCAAGTCTTGCCACCAAATAAATTTTACATAGCATAAGAAGAAATAAACCTCAAATCAATCATGTTACCCTGAATTGTATTGATATGGATCCAATCACAAGAGTTTGATATTCTTCTTTAGGCTCATATATAGGGCAATCAATAGTTCCCACTTTGATAGTTCTCACATGAGAGACAGTATTAACTCCGCACGCTTTTTCAATCCTCTTGGGGAAATAGACGGTGTGTTCCCTATCATCAACATTGAAAGTAACCTTCCCTTTATTGCAATCAATAACAGCCCCTGCGGTGTTAAGAAAAGGTCTCCCAAGAATAATAGACATATTATCATCTCAATCATGGATGAAGGGGGAATTATCTCACATATATCTTCTATAGGAGGTAGATTCTTCACATCTTCAGATTTAATACCTTTCTCCTTGAGAGACTTCTTTGCTTCCCTCATATCTTCATCATTCAATTTAATTAAACCCCTCTTCTTCACTATTGGCGTTGGAGTTGGTTCAGGCGTATTCCAATCATCATAATTCCGGCCTATTTTAGCCAATAATTCTTCGGCGTCGTCTGGAGTTCTTTTCCTGAAAACACAACCAGCACAACTATCCAGGTATGCCCTAGACTCAATGGTTAGTCCACTATAAAATATATCAAGTAAATCATGCTTTTCTAAATCATGGTCAGGCAAAGCTCTAATAAGAGAGCAAAATCTCGTCCAAGCCTCAGGCAATTTCTCCTCATCTCCCTGATCAAAATTATAAACTCTCTGCAAAGCAGCATGTTGAGCACTAGCAGGAAAGTATTTGCGGAAGAAAACCTCAAGCAATTCTTTCGGACTTTTAATAGAATTAGGTGGCAAATTATTATACCAAGTTTTAGCGTCATCCTTCAATGAGAATGGAAATATTTTAGCAACAAAGTAAGTACGCTTCTTAACATCATCAGAAAACAAGCTACTCAAAGTGGATAACTCAGTCATGTGTTCAACATCACTTTCTTTTTTAGTACCACAAAAAGGTGTTTTCTCAACAATAGCTATATGAGATAGATCAATAGAAAAATCATAATCTTTATCCCTAATGTTTATAGGAGATGTGGCAAATTTAGGATCAGGTGACAGTTTATATCTAACAGTATGTTCGGCAAGCAACTTTTTAATTTTTCTTCCATCAGTGGTAGCATGGCATTTTTCAATAAAATCATCATCAAGTTCCACATAATCTTCATCAAAATCATCACTAGAGTATTCAAGTTCAGGTGAATTAACAGGTGTAGTAGCATTAGGAGTTTCAGTATTTTCAATTTGTCTAGATTTAGCAATTGTAGCATCTAGAAAAGATCCCAATGAACCACTATCATCAAGCACAGCAGAAACATTATCAATATTATGAGAGTGTTCAGATTCAGCAGATGTATCCGCATGCGAAGCATGTGGCGGTGAAACAAGTTTATCAATCACAGATGGTGAATCAAGTGTAGCGGAGGTACTCAGAATTGTACCTTTTCTTGTAGTGGATGGTAATATGGCGATCTTAGTATCGCGAGGTTTACCCATGATGGAGAATTTGCAGCGAACAATATCAATCCAAGTGAACTTCCAAATAAAGCTATGCTCCCCGGCAACGGCGCCGTGAAAATAGTCTTGATGACCCACAAGTATAGGGGATCGCAACAGTCTTCGAGGGAAGTATTACCCAATTTATTGATTCGACACAAGGGGAGACAAAGAATACTTGGAAGCCTTAACAACGGAATTGTCAATTCAGTTGCACCTGGAAACAGACTTGCTCGCAAGAGTTTATCAGTAGTAACAGTTTTATAGCGATAGCGAGTAGTGAAATAACGAGCAGCAGAGTAACAAAGACAGCAGTAGTGATTTTAGTAAACAAGCAGGATTAAAATACCGTAGGCACGGGGACGGATGACGGGCGTTGCATGGATGAGAGAAACTCATGTAACAATCATAGCAGGGCATTTGCGAGATAATAATAAAACGGTGTCCAAGTACTAATCAATCAATAGGCATGTGTTCCAATTATAGTCGTACGTGCTCGCAATGAGAAACTTGCACAACATCTTTTGTCCTACCAGCCGGTGGCAGCCGGGCCTCAAGGGAAACTACTCGGATATTAAGGTACTCCTTTTAATAGAGTACCGGAGCAAAGCATTAACACTCCGTGAACACATGTGATCCTCACGTTACTCGCCATTCCCTCCGGTTGTCCCGATTTCGTCACTTCGGGGCCATTGGTTCCGGACAGCAACATGTGTATACAACTTGCAGGTAAGATCATAAACAACGAATATCTTCATGAATCAATAACATGTTCAGATCTGAGATCATGGCACTCGGGCCCTAGTGACAAGCATTAAGCATAACAAGTTGCAACAATATCATAAAAGTACCAATTACGGACACTAGGCACTATGCCCTAACAATCTTATGCTATTACATGACCAATCTCATCCAATCCCTACCATCCCCTTCACCTACAGCGGGGGAATTACTCACACATGGATGGGGGAAACATTGCTGGTTGATGGAGAGGCGTTGGCGGTGATGGCGGTGATGATCTCCTCCAATTCCCCGTCCCGGCGGAGTGCCAGAACGGAGACTTCGGCTCCCGCGACGGAGTTTCGCGATGTGGCGGCGTTCGGAGGGTTTCTGGCGACTTCGACTTCTCCCCGTGTGTTTTTAGGTCGAAACGAATAAGTAGTCCGAAGGGGGGCGTCGGAGGCCGGCCGAGGGGGCCACACCACCTGGCCGCGCGGGCCCCCCCTGGGCCGCGCCGCCTGGTGGTGTGGGGCCCTCGGGCCTCCACTTCAAGTGCCCTTCTGGCTCCGTTAGTTTCCTGGGAAAATAGGGCCTTCTGCATAAATTCCGAGGTTTTTCCCGAAAGTTGGATTTCTGCACAAAAACGAGACACCAGAGCAGTTCTGCTGAAAACAGCGTTAGTCCGTGTTAGTTGCATCCAAAATACACAAATTAGAGGTCAAACAATAGCAAAAGTGTTCGGGAAAGTAGATACGTTTTGGACGTATCAGGGATCTCATCCAAGACTTCGAACAATACTTCGAACTCCATTCCATATTCAAGTTCTACTATTACAACATCAAACCTTAAGTGTGTCACCCTACGGTTCGTGAACTATGTGGACATGGGTGAGAATTCTCTCCGACCAATAACCAATAGCGGGATCTCGGAGATCCATAATGGCTCCCACACATTCAACGATGACTTAGTGATCGAATGAACCATTCACATACGATACCAATTCCCTTTGTCATGCGATATTTTACTTGTCCGAGGTTTGATCATTGGTATCACTCTATAACTTGTTCAACCTCGTTTCCTGACAAGTACTCTTTACTCGTACCGTGGTATGTGGTCTCTTATGAACTTATTCATATGCTTGCAAGACATTAGACGACATTCCACCGAGAGGGCCCAGAGTATATCTATCCGTCATCGGGATGGACAAATCCCACTCGTTGATCCATATGCCTCAACTCATACTTTCCGGATACTTAATCCCACCTTTATAACCACCCATTTACGCGAGTGGCGTTTGATGTAATCAAAGTACCTTTCCGGTATAAGTGATTTACATGATCTCATGGTCGAAAGGACTAGGTAACTATGTATCGAAAGCTTATAGCAAATAACTTAATGACGTGATCTTATGCTACGCTTAATTGGGTGTGTCCATTACATCATTCATATAATGATATAACCTTGTTATTAATAACATCCAATGTTCATGATTATGAAACTAATCATCTATTAATCAACAAGCTAGTTAAGAGGCTTACTAGGAACTCATTGTTGTTTACATATCACACATGTATCAATGTTTCGGTTAATACAATTATAGCATGGTATATAAACATTTATCATAAATATAAAGATATATAATAACCACTTTTATTATTGCCTCTTGGGCATATCTCCAACAGTAGAATCTCAAAGTTTAAGGTTATGGTTAGATTTATCTTAATTACTTTCTTGTAGTTGCGGATGTTTGCAAGAGGTATAATCACAAGTATGCATTAATCCAAGTATGGGGTAGTGCATTAGCATAGGTTCTCCCACACAACACTTACCAAACCATTGAAGGTTATTCAGCTATTTGAAGCGAAAGCACTTGACGAAATTCCGGTGTGTCCTCAGGAACGTTTGGTTATCATAAGTAAAACACCTGCTTGTCCTTTGCTATAGAAAGGATTGGGCCACTCGCTGCAATTATTATTACTGCATTTTATTTACTCGTATTTTATTTATCTGAAATACCAAATACTCCTGCAAACCTGTTTGCTAGTGTTTATAGTGAATCCTAGATCAAAACAGCTCGTCAACACCTTCTGCTCCTCGTTGGGTTCGACACTCATATTTATCGAAAGTACTACGATACACCCCCTATACTTGTGGGTCATCAATAGCTCTATTCAAACTGAAGTCTGCATTAGATTGGTTTACATTGTTTACAATATATAAGTTTTGGTCAATTACAAGTTCTGCAAATTAGAGTCTACAACATGTCAATAACCAAGGTACAATATATTCACTTCCAAGTGGGAAAATGTGTTGTAGAAATGTTAGACTTCATATGCGTGTTGTGAGTCACATAGTGACAATTAAGTGTACAAATCCTTAATTGCACTATCCATATTCTTGAAATAGTAAATGATTATATTATCTATACTTCCTTTATTCAATCATTTTTTCAGTTGTTTTAATTCAAATGTAGACTACATCACCAAAAAAAAGGAACATCTAGAGTATGTCATGCTGACTCAGATCTTGGTTCTTGAAACACCAAAGAAGCAAAAAAATAAGTGAGACAAAGTGGAACAAATTTTAAAAAAGAAGTAAAGATGTTAAATACAACGAAAACTAATAATGTTGGAGAGTCAGCACATGGTTTAAGACCAGAAATACTTTAACTTCAAGAAGGGGAAAACATGAGAAATAAAAAAAGTGAAAAATGTAGGAGGAAAAATAAGAAGTTACGCCAAGATACAAAACAATGATAAATGAGAAAATAAATGTGAATAAAACCGCAAAGCTCCGAGCAAAACCCTACACATAACAAACAGGGGAATAAAGGAGGCGGATATCCAACTTTGATCGTAAGCATTGCCAGAGCAGGAGTAAAGACATGTAGGGCACACGATTAATAAATTTTCGGAAAAAATATTGAAATGTTCATCCAACGACAGCGATGGCTCTATTCAAACTGAAGTCTACATTTGACTGGTTTAAATTGTTTACATTATATTCTCCTAATCATTTAGCTTTAGAAAGGAGTAGTACTTTTCATGGACTCGAAACGTAAAGATCATGTGCAATGGGCGAACATGGCTGCCATGCTCCAGAGGTAATTTCAATCAATATCGCCCTGTATCGACATCTTCTATCCTCATTTCTTCATATCAAGTAATTAATAACTCATTTCAGGGCTTGGAAACGGTTCATCAACACTGCTTCGGGTCGATGGAAACCGGAGCTTACATTTCAAGATCGCTCTGTAAGTAGTAATATATAGCTATACCCGCGAATCTCTTTTATATTTTGTTTCAATACCATGCTTGATTATTAGTTTGATCGAACAATTTTTTTGTAAAGTTTTTGAAGCAGGAACCCGGAAATAACTTATGTGGATACTATGCCTGCGAGTTCATTCGCGAGATGGCCTGTCACCGGGAGCCAGAGACGACTATACATACCCTTAAAGTACGTGAATATTTTTTCACAATCTTATTTTATTACCATCAATTGTATTGAGTTCCATTCATATATATTGCTATCCTTTTTTAAAAAAATAGATGGAACACGTGCAAGACTCTCTTCTAACGGTGGATCACATTCGAGCAATCCAAGAGGAATTTGCGGGATTCTTAATTAGGAAGGTCATAGCTCCAACTGGAGAATACCATCGGGAGTTCATATATGACATTAGGGTTTGAAATAGATAGTGTCGAGGGTGCTCCTCGGCAATGCCCTCTGATAGGGGCTTAGGGTTGATGGAATCCTGCAAGCTGACACGAGTCATCGGTTCACAGACAAGCGGGGAGAGCGATTTACCCAGGTTCGGGGCCCTCGATGAGGTAAAACCCTTACGTCCTGCCTGTCTGTTCTTGATTATGATGACAACGGGTTACAATGGGGTGCCGAATAGTTCGGCTGAGATCTCGTCGAGTTTGGCTAAGCGCTAAGGTAACCTAGCTATAAGTTTATGCTGGCTAAGATCGCTAAGATTGATTATTTTCCTCGACAGCCCCTCTCCCGGCCTTTATATAGGAGGCCAGGTCTCAAGAGGCTTAGTCGAGTACGACTAGGTTTACAGTAGATTTATCTCTAGACTTTCCTTGTTCGGCGTCTTCCGTGTCTTGTACTCCAAGGTATCTTCTGTTGTATCGTCCTAGCGGCCCATCTCACCACCGAGTGTCTTCATGGGCCTCCAACTAGGAAATATAGGGTAGGGCAACATTGGTTACCCGTAGGGTAATGGCCACATCAGTAGCCCCCGAGTGTCTAGCCGAAGGTAGTTCGGGTAGAGACTAAAGCATGCCTCCTCCCAAGGTTTTTCCCTTTGATTGTTCTCGAATCTGCATTATCTTCTTCTGTCGGGTGCGCGTCAGCGCTCCCGATGGGAGTAACCCCCGAGTCTAGGTACGGATGCTTGCAATCCGTGCGTAGACTCAAGTAGTACCACTCGAACGTTTGTCTCTGTCGAAGTTTGTCTGCAGGTCTTCGTTGATCATCCGATATATTTTCCTCATGCAAGGGATGATAAGTAACGTGCCCAACTTTTATTGGTTAACTGCCGATGGCAAAACAACGTTACCCTACACAGAATCAAGTCCCCGGGCATGATCCTGGAGTGCAAAAAAGTTATGTCGGGTGCGCGTCAGCGCTCCCGATGGGAGTAGCCCCCGAGTCTGGGCACGGGTGCTTGCAACCGAGCGCAAACTCGAGTCGAACAATTGTCCCTTTCTTCAAACCTTCTTTTTTCTTCGAGTCTTCGTTTTATCGGGTGCGCATCAGCGCTCCCGATGGGAGTAGCCCCCGAGTCTAAGTATAGAAGCTTCTTAGTCTGTGCCTAGACTCAAATTCGCTATCCGATACTTTTTTTATTCCTTCGACTGTTGTTGCCAGCTTTCATGATGTCATTGATGACATGTCACAGGCGTGGCTCGATTGACAAGACTTGACCTAACAGGCCCACCCTAGTTCTGCGCAGGCAGATTTTATGATTTGACCAATGCACGCGCAGCGACCGAGGCGTCTCCTCGATTTTTGCGCGACGTGGGAATAATGGGCCGCCGGTTCCTTTCCCATTTCAAGCGCCACGTGTACAACCAGATCCGCTCCACCTCCCACGACGTCTGTGGAGTTATGGCCACGATCCCATGTTAATTCTTCATGGTATAAATAGAGGATTTCCTCGTTTTTACTTTTTTACGCCTCCCACTGCTCATCTCCTTCGCCCGTCCTTTCTTGCTTCCTTCGTTCTTCCCCTCAAAAGCTTCAGCGCCATGGGCAAGAAGAAGGGTGCCAGCTCCTCGGACGCGGCCAAAGTTAGCCGTGACTGGACCGCCTCCGCCATTTCCAACCGCGACATCAACAGACTGCGCGCCCTCGGCTTCATCTCCGCATCTGAAGATGACATTCGTCTTCCAGGTGCGGTTTCTCGCCCGAAGCCCCCGAAGGGTTTCACTGTCATGTTCGTCGCCTTTTTGTTCCGTGGTCTTTCACTTCCGGCCCACGAGTTCCTTCGCTCTCTTATTTTCTTTTACGGGATCCAGCTCTGGCAGCTGACCCCAAATTCCATCCTCCATCTTTCTGTCTTCATCACTGTTTGCGAGGCCTTCCTCGGCATTGACCCTCCTTGGGGTCTTTGGAGGAAGATCTTCTACGTGAAGCGCCACAATGACAGCAATGGCCCCCCCGTCGTCGGTGGCGTTGGCTTTGTTGTTAGGAAGGAGGTCGATTACTTCGACTATCCAATGAAGGAGTCCGTTCAGGGCTGGCGCAACAAATGGTTTTACCTGCGTGATCCCACAGTGCCTGGGCGACGCTCAAACCTTCCCCATTTCGAAGATGTCTTGATACCTAAGCCGAAGAAGTCTTGGCGAAACACCCTTTCTCCCGAAGAGAAGGTGGTAGCCGACAGGCTTTTCGACCAAGTCGTCGTTTTGAAGAATACGGGGGGCTTGACGATGTGCGGCACTGAAGTAGTCTCAGTGTTCCTGCAACATCGAGTACAGCCACTGATGTCTCGTCCTCACCAATTGTGGCTCTATACCGGCAAAAGTGACAAGTCCAGGGTTATCTCTGCCGACCTTTCGGCTGAGGAGCTCCGAGATGAAGTCCGTCATCTGACGTGCCTCAGCATGAAGGATAACATTATCCTGACATCGGCTCTTCCTCCTTATTATCTTCACCATCTTCCAACTGAGGTAATCCTTTGCCGTCGTTTTCTTCTTATTGTCGTTTCTATCTTTTACTGTGCTTTATAGACCCTTTTTCTTTTGACAGGCCCCCTCCGTTACTCAATGCTACCCTCCTCCACCTGAAAGTGGCGTGGTACTAGAGGATGATGATGATGATTCCGAGGGAACCGAGGATGCTCAGCATGCCCTTGAGGGCAGCGATGTCCAAGAGGAGGAAGCTGCCGAAGATGATGCCTTCCTCAGGAGCAGACGTCGTAAGCAGATACGCGATGATTTTATCACAACGGCTGAATCAAGTCCTAGCGGAGGAGATAATGATGCCGATGAAACTGCTTCGCCTCCTCCTGTTAAGAAGAGTTCAACAAGTTTCTTCGCAGGCGAGGATGATCGGGACCTGTGAGCATCTATACTCTTTTCTTGATTTATTTCCTGTCATTTTGCATGCTAACCGTGCACTGTACTTAAGTAGCTCTGATGACGATGATGTTCCTCTCGCGAAGAGGTCCAAGTTAGCCTCTGAGAGAGTAGCATCGGCTAAGGAGTCGAATCCTTCTCCCGCCAAGTCGACTCCTCCCTCGCGAACGGGTGTGGAGAAGATTCCAGTATCGAAAGTCTTTCCTCCTGGCGATGCTCCCACTCCGCCGGCTGGCCGCGATCATGTAAGTGTTTAATCTATCTTGCTTTGTCGAGTTTCTGTCAATTGATTCCTCTCGATTTCTCTGGTTGTAGCCGATTTACGTTACAGTCGATGCTGTGGCGGATTTCGCCGAGCAATTCACTCGCCTCGAAGCCTAAAACTCCCAACTTCGGAAGGCCGTCAAATCTTCGGCTGACCAGGTGCTTGAGGCCAACAGGCTTGCTACCGACGCCAAGAATGAGAACGCCTTGCTGAAGGAGGAGGTAAAGAGCCTGAAGCGGCAGATGAAGGATCAACAAGATGCCAGGCGTGCAGCGGCGGCTGCAGTCGACAAGAAGGAAGGCGTCCTCCGTGAATCCGTCAAAGATTTATTAGGTAAAACCCATGATATTCCGCTTCTTACACAGTGTTTTTTCATTGATTACTGATATGCCTTTCTTTCAGAGGCCGCCGACATAACTGTCAGCCGATGTCATCAGCTTCGGGAGGACTCTACAGCCGATGCCTTGTCACTTGCCGTTGAGTCTAATGTCCAGGTCCTTGGACTTCTGCAAAAGACCAAAGGAGCGTTGTCGAGGCTATACTCGATGATCTTCCCGAAGATGAAGCAGGACAAGACTCTCGACGAGATGGCGGATGCTTTCCTTGTTGATCCTTCGAGCCCGTGGAGGTACTGAAACGCCGTAGCCGCTTGGTTGGGGCGGTTCTTACTTTTCAATTGCTTATGGGCCATGGGATGGGGTCAGAATTGGAGAAGTTTTCTAAGGTATTGCCTGTTGATGATGACAACCGTCTGGTCGACCTTGAGCCTTTCAAAAGGCCGGCAATAACTTGTGCCAACCAACTTCTGAAGCTAGTGGATGAATGATGTCTACGAGAGCTTCTATTCTTGTAGACAGTGTTGGGCCTCCAAGAGCAGAGGTTTGTAGAACAGCAGCAAGTTTCCCTTAAGTGGATCACCCAAGGTTTATCTAACTCAGGGAGGAAGAGGTCAAAGATATCCCTCTCAAGCAATCCTGCAATCACGATACAAGAAGTCTCTTGTGTCCCCAACACACCTAATACACTTGTCAGATGTATAGGTGCACTAGTTCGGCGAAGAGATAGTGAAATACAAGTAGTATGGATGTATATGAGTGGTAATAGCAATCTGAATAAAATATGGCAGCGAGTAAACATGCAACAGAACGATAGAATAAACGGAGATTCGATGTTTGGAAACAAGGCCTAGGGATCATACTTTCACTAGTGGACACTCTCAACATTGATCGCATAATAAATAACTCTTTCTCTTATGTGCTACATACACTCTTTTGTTGGATGATGAACACATTGCGTAGGATTACACGAACCCTCAATGCCGGAGTTAACAAGCTCCACAATTCAATGTTCATATTTAAATAACCTTAGAGCATAATAGATTATTGCAAAATAAACCAAGAACTAACATAGTGCACACACCGTCCACATTACACTATGAAGGAGGAATAGATCACATCAATACTATCATAATGATAATTAACTCCACAATCTACAAGAGATCATGATCATAGCCTACGACAAGAACCACACGGTGCACACACTAGTCACCTTTACACCAAGCAGGAGGAATAGACTATTTTAATAACATCACATGAGTAGCACATAAACTAGTAGCGATACAAAGCTCATCATATGGATCTCAATCATGTAAGGCAGCTCATGAGATCATTGTATTGGAGTACAGAGAGAGAGATTAACCACATAGCTACGGTAGAGCCCTCAGCCCTGTGGGTGGATTACTCCCTCCTCATCATGGAGATAGCGATGGCGGTGAAGATGGCGGTGGAGACGGCGGTGGAGATGATTCCGGGGCAATTCCCGCCCCGGCAGGTGCCGGAACAGAGTTCTGTCCCCCGAATTGGAGTTTCGCGATGGCGGCGGTGCCCCCGGAGTCTTTCTCGGAGTTTCGTCAAGAGTTACGGTGTTTTTAGGTCGAAAGGGATTTTATAGGCGAAGAGGCGGCGCGAGGGGCACTCCGGGGCTCCCCACCACAGGCCGGCGCGAGCCCAGGCCAGGCCGCGCCGCCCTATGGTGTGGTGGCCCTCTGGCCACTCTCCGACTCTTCTTCGGTGTTCTGGAGCCTTCCGGGAAAAATAGGAGGTTTGGTCTTCGTTTCGTCGAATTCCGAGAATATTGCCCGAACAGCCTTTCTGGAACCAAAAACAGCAGAAAACAGCAACTAGCCTTTCGGCATCTCGTCAATAGGTTAGTTCCAGAAAACGCATAAAAACGATATAAAGTGTGAACAAAACATGTTGGTATTGTCATAAAACAAGCATGGAACATCGGAAATTATAGATACGTTGGAGACGTATCAATGAAGCACAAGCCAAGCCTGTTCCTGAGTCTGCCCCTGGTTCATCGTCGGCGAACCCTTGAACTGTTATTTGACTTGTTGTAAATAAGATCATCCGTAACTTGTCGTAGTTCAGTTAAAACTCGGCTCTGTTGCCAATTCGAACATCCTTTTGTCTGTACAATGTATGCTAAGCGCTCCCGATGGGAGTTTTTATGTTAATGCTTGGTCTGAACTGGGGACTCTACTGCAGATTCCTTCATCTTCTTCCCGTGCCGAGCTTTTTCCGAACCCTTCGAGTACTGATGAGTCAGGCCTTGTTCGCCGCTTACGTGATCAAGTGTCTTGTCTAAATAAAGACATCACTTCTCTTCGCGCGATGGCAGCCTTGGTGAAGAAAAAGGGAGAGATAGCGACTGCTATCGAACAGTACGCTCTCGATGGTCTTCATGTTGCTACCGAAAGTTTGGGCTGTAAGTATTAGCCCATCTTCTGATTTCTGGCATAGCTCGAATGTTCTTTTAACTGACATTCGTTCTTTTTCTAGTCGTAGCTTCAGATGCAACTGAGGAGAACAATAAGATCCATGAAGAGGTTGAGGCGATGACCGACGTTGCGCACCCGACGCATGGTCTATGGCTGCATCGTCCGAAGGCTGTCATCATGGCGAAGTTTAAGTACCGGGTGGGGAAGGCGCATGACAAGGGATTAACTTGTCAATGCCTATGGATTGTAGGCTAGGGTTTAGTTAGAAGTAGAGGGCAAGTAGATCTCGAAGGTTTCAGCCGAAAAGTACTCGACGATTATGAAAACTAGGGTTTGTGAACAATGATTCGATGATCTTCTCGTCCCTCGACTCCCCCTTTATATAAGAGGTGGAGCCGAGGGTTTCGTTTCGTACAAGTTACAGAGTCCGGGACGGTTTCTAACTCGTCCCGCCAAATTTACAAACAACACTTCCTATTACAATTCTACTTTCCTTAATATATCTCGGGCTCTCGAACCTTCTTATTCTTCGGGTAGTGGGTCTTCATTAAACCCCGGGTACTATCTTTGGCAGGCCCATTTGGGATGCCTATGTCAGCGCATTACTATTTTGATAAGTACCATGCTCATCTCACGATGGTTTGGAACACCTTGTTCCCTCTGGACCAAGCACCCGAAACCTTGTCTGGCCTGTTTACCCGATTCAAGTCTCCCGATAGGATTCGACAGTTGGTGCGGAAAGAGCTTCTGGCTAGTGCTGAACTTGCCTTCGCTTCGATATTGGCGTGCCATCCGTCTTTAGACTTGAGAGCCGTAGCAAACACTGAGAGGAATTTAGGCCAGTATTATGATGTTGCTAGAGGTCCTACTTACACCATTGTTTCTCGGATGGAGTCATGCCTTGAAAAGGAACTGAAGGTCCACTGGGACCGGGGAGCCCGATCATGAATGTAATAACCTTATACCTGCATAATATTTCTTTGTATGAATTTATTGCATGCGTTGCACACTATGTTAGTTTGATTGATATTTTATTGTCAAGGGCGGCTGAGTGATCAGTTCAACCTGCTCTCTCGACGACTTCGTTGAATTATGCAATGTTATTGTGAAGCCTGTATGTAAGTTTTGTAAGAGCGAGACCCACCGACCTAGTCGAGGGAATTAGACGCTTGGCTTCGTCACGCGGTGCACCGGTTTGAGCCTTGTTTTGTGATAATGTAACCATCGACTGCAGCACTCGTGTATTTTCTCGAGGCTTGGATTGGTTGTCTTTTTATGTGCATCATTAATCTTAGCTCCCGTTGAGAGTATTTAATTAATGACATTGTGTAAGAGTTTTTTAGGCCAACGCTCCCGATGGGAGTAAGAGCCAATGGTAGGGCCCCATATAGTATGTTCGGGTGATAAGGCCTGGGGCAAGAAAAAGGGTAGAAAACCTGATTAGAACTTTTATTCATAGTGCAAAAGCAACCTTTCGGGTTGTCGAAATTAAAAACAATGGTATCCTATGTATAAAACCGTCGCAGGTGTGCGATGTTCCATGGATTCTCAACATCTTTTCCTGAGGCTGGGTTTTTGAGCCGATAGGCTCCTCCTGGTATCACTTCAGTGACGATGTATGGTCCTTCCCATGGGGATTCAAGTTTCAAGGGTCTCTCCTACTTCAGCCGAAGTACCATATCCCCGACCCTAAAGCTTCGACTGCGTATTCGTCGGCTGTGATAATTTCTCAGCGCCTGCTGGTATACCGTCGTTCTTGCCAGGGCAATGTCTCGTGCTTTATCGAGGAGGTCTACGGCGTCCTGTAGCGCGATATTGGAAGAGGATTCCGTGTATGCTGTCACTCGAGGTGCTTCAAACCGAACGTCGGTTGGCAGGACTGCCTCGGCTCCATGCACCAAGAAGAACGGGGTGTACTGAGTCGACCTGTTAGGTGTGGTACGCAAACTCCAGAGTACAGATGGTAACTCTTCGACCCAGGCCCCAGCTGCACCTCGTAAGGCGTTTCTTGAGGCCATCTCCTATGAGACCGTTGATCCTTTCCACCTGGCCATTGGTCTGTGGATGGGCCACCGATGCAAACTTTAGTTTGATTCCTCCGTCGTCGCAAAATTTCCGAAACTCTTTGGAGTCAAAGTTGGTTCCGTTATCTGTAACGATACTGTGGGGCATACCAAATCGACAAGTTATTCCTTTGAAGAATTGAACTGTTGTTTTAGCTTTTTGATTCCGTACAGGTACTGTTTCGATCCACTTGGTGAACTTGTCGACTGCGACTAGTAAGTACGTGTGTCCTCCAGGTGACGACCTTGGCAATGGTCCAACTTGGTCGAGTCCCCATTGAGCGAAGGTCCATGCTAGTGGTATCGTCATCAAATCTGTCGCAGGAGCGTGTGGTTTTGGTGAAAACCGTTGACAGGGGTCGCACTTCATGACCAGGTCTCGAGCATCCGGTGCTGCCGTTGGCCAGTAAAATCCCGCCCTGAAGGCCTTTGCTATGAGAGCCCTACTTCCTGCGTGATTCTCGCATGTTCCTTCATGTATCTCCCGCAACAGTGCTTTTCCATCGTCAATGGCGATACATCTTTGGAAAATACCGGAAATGCTGCGCTTGTAAATTTCACCGTTTACTATGGTGAAGGCTTTCGACCATCTAACGATTCGTCTCGCTTCTACTCGATCCTCCGGTAACTCCTGTTTTGTTAGATACGCTAAGAACGGCTTGGTCCATAGTGGCTCGAGGAGGAGGACTTGTTCGGCAGGGGGAGTCGGAGATTCTTCGGCAGCTTGCTGCGAGCTCGCCTCTAATTCATCAGTCGACGGTTTTGGAGGTGCCGACGTCTTTTCTTTTATTGATCGCTGAGTGATCACTTCGTAAAATACTCCGTCTGGGATAGGGGAGCACGTGGACCCGATGTTTTCCAAAGTGTCGGCTTCCTCATTACTGGCTCTGCCGATATGTTTGAGCTTGCATCCTTCGAATTTAGCTTCCATATTCTGATACAGCTGCCGATAGGCGATCATGTTGTCGCTGACTGCGTCGCACATGTTCATCGACTGCTGTACCACCAAGTTTGAGTCTCCGTAGATTTCTAGACGAGTAGCCCCGCACGCCTTGTCCATCTTCATCACATGCAGTAGCGCTTCGTATTCTGCTTCGTTGTTCGTCGGCAGAGAGAAGTTCATACGTAGTATATACTTCATCTTATCTCCCTGCGGTGATATTAGCACCACTCCTGCTCCTGCAACTGTGCTCCGTTTTGACCCATCGAAGTACATTACCCATGACCCCGACATGTCTGGTGCTGTCGCGGCGTACGTGATTGGATCCAATCCGCCACGAAATCCGGGAGGATCCGGGATTTTACTGCTGTTCGATTGACGTAGGTTATGTCGTGTGGTGCTAACTCGATGGCCCATTGGGACACTCGACCTGTGGCCTCCGGATTAGTCATTATGCTTTTCAGTGATGCTTCGCTCACGACGATAATTGGGTGCTCTGTGAAGTAGTGCCGTAACTTGCGGGCTGACCTCCATCATCGCGTATGCCGCCTTCTCGATGATGGGGATACCTTTGTCTTGCGGGTGTGAGTACTTCACTGAGGTAGTAAACGGGCCTCTGTACGCCATGAACTCTCCCCGTTTCTTCTCTTTCGACGACCAGGACGCTGCTAAAGACTTGGGCCGTTGCGGCTATGTACATCAGTAGTGTTTCCTTCTCACGGGGGGTTACAAGGACTGGAGATGTCGACAAGATCTCCTTTAGCTTGTCGAAGGATTCCTGCGCCTCCTTTGTCCACTCGAACTTTTCTGATTTTTTCATCAGATTGTAGAAGGGCAAAGCTTTTTCCCAGCCTAGGCGATGAACTGCGCCGAGCGCCGCTAGTCGTCCTGCCGGTTCTGTCGCACTTGGTGCAGATTCTTTGGTGGCTCCATATCGAGTACAGCTTTGATCTTCGTGGGGTTGGCTTCGTTCCCCCTGGCAGAGATGAAGTACCCGAGTACTTGTCCTCCTGGTACTCCAAAGAAGCATTTTTTGGGGTTCAACTTGATTTTATACTTGTCTAGGTTGTTGAAAGTTTCCCGCAGATCATCGACGAGAGTAGCAGCGTGCTTCGTCTTCACCACGATATCGTCGATGTAGACTTCGATGTTCCTCCCGATCTGCTCTCCAAGGCAAGCCTGCATGCAACATTGATAAGTTGCTCCTGCGTTTTTCAACCCGAAGGTCATGACGTTGTAACAAAAAACGCCGTGTGGGGTGATGAACGCGGTTAGCTCCTCGGTCTTCTTTCTTCGACTTGATCTGATTGTATCCGGAGTACGCATCAAGGAAGGAGAGGCGATCACATCCGGCTGTGGAGTCGACTATCTGATTGATGCGGGGCAGCGGGAAGTGGTCCTTTGGACAATGTTTGTTGAGGCTGGTGTAATCGATACACATACGCAGAGCGGTGGTGTCCTTTTTGGGAACCATGACAGGGTTGGCTACCCACTCAGATTGTTTGAGCTCTCGAATGAATCCTGCTTTACGGAGTCGATTGACTTCCTCGCCAATTGCTCTTCTCTTGGGTTCAGAAAATCGGCGCATTGACTGCTGCACTGGTTTGACCATCGGATCAACATTAAGGGCGTGCTCAGCGAGTTCCCTGGGGATACCTGGCATGTCGGATGGTTCCCATGCAAATATCTCCCAGCGCTCACGGAGGAACTCGATGAGCGCGCCTTCCTATGTGACCGTAAGGTCAGCCAACGTATTGACCGTTTTCTTCGGATCGGTGGGGTGCACCTGCAGCTTCTTGGCTTCATTTGTGGCATTGAATTCATCGGATCGTACGTTTCGGTTGTCGGCTGGTGGTTGCATATGATCTGTGGCAGCGTCAATGGCGTTGAGTTCTTCCTTGGCACCGAACTTCGAAGCGATCTTCTGGAACTCCCTATCATAGGTGTCTGATCGAGCAAAGCTCCCATGAACGGTTATTGGGGTCCCGTTGTTGCCTGGCATCTTCAGTTTTAGGTATGCATAGTGAGGTACGGCCATGAATTTGGCAAACGCGGGCCTGCCGAGGATGGCGTGATATTGGGACTCCCAGTCGACTACTTCGAACTCGATCTTCTCCTTCCTGAAATTGCTGGGCGTACCAAAGACTACATCCAATGATGTCTTACCAAGAGAATAAGCGGGTCGAGTCGGTATGATGCCGTGGAACCCTGTGTCAGACTCTCTTAGCATGTCAACTGTTAGACCCATTGCTCTCATGGTGTTGGCGAACAATAGGTTCAAGCCACTTCCTCCATCCATGAATACTTTGCTCATATTGTATCCCCCAATCTGCGCCTCAAGGACAAGCGCTGCATGACCTGGTCTAGGGACGGCTTTCGGGTGGTCTGTCCTGCTGAAGGAGATGCTCTGCTCCGACCAGTCGATGAATTCGGGTGTGTCAACCATGGCTACTTCTGCATACTTCACTTCTCGCGAGAACTTCTTGATTTCCCTTTTTGAAAAGCTGGTTTTATGGATCATGTTGACCTGTCCGCGTGGCTCTGGGAATACTTCGGCTGGTACATACTCGTCTTTTTCCATTGGTTCGTACGGTTCTGGTACATACGGTTCCGGCGGATGGCCGTAGGACCTTGCCCTCTTCTCCATCATGTGAACTCTTGATATAGCTTCGGCTCTAAGATCATCACAGAACTGCCGAATCTCTAGGAAGTGTCGACAGTTCCTCAACAAATGACTCGGACTTCTCCCGACCATCCTTTGGATCAATGTAGGAGTGGAGGTAACATGGTGCCTCGAGTTGCTCTGTAGCCGAAAGGTACGGAGAACGGGTGCGGCCCCTGATTGATGATGTGTCGTGGCATCCTTGCTCGAATTGTCGAAGATGAACTGCTATTCTGCCTTCCTCCTCACGGTGTGACCCCTTTCGTTATTTCCTCTATCATGTTATGATGTCGAAACTTCCTCGATTGCTCTCTTGTATGCCCTTGGGCAGAACTTTTAGGGTTGCTGCTTGAGGAACGTCTTCCGAAGCCACGACCTTCGGGTCAGATGCGTTGTCCGCAGGGAGGCGAAGAAAACCTCCAGAGTCGATGAAGAAGCGGACACCGCCGAAAGTAGCGTCCATATTGCGGGACGATCTCGCATGGGTCGGGTGAAGTGTTTCGCGGTGTGGTGCGAACTCGAAGGTCCCGCAGCGGGTCGAGTCTCTTGGCTCTGCTGGTGTCGGTGATTCGATCAAGAACGCCGCGGATGTGACTGGTATTGCCGATGACCTGCCTTGTGCCAACAGGTTCCCCACAGACGGCGCA
Organism: Lolium rigidum; assembly: GCF_022539505.1. Lineage (NCBI taxonomy): Eukaryota > Viridiplantae > Streptophyta > Magnoliopsida > Poales > Poaceae > Lolium > Lolium rigidum. Next base: position 340,964,854 of record NC_061513.1, on the reverse strand, counting down.
ATTGTCGAGGGTGCTCCTCGGCAATGCCCTCCGATAGGGGCTTAGGGTTGATGGAATCCTGCAAGCTGACACGAGACATCGGTTCACAGACAAGCGGGGAGAGCGATTTACCCAGGTTCGGGGCCCTCGATGAGGTAAAACCCTTACGTCCTGCCTGTCTGTTCTTGATTATGATGATAACGGGTTACAATGGGGTGCCGAATAGTTCGGCTGAGATCTCGTCGAGTTTGGCTAAGCGCTAAGGTAACCTAGCTTTAAGTTTATGCTGGCTAAGATCGCTAAGATTGATTATTTTCCTCGATAGCCCCTCTCCCGGCCTTTATATAGGAGGCCAGGTCTGAAGAGGCTTAGTCAAGTACGACTAGGTTTACAGTAGATTTATCTCTAGACTTTCCTTGTTCGGCGTCTTCCGTGTCTTATACTCCAAGGTATCTTCTGTTGTATCGTCCTAGCGGCCCATCTTGCCACCGAGTGTCTTCATGGGCCTCCAACTAGGAAATATAGGGTAGGGCAACATTGGTTACCCGTAGGGTAAAACCCACATCAGATAGGGTAAAGAGGATCGCTTTATATTGCAAAATGCTATATTTCATGAGGATGTCTATATATTCATGACGATGTTTGTGTTTCTTGAATGATGTACGCATTGCAGAATTGAATGAATAAAATAAAACCCTGAAACTCTGCCGCAGCAGAGAAACGGAACGCTGCTCCACCATAAACCTCTGCCGCGGCAGAGAAACGGTCATTTTCTCTGCCCGGCAGAGACCCTCTAATCCCGGTTCGTCTTACGAACCGGGACCAAAGGTCCTCCACCATGAGCCCCCTGGCTGCACCACGTGGATGACCCTTTAAGCCCGGTGTATTTTTGAACCGGGACTAAAGGTTGAAGCCTTTAATCTCGAATGCCCAGCCCCGGTTGTAAAACCGGGACTAAAGACCCAAACGCACCGGGATTAAATGTCTGTTTTCCACTAGTTTAATATATAAGTTTTAGTCAATTACAAGTTATCTACAACATGGTAATAACCAAGATACAACATATTCACTTTCAAGTGGAAAAATGTTTTGTCCAAATGTTAGACTTCATATGCGTGTTGTGAGTCACACACTGACAATTAAGTGTACAAATCCTTAATTGCACTATCCATATTCTAATAAGTAACATTCAAATTAAAACAAGATTTCCATGTAACACTTTCTTGTTTCCAGCAATAGTGTATTGTAATTCAGTTTTCATGTCACACAATATCATATGCCCAACCTCTCAAATATGGATCAAATGATTCCATGCTTAGATTAATCAGCATTGTTACATCCATCTCGTTCAGAAAATATACTTCCGTGAAACTAAGGTTGTGTAGTGGTACCGATTTTCATGACCAAACCAACAAAATTCCAGCAAGTTAAATACTAACAATATTTTGAATATGATGGAAGACACTAAATCCTACAAACCGATAGCGAGGTGCAATTACCTAAAAGGTCTAAAAAACCAATTAGAAAGTCCAATAGACTACCTGAGATCTGACCCACTGTGTGTTCCCTTCCCTGTCATGTGTGTGTCTCTCGTTTGGTTGCATCCCCGTTTTAGAACCATACCGCTATCCATCCGCTTCCAAATTTTACATAGCAGGATATTTAGTTTGTGTGAGTGGGTAACAACTCATACGTTGTAATTTTAATGCTAGATATTTTGCAAGGGGAAATATGCATACTTCAGATATATTTTAAGGCTAGTTTTAAGGCTAGATATTCTGCAAGGTTGTAAAGTATTGTATGATGCATATATATATTTTTTTTTGGGGCCCCAAATGGGCACATAGCATATTTTTTATTTTCTTTTCGATAAGCTCGATAACTTCTTAAAATTAGAATAGTAAATAATTGTATTATAAAAAGTCCCTACAAAATGTGGTTTTAGTTCAAACTTAAACTGCAATCACGGAAATAGTTATGGAACAAAATACATAATAATGACTCATATAATGATTCTTAAAACACCAAATTTGGATCCAACTTTTACCTTCGGTGAAAGAATCACTAGATTTAGGGTATAAGAGAACAAAAAGATATTTAAAATTGAAACGCGAAACATACATGAGAAATAAAAATGTGAAAAATGTTGCAGAAAAAAGAAGAAGTTAAAAGGACAAAACACAAAAGAGATGGTTCAGAATAAGGAAACAAATTCGAAGAAACCGCAATTCCGCTAGCATGACCATGGATGTAATAACGAATAGAGCAGAAAATTACTCAAAAAGCGTAAGCATATATAAGCATGATGTACTACAAGAGGGGTCACAAGAGAAAGTGATTTTCCAAAAACAGATTATAATATTCAGCCATAGAATGTGATAACACAGTTCGTTTGTTCACGTAATTCTCATCTTCGAAGGAATACCTAGTGCGGTACTTAAATATATTACCAAATCCATAGTATAAGAGGTTTACAATATATGGGTTTTAGTTAGTTACAACTCTTCAAAATCGTAGTCTATAACATCACAATAACCGGGATACATCATGTTTAGCTTTACTGGATGGTTTGTCAAAAGGTTGTACTTCATTCGTGGGTTGTGAGTCACGTGTGACAATTAAATGTGGAATTCTGTAATCGTATTTCTTACATGTTCTAATAAATTACCTTCAAATTAAAACAATAATTTATGAAACACTTTTCCCTGGTTCAGCAATGAAATACTGTATCATAATACGGTTTTTATGTCACAAAATAACATATATGAACCCTGTATAGGAAACTCGGTAAAAATATACCGTGTATTCATCACATTGGGGGTTAGTCGTTAAGGTCCCCTTATTAAAAACAGGATGAGCACATCCGTGAGAAAGTGCAAGAATAAAAATTGTGCAAGGATGATCTTAGTGTTCAGATCAGATGCACACCGAGAAGGCATGCGCATGCCAGCCAATTTCGAGAGACTAGGGTAGATTACTAAATACTGATGTCGTTTATTTCCGGGTGTCTTTAAGTTATCACGCTATCCTCTTAGTTTACTTTTCGTTAAGATTGCTGTCTGCAAGTGGTGTTGAAGAACCATATCATTTTTTATGTATATGTTTAAAACCGTTTTTTTTTTTTTGCATATTTAAGGATCTGTTTTGCAATTTCACTGTTTCTGGTTGTGCTTTGTATCCTCTCGAATGTGGGCCGACTATGACCAAAGTTCAATAAGTTAAAATCTTTTCAAATGTGTAGATATGTACGTGCACGTTTTTCAGGTTTATACTCCTAGTCCAGAAAAGTGCAGGAGATTTTACGATGCCATACTTTTCTTCAGACTTCTATTATTCACTGGTATGTGATGGTCATGTAATAAATAATTAAAATTCATAGAAGAGATGTAGAAAATAACAAAATATCTAGAAAAGTGCAAGCTGTGGCGCAACCGATCGACTGGAAAAGTCATAATAATCAGGACAGCGCCCGCAAGCGCCAAACATTGGGCCGGGAAGCCATGCGGCCATGCGGCCTTGCGGCCATGCGGGCACACGTAGGCAGCTTGCGACACCGCCTCATCTCGGTCGCCACGCGTCTACAAACTTACGTATTCTGACGAAGCTGTGGTCTACGAAAGAAAACGAAATACGGAGTAGCTAGATTGTGCGGCGGACTAAGCACACCTTGTTAATTAGTTGTCGATTTTGCTCCTAAGTTCGGAGTCCTCGTATATGACAGGGACGTGCGTGTTTGATTTACGTTGGAGTACGCTTTACGTACGGAGTGGGTAAAGTGAAACGGGTGGTAAAGCTCCGTAGTGGTTTGGACGCACGCGAGGGAACCAAAACTGTACCCGGCAAGTCGGATTTGAACAAATTTAAAAACCTAAATATTTCATTCATTCAAACAAAATCTTTTAATTCTGGGGTGCCCTACGTGGTATAGGTTGGGGGTTTTGGGAATTTGGCGTTCGGTCCGGGGCGTCGTCGGGTGGAAGATATTCGTTCGTGTAGTTTCTGGAAACCTTGGGTAGGGACTGGTGGCGCGGCTTAGGTTCTCCTTCTCTGTCATGTGTGTGTGACTTCTTTGGCTGCATCCCCGTTTTAGAGCATCTCCAGGTCAGTGTCCCCAAACCGTCCCCAGCCGCACGGATCGAGCGTTGCGGTGACGCTGTTTCGTTCGTGCCGCGTTTGGGGGACGTCGCTCCCCAGCCGCGTCCCCCAAACGCCGCCCCCAAACATTTAAAATAATTTTTTTAACACATAAACCTCCGCGGCGCGGCCTCTTCCTCTTCTCAGCCTCAGCGTCAAGCATGTCCTGGAGGGACGCGATGATCAGCAAATGCTCCCGCAGGTCGTCGTCGAACGCTTGCTCGTCCTCCAGCAGCAGGGCAACCATCTCATCGTCGCTGTCCATGGCTAAAGCAAAATCAATGGTTAAAATTGCGCCGAGGCAGACGACGCAACAAACAGCGACCAATCGCGCCTACCTGGCAAGTCGTCGAGCACCTTCCGTGCGCGGAGGTGGGGCGGATTTGACGGCGCGTTCGGGAGGCGCCGGCGACGCGGCGGCGGCGGCACGACCGGCGGGAGCCCCGCCCGCGACAACGGTGCCGACTCGCAAGCACGGATCGACGCCCAAACGGCCGGGAAATCCAGCGGCGGCGGTGGTGTGGGAGGCGCGGGAAGGAAGGAGCGACGAGAAAAGAGGCGCGAACCAACGGTTTATGCAAATAGTCGCCGACATGTGGGAGCCCGCCTCGCTTGTTGTGTCCGGCGTCCCCGGAGCGTCCCCGTGGGACGGGGACGGGCTCGGGGCGCCGGACACCGTATCGGGGCGCGCCGGACAAAAAAGGGCTTTGGGGGACGCGGCTGGAACGCTTTTTTTTGTCCGGCGCGCCCCAAATCGCTTTGGGGGACGGTTTGGGGGACGCGACTGGAGATGCTCTTAGAACCATACCGCTATCCATCCATTTCCAAATTATACAGAGCAGGATATTTCATTTGTGTGCGTGAGTAACAACTCATACGAGATACTTTTAAGGCTAGATAGTTTGTAAGGTTGAAATATAGCATACTGCAGATATATTTAGCCCTCTTTTCTGCCCCAAATGGGCACATAGCACATGTGTTTTCTTTTCTATAACCTACATATCTTTTTCTAATATTACAATAGTAAATAATTGTATTATAAGTACTCCCTCCTTTATGTGGTATAACTTCAAACTTATTGTGGAACGAATGGAGTATGTCATAGTGACCGAGATCATGACTCAAATCATGATTCCTCAAACACTAGATTTCGATCTACTTATTACCTCCCGTGAAAAAGAAATCACTAGATTTGGAGTACAAGAGAAAGCAAAAAAAAAAAAAATAGACATAGCGGGACACATTTTACTAAAATAATAAAGACTTGGAATCCCATGATAAAATATAACGTGAAAGAATCTGCCCATGGCTTAAAACCAAGAGATGTTTAAATCTTGAAAAGTGAAACATACATGAGAAATAAATAAGTGATAGAACTAGGAGAAAAAATAAGAAGTTACAAGGATCAGAGAAACATCATGGACGTAGTTGCCTGCAGCGGAAACTCATGTGCCACGATGTCAGACCGGCAGACTTGGCCACGGGTGGACGCGGCGAGGCAGGCAGCTTGTCAGCATCGCAGAGCGCCGGTCCACTAGCCTCAGCATCCCTGGTGGCCACTTCCAACGGTGTTTGCTCCACCGACGTCAAGGGGACGCCGTGAGCCTCGCCAGCAGCAACAACAGCAGCCTCAGAGCTGAGGGCGTCAGCTTCATCATTAGACACATAAGAAACAATGGTGTATTAGAAAATAAATGTGAAAAAACCGAAATGCCAGAAGTGAACACCTGGTTTTGAGAACCGCACGGAATAGAGTGGGCACATATCAAACTCCTAGTAAGCATAGGTAACTAATGATTCATGATAACTAAGGCAAGCGGTGAACTGGCTTGCGAAATTTTTTTAATATTCTACCAAAGAATATGTTGGATCTCTCAATTCATTCAACTGGTTCGATTATTGTGATCGGTTTTACGCAACAAAGGACAACCACACTCTAAGTCTAAGCATTTTTCGATGATTGTATAGATAAATTAGTAAAAATATACCCTCTATTCATCGACGTTGTAATCCGTGAGGCAGCTCACAAATATACCCTTTATTTCTTTTTTGCTTGTCTCTCTTGCAGAATCTTTTGTACGATCTAACAAAACATAAAAAATAAAACATATGACCATAAAAGTTAGTTTTGAATCCAAAATTCGCGTCAACTTTGGTTATTACCGAAACCGAACCGAAGTTTAATGGTTATTACCGAAACCGAATCGTATTTGTATACGTAACCGTATTAACCGAAGTATTGAAACCGTATTTACCGTATAACCGAACTAACCGAACCGAACGCGCAGCCGGACCTGTGTGTGCTCCCCTTCCCTGTCTTGTGCGTGTGTCTCCTTTGGCTGCATCCCCGTTTTAGAACCAGAACCATACCGCTATCCATCCATTTCCAAATTCTAGACCAGACATATAATTTGTTTGAGTGAGTAGCAACTCATACTACGTGGTAATTTCAAAGCTAGATATTTTGCACGGTTAAACTATAACACACTTCAGATATATTTAGTTTTATGGGCCCTGACTGGGTGCATACCACATTTATTTTCTTTTCGATCACCTGGACATTTATCTTATATTAGAATTGTAAATAATTGTATTATGAATACTCCCTCCTTTCTATGGTTTTACTTGAAACTTAAATTACAATCGGAAAAATAATTATGGAACGAAGGGAGTATGTCATGGTGGCTAAGATAATAACTCGGATAATGATTCTTCAAACGCTACATTTGCATCTAATTTTTGCCTACTGTGGAAAAGAAATCACTAGTTTTAGAGTACCAAAGAAAGCAAAAAAAAAAAAATTAGACAGAAGATAAGTTTTTTTTGCAAAAATAAAAAAGATTTGGGATCCCATGATAAAATATATTGTGGAAGAATCAGCCCAATGGCTAAAAACCAAGAGATGTTTAAATCTTGAAAAGTGAAACATACATGAGAAATAAATAAGTGATAAAAATAGGAGAAAAAATAAGAAGTTAAAAGGACAAGACACAAAAGAAACAATGTTGCATTAGAAAATAAATATGAAAAAACCACAATTCCACGAGCGCACCCCTGTTTGTGAGAACCACACAAATAGAGCGGGCATGTATCCAGCTCTAAGTAAGCATACGAAAATAATGATTAATGATAAGTGAGACAAGCACAGAACAACTTTTCTACAGAAATATTTTAATGTTCTGCCAAAGAATGAGGTGGATCTCTATTTGTTCAACTGGATCGATTCTTCTTAGTCAAATGCGGCATGTTTGAATGTTGATCGGTTTTATACGAGAAAGGACAACCAGACTCTAAGCCTAAGCATTTTTTTTTAATGATTGTATAGAAAAAAACTTTGTACAAATATGCACTCTATTCATTGACGTAGTAACCTGTGGTTCAACTCGCAAATCGCATTGGAGGTTACATGGTAAGGTCCCAATATATATTGCCAATTTCAAAGTTTAAATTTTTTACAATACATGAATTTAAGTTAATTTACTTCCCCCTTCTATGTTAGACTTTTCTAAATTTGAATATATCTAGTGGTTTGTGTATATCCAAGTTTAGAAAAATCTAACACATATTTCAAAGAATTGAGGGACTACAACTCTTTCAAATCAGAGTGTATAACATGCCAATAACCTAGTTTTAGGTGGAGAATTATTTGTCTAAAGGTTATTCCTCATTTTGTTGTGAGTCGCACGTGACAATTAAGTGCTAAATTCATTAATTGTAACATGTTCTAATAAATAACATTCAAATTGAAATAAGACTTCCATGAAACATTTCTCGGGTCCTAGCAATCATGTAACTTGATTCAGTTTTCATGTCACATCATAGATGAGCCCATGAACTCAAATATGATCTAAATAAAGCAAATCATTCCTTGCTCAAATTAATCAGCTTGTATATATGGTTGGTTTACGCAATATTAATAATCACATTTCTTTTGAATATTGATGAATGACACCAAATCATGCGGACCGATAGCATACAGTTACCGAAGATGTGAAAAAAAACCTTAGAAATCGCAATTGAGGACATGAGATCCAATGAAACCCATTCACACACGGAGGGCGGCCACAATCCAGTGTGTGTGAGAATGGTGGTTCATGCGACGCCTGCTCCAAAAATTGACAGATGGAAAGTGCCCATTGCGTGAACATGGAGGTGTCTTCAAGCACTACCCCGCTATTTGCGTCTGTGTGTAAGTGCAAGGTTAAAGTATAGCATACTTCAGATATATTAGTTTTATGGGCCATGAATGGGTGCATAACACATTTATTTTCTTTTCTATAACCTCAATTTTTTCTGAAATTGGAATAGTAAATAATGGTATCATAAATACTATCTCCTTTCTCAAACTTAAACTACAATCACGAAAATAGTTATGGAACGAAATACGTCATACTGACTTGGATCATTATTCTTAAAACACCAAATTTATATCTAAATTTTAACTCCGGTGGGAAAAAATCAGTAGATTTAGGATATAGGAGAAGAAAAAAAGTAGCGGAACAGATTTTACAAAAAAATAAAGAATCCAAATGCCATGATAAAAATATAATGTGGAACGATCAGCACATGGTCTAAAACCAAAAGACATTTAAAACTCCCAACGGGAAACATACATGAGAAATAAAAATGTGAAAAAATGTTGGAGAAAATATAAGAAGTTAAAAGAACAAAACACAAATGAAATAATTCTCAACGATCAAAAAATTGCTAAGAAACCACAATTCCGAGAGCATGCCCTTGGTCGTAATAATCACATGAATAGAGTGGACAGTTATCCAACTGTAAGCTTAATAATATATAACAAATGATTTATGACGTGTGGGTTCACAAGAGAAAGTGATTTTCTAAAAATAAATTGTAATATTCGACCATAGAATGTGATACCACGGTTCATTTGTTCACGTTGTTCTGATCTTTGAAGGAATACCTAGCGTCCTCAAATCTATTGCCAATTCCAAACCATAGGAGGTTACAGTATATGGGTTTTAGTTAATTACAACTCTTGAAAATCATAATACATCATGTTTAGCTTTAGTGGATGGTTTGTCAAAAGGTTAGACTTCACCAGAGGGTCATAGGTCACATGTGACAATTAAATGTAAAATTTCGTAACCTTTTACATGTTCTAATAAATAACATTCAAATTCAAACAAGAATTTATTCCCTGGTTCAGCAATGAAGTACCGTAATAGAGTTTTTTTATGTCGCAAAATAACATATATGAACCCATCCATTCAAATACCCCCCCCCCCGTCCCCGTCCCCGTCTTCGAACAAGCATATGATTGGACATGTTTTAAGTCAATTTTATGCAACCAACTCCCAAAAAAGATCAGCATTTATTACACTAAATTAATATTGGTAGATTCATCTTGACTTGCGATTCAATAATATAGTAATTTTATGCCACACATGTTGCTATTTTGAGTAAATTTTGTTCCATTTTGAAAATGTTAGGCTATTAAAAAAATAAAATGTACACTTAACCATGCACGGAGGGGGTATGATCTAGAGAAAGCAAATGATTCCATGCTCAAATGAATTAATAGCATGATCATAATACTGACAGCGCACACAAGCGTCTAGCTAATTTGTGTGAGTGAGTAACAACTCAGACTTGGTAATTTTATGGCTATATATTTTTCAAGATTAAAATATAGAATATGTGTATTCTTTTCGATAACCTCGATCTTTTTCTCAAACTAAAATAGTAAATAATAATTGAATTTTAGATACTTGCTCCTTTCATGGTTTTAGTTCAAACTTAAACTACAAGCACCAAAGGGAATTATGGAAACGAGGGAGTATGCCATAATATGACTCAGATCTTTATTCTTAAACACTAGATTTAGATTTAATTTTTACCTCTCGTGAAAAAATCACTTGATTTAGGGTATAAGAGAATAAACAAAGTTAAACATAGAAGGGAAATTTTATGAATTTTAAGTGCCATGGTAAAATATAATCTTGAAGAATCAACACATGGTTTAAAACCAAAATACATTTACAACCTAAAAAGGTAAACATACAAGAGAATGAAAAATGCAGGAGAAAAATAAGTAGTTAAAAAGAAGAGACACAAAGAAGCGAGGCTAAATGAGAAAATAAATGTGTAAAAACCGAATTGTCGCAAGCATGACCCTTGTCGTAATGACCACATGAATAAAGCGGGTGGGCATCCAACTCTAAGTGTAATTGTAGTTAACGATGATTGATGAAATGTGTAAAATATATTGTGATATTTAGCCAAAGAATGTGATAGATTTCTCCATCGTGCTTTGATTCTTCTTACTAAAACGAGGCGTTTTTGAATGTTGAGCGATTTTACGAGAAAGGACGATCACACTCTAAGCCTAAACATTTTTTCGGTGACTGTATAGGAAATTCGGTAAAAAAAATACCCTCTATTCATCACATTGGGGGCTAGTCGTTAAAGTCCCCATATTAGAAACATGATGAGCACATCCGTGAGAAAGTGCAAGAATAAAGATTGTGCAAAGATGATCTTAGTGTTCGATTTTGATGCACATGAGAAGGCATGCGCATGCGAGCCAGTTTTCGAGAGACTAGGGTAGATCAGGTCCGCTCCATAGATTTCGGGGTCTCAAGGGCAAAAAGACACAAAGGACCCCTTGTTCATAGTGGCTAAACTTTTCTAGGGCAGAGGGCGATGGCCTCCTACTCTAAAAAATTCCTTGAAGATATCCATTTATGCTAAATTTATATATCTTACTTAAAGTTTAAACATGATTGGTGTTCTAGGCCCTTAACTATCTCAGTCAAGCTTCACCACTTGGTCACAGACAAAAAAAACTTAAAAATACATTTTTATTTAGAAAATAAATATTAGGGTAATGCAATAAAAAACTAAATAATATTTACATTTGAAAGATCCATGATCTTAAGAATATTGGTGAAGATGTTTGAAACTATTTATCTCTACTTGTGTACATGTGTATTTTTTGCGAGAGATAGAAATAATTAGAGAAAACAAAATTATGAGGGTTGGTGTTGTTCTGCACATTTGAGAAGCAGTCGAAGTATAAGCACGTTAAGCTACAACTTCAACCTTCTATATTTTCTAAAATTATTCCAAACTCTACTGCCAAAGAGTATGAATATAAGTGTAGTAAGTGTGCAAATAAATTTTAGACTAGGACCCTAACTGTTTAGGGTCGGGAGCGAGCGCCTCTCTGCCCCGCCCTATGGGCCGGCCCTGGGGTAGATTACTAAATATTGATGTCGTTTATTTCCAGGAGTTCTGCCCCGCCCTATGGGCTGGCCCTGGGGTAGATTACTAAATATTGATGTCGTTTCTTTCCGGGAGTCTTTAAGTTATCATGCTATCCTGTCAGTTTACTTTTTTTTGATGATTTCAACGGAGTTGCTACGTTGTACGAACCGCACATGTATGACCAAAGCCATGTGTTGGTATGTGCCTTCTGTTTCGCACCTGTCAGTTTACTTTTCATTAAGATTGCTGTCTGCAAGTGGTGTTGAAGAACCATATCATTTTTTTTATGTATATGCTTAAAACCCTTTCTGCATATTTAAGGATCTGTTTTGCAATTTCACTCTTTTTGGTTGTCCTATGCATCCCGTCGAATGTGGGCCGACTATGACCAAAGTTCAATAAGTAAAAATCTTTTCAAATGTATAGATACGTGTACGTACACGTTTCAGGTTTATAAAAAAAACTCTCCTAGTCCAGAAAAGTGCGGGAGATTTTACAATGCCATACTTTTCTTCAAACTTCTATTATTCACTGGTATGTGATGGTCATGTAATAAATAATTAAAATTCAGAGAAAAATGTAGCAAATAATAAAATATCTTGAAAAGTGCAAGCTGTAGCGCAACCGATCGAGTGGAAGAGTTAATCAGGACAGCGCCCGCAAGCGCCAAACATTCGGCCGGGAAGCCATGCGGTTGCGGGCACACGTAGGCAGCGCGCGCCATACCGCAGCCACACCGCCTCGTCTCTGTCGCCACGCGTCTACGAACTTGCATATTCCGACGAAGTTGTGGTCTACGAAAGAAAACGAAATACCTAGATTGTGCGGCCGACTAACCACATTCCTTGTTAATTAGTTGTCGACTTTGCTCCTAGTACTAAGTTCGGAGTCCTCGTATAAGACAGGGACGTGCGTGTTTGATTTACGTTGGAGTAGGCTTTACGGACGGAGTGGGTAAAGTGAAACGGGTGGTACAAGCTCCGTAGTGGTTTGGACGCACGCGAGGGAACCAAAACTGTACCCGGCAAGTCGGCAACCGATTAACAAGGAGCCGTGCACCACACAGTCTCGGCGCGCGCCGGCCGCTCCCCGCCGAAACGGACGCAACAGACGGTGGCGGGCTGCATTGATGGGTGTACTGCGTGAGCGATGCAAAGCGCAAAAGATAGGAGACGGAACGCGACAAGACGAGAGTAGAGCCAGATAAACCGTAAGGTTTGGAAAATCCAGAGCAGATATATTCACTGTACAAAAGTATAAATTTCAAAATGTCTAAAAGTTCTGAAAAATATACCAGAATGTACTTCCAGACATTTTATGCTGGCACATGAAGTTTCGCATAAACAATACTGTTTTTAGTGTCGTTCGTGCAAAAAAGGACAATTTCCAGTTTAGAGGTAAGCCTTTAGGGCATCGCCAACGGGGCGACGCATTTCAGACGTCTAAATTGTCCGCGCGTTTCCGTTTGCGTCGTTCGTAAGAAAATGATCGCTAGGCGTAAATTGTCCGTTTGCGTCGGAGGCAACCCAACGGCGCATTTTGGACAAACTAACTATTTTTTGGGGAACAAAGAAAACAAGTTCAATTGATTATGCCATGCTTTGTTGAATATCGAACAGGTTTAAATAAATTTAACATACAAACTAGGAGAATAAACGCGAAAACAAACAAATTCTAAACTAACTAATTCTTCGCCTTCTTGTTAGAAGGCCCCGCCTCGTCATCCTCACGGACGCGCCTTTTGCTCGTCACCTCCTCCGAAGAGGTATGATACGTCTCCGACGTATCGATAATTTCTTATGTTCCATGCCACATTATTGATGATATCTACATGTTTTATGCATACTTTATGTCATATTTATGCATTTTCCGGCAACAACCTATTAACGAGATGCCGAAGAGCCAGTTGCTGTTTTCTGCTGTTTTTGGTTTCAGAAATCCTAGTAAGGAAATATTCTCGGAATTGGACGAAATCAACGCCCAGGATCCTATTTTGCCACGAAGCTTCCAGAAGACCGAAGAGAAGACGAAGTGGGGCCACGGGGCGCCGCCACACTAGGGCGGCGCGGCCAGCATAGGGCCCGCGCGGCCCTGCTGTGTGGGGCCCCCGTGACCCCTCCGAGGCTGCCCTTCCTCCTACTTAAGGTCTTCGTCGCGAAACCCCCAGTACCGAGAGCCACGATACGGAAAACCTTCCAGAGACGCCGCCGCCGCCAATCCCATCTCGGGGGATTCAGGAGATCGCCTCCGACACCCTGCCGGAGAGGGGAATCATCTCCCGGAAGACTCTTCACCGCCATGGTCGCCTCCGGAGTGATGAGTGAGTAGTTCACCCCTGGACTATGGGTCCATAGCAGTTGCTAGATGGTCGTCTTCTCCTTATGTGCTTCATTGTCGGATCTTGTGAGCTGCCTAACATGGTCAAGATCATCTATCTGTAATGCTATATGTTGTGTTTGTCGGGATCCGATGGATAGAGAATACTATGTTATGTTGATTATCAATCTATTACCTATGTGTTGTTTATGATCTTGCATGCTCTCCGTTATTAGTAGAGGCTCTGGCCAAGTTTTTACTCTTAACTCCAAGAGGGAGTATTTATGCTCGATAGTGGGTTCATGCCTCCATTAAATCTGGGACAAGTGACGAGAAAGTTCTAAGGTTGTGGATGTGCTGTTGCCACTAGGGATAAAACATTGATGCTATGTCCGAGGATGTAGTTATTGATTACATTATGCACCATACTTAATACAATTGTCTGTTTTTTGCAACTTAATACTAGAAGGGATTCGGATGATAACCTGAAGGTGGAATTTTTAGGCATAGATGCATGCTGGATAGCGGTCTATGTACTTTGTCGTAATGCCCAATTAAATCTCACAATACTTATCATATCATGTATGTGCATTGTCATGCTCTCTCTATTTGTCAATTGCCCGACTGTAATTTGTTCACCCAACATGCTGTTTATCTTATGGGAGAGACACCTCTAGTGAACTGTGGACCCCGGTCCATTCTTTTACATCCAATACAATCTACTGCAATACTTGTTCTACTGTTTTCTGCAAACAATCATCATCCACACTATACATCTAATCCTTTGTTACAGCAAGCCGGTGAGATTGACAACCTCGCCGTTTCGTTGGGGCAAAGTACTTTGGTTGTGTTGTGCAGGTTCCAAGTTGGCGCCGGAATCCCCGGTGTTGCGCCGCACTACATCCCGCCGCCATCAACCTTCGACGTGCTTCTTGGCTCCTCCTGGTTCGATAAACCTTGGTTTCTTTCTGAGGGAAAACTTGCTGTTGTACGCATCACACCTTCCTCTTGGGGTTCCCAACGGACGTGTGCGATACGTCTCCGACGTATCGTTAATTTCTTATGTTCCATGCCACATTATTGATGATATCTACATGATTTGTACACATTATATGTCATATTTATGCGTTTTCCGGAACTAACCTATTGACGAGATGCCGAAGGGCCAGTTCCTGTTTTCTGCTGTTTTTGGTTCCAGAAATCCTAGTAAGGAAATATTCTCGAATCGGACGAAATCAAGGCCCAGCATCCTATTTTTCCACGAAGCTTCCAGAACACCCGAGAGTCGCCAGAGGGGGGCCACAGGCCCACCACACATGACCCTGGCGAGGCCAAGGGGGGGCCCGCGCCCCCCTATTGTGTCATCGCCTCGTTGACCTTCTGACGCCGCCTCTTCGCCTATAAAAAGGTCCCAGACCTAAAACCTCGAGACGGAAGAGCCACGGTACGAGAAACCTTCCAGAGCCGCCGCCATCGCGAAGCCAAGATCTGGGGGACAGGAGTCTTTGTTCCGGCAAGCCGCCGGACGGGGAAATGCCCCTGGAAGGCTCCTCCATCGACACCACCGCCATCTTCATCAACGCTGCTGTCTCCCATGAGGAGGGAGTAGTTCTCCATCGAGGCTCGGGGCTGTACCGGTAGCTATGTGGTTCATCTCTCTCCTATGTACTTCAATACAATAATCTCATGAGCTGCCTTACATGATTGAGATTCATATGATGATGCTTGTAATCTAGATGTCATTATGCTAGTCAAGTGGGTTTTACTTATGTGATCTCCGGAGACTCCTTGTCCCACGTGTGTAAAGGTGACGAGTGTGTGCACCGTGTGGGTCTCTTAGGCTATATTTCACGAATACTTATTCACCGTTATGAATGGCATAGTGAAGTGCTTATTTATATCCCTTTATGATTGCAATGTGTTTTGTATCACAATTTATCTATGTGCTACTCTAGTGATGTTATTAAAGTAGTTTTATTCCTCCCGCACGGTGTAATGGTGACAAGTGTGTGCATCCGTGTTAGTACTTGGTGTAGGCTATGATTATGATCTCTTGGAGATTATGAAGTTAACTATTGCTATGATAGTATTGATGTGATCTATTCCTCCTACATAGTGTGAAGGTGACGAGTGTGCATGCTATGTTAGTACTTGGTTTAGTCGTGTTGATCTTTCATGCACTCTAAGGTTATTTAAATATGAACATTGAATATTGTGGAGCTTGTTAACTCCGGCATTGAGGGTTCGTGTAATCCTACGCAATGGTGTTCATCATCCAACAAAAGAGTGTAGAGTATGCATTTATTTATTCTGTTATGTGATCAATGTTGAGAGTGTCCACTAGTGAAAGTACGATCCCTAGGCCTTGTTCCTAAATACTGCTATCGCTGCTTGTTTACTGTTTTACTGCATCTCTACTGTCCGTAATATTACCACCATCAACCACACGCCAGCAAGCTCTTTTCTGGCGCCGTTGCTACTGCTCATATATATTCATACCACCTGTATTTCACTATCTCTTCGCCGAACTAGTGCACCTATTAGGTGTGGTGGGGACACAAGAGACTTCTTGCTTTGTGGTTGCAGTGGTTGCATGAGAGGGATATCTTTGACCTCTTCCTCCCCGAGTTCGATAAACCTTTGGTGATCCACTTAAGGGAAACTTGCTCGCTGTTCTACAAACCTCTGCTCTTGGAGGCCCAACACTGTCTACAAGAATAGAAGCACCCGTAGACATCAAGCTATTTTCTGGCGCCGTTGCCGGGGAGGAAAGGTAAAAGGCTCTCATACTCCGGTCCCAGGTAAATTACTTTTCTGGCACCGTTGTGTGTGTGCTCGAAGCTATTTCCTTTAGATCCTGCAATTGCATCTTTTTGTTTCTTGTTTACGCTAGTTAGGCATAATGGACAACAATGAGCTTCTTGTTCTATTTCCTGAGTTAAGACATGGATGGTTTGATCCGAAAATTAAAAAACCCATGGAACATATTAGCATGAATACTTTGAATACCATTGTTGCTAATGATATGGAAAGTTCTAAGCTTGGGGAAGCTGGTTTTCATGATCTTTTTAGTCCCCCAAGCATTGAGGAGAAAATTTTCTTTGATGATACTTTGCCTCCTATTTATGATGATTATAATGATAGTGGTCTTTTGGTGCCGCCTACTATGGAGAGTGAATTTTATTATGATTATACTATGGCTCCTACACTTGATGAGAATAATAATGATAGCTACTTTGTTGAATTTGCTCCCACTACAATTAATAAGAATGATTATGCTTATGTTGGGAGTAGTAATAATTTTATGCATGAGACTCATGATAAGAATGCTTCATGTGATAGTTATATTGTTGAGTTTGCTCATGTTGCTACTGAAAGTTATTATTAGAGAGGAAAATATGGTTGTAGAAATTTTCATGTTACTAAAATACCTCTCTATATGCTTAAAATTTTGAAATTGAGCTTGTCTAGTTTTCCTATGCTTATTGCATTATGCCTACATAAATTGTTTATTTACAAGATCCCTTTTCATAGGAAGCATGTTAGGCTTAAATTTGTTTTGAACTTACCTTTTGATGCTCTCTTTTGCTTCAACTCTTATTTCTTGCGAGTGCATCATTAAAACGGCTGAGCCCATCTTAATGGCTATAAAGAAAGAACTTCTTGGGAGATAACCCATGTGTTTATTTTACTACAGTAATTTTGTTTTTTATTTTGAGTCTTGGAAGTTGTTACTACTGTAGCAACCTCTCCTTATCTTAGTTTTATTGCATTGTTGTGCCAAGTAGAGTTTTTGATAGTAAGGTTCATACTAGATTTGGATTACTCGCGAGAAACAGATTTCTTGCTGTCACGAATCTGGGCCTAATTCTCTGTAGGTAACTCAGAAAATTATGCCAATTTACGTGAGTGATCCTCAGATATGTATGAAACTTTCATTCAATTTGAGCATTTTCATTTGAGCAAGTCTGGTGCCTCAATAAAATTCGTCTTTACGGACTGTTCTATTTTGACAGATTCTGCCTTTTATTTCGCATTGCTTCTTTTGCTATGTTGGATGGATTTCTTTGCTCCATTAACTTCCAGTAGCTTTGTGCAATGTCCAGAAGTGTTAAGAATGATTGTGTCACCTCTGAACATGTGAATTTTTGATTATGCACTAACCCTCTAATGAGTTTGTTTCGAGTTGGGTGTGGAGGAAGTTTTCAAGGGTCAAGAGAGGAGGATGATATACTATGATCAAGACGAGTGAAAGCTCTAAGCTTGGGGATGCCCCGGTGGTTCACCCCTGCATATTTTAAGAAGACTCAAGCGTCTAAGCTTGGGGATGCCCAAGGCATCCCCTTCTTCATCGACAACATTATCAGGTTCCTCCCTTGAAACTATATTTTTATTCGGTCACATCTTATGTACTTTACTTGGAGCGTCTGTGTGCTTTTATTTTTGTTTTGTTATTTTCATTCTCTGAATAAATTCATGCTTGTGTGGGAGAGAGACACGCTCCGCTGGTTCATATGAACACATGTGTTCTTAGCTTTTAATGTTCATGACGAAGGTTGAAACTGCTTCGTTAATTGTTATATGGTTGGAAACGGGAAATGCTACATGCAGTAATTGGTATGATGTCTTGAATAATGTGATACTTGGCAATTGTTGTGCTCATGTTTAAGCTCTTGCATCATATACTTTGCACCCATTAATGAAGAAATACATAGAGCTTGCTAAAATTTGGTTTGCATAATTGGTCTCTCTAAAGTCTAGATAATTTCTAGTATTGAGTTTTGAACAACAAGGAAGACGGTGTAGAGTCTTATAATGTTTACAATATGTCTTTTATGTGAGTTTTGCTGCACCGGTTCATCCTTGTGTTTGTTTCAAATAACTTTGCTAGCCTAAACCTTGTATCGAGAGGGAATACTTCTCATGCATCCAAAATCTTTGAGCCAACCACTATGCCATTTGTGTCCACCATACCTACCTACTACATGGTATTTCTCCGCCATTCCAAAGTAAATTGCTTGAGTGCTACCTTTAAAATTTCCATCATTCACCTTTGCAATATATAGCTCATGGGACAAATAGCTTAAAAACTATTGTGGTATTGAATATGTACTTATGCACTTTATCTCTTATTAAGTTGCTTGTCGTGCGATAACCATGTTTCTGGGGACGCCATAAACTACTCTTTGTTGAATATCATGTGAGTTGCTATGCATGTCCGTCTTGTCTGAAGTAAGAGAGATCTACCACTTTAATGGTTAGAGCATGCATATTGTTAGAGAAGAACATTGGGCCGCTAACTAAAGCCATGAATCATGGTGGAAGTTTCAGTTTTGGACATATATCCTCAATCTCATATGAGAACACTAATTGTTGCTACATGCTTATGCATTAAAGAGGAGTCCATTATCTGTTGTCCATGTTGTCCCGGTATGGTTGTCTAAGTTGAGAATAATCAAAAGCGAGAAATCCAAAATGCGAGCTTTCTCCTTTGACCTTTGTACAGGCGGCATGGAGGTACCCCTTTGGGACACTTGGTTAAAACATGTGTATTGCGATGATCCGGTAGTCCAAGCTAATTAGGACAAGGTGCGGGCACTATTAGTATACTATGCATGAGGCTTGCAACTTGTAAGATATAATTTACATGATACATGTGCTTTATTACTACCGTTGACAAAATTGTTTCATGTTTTCAAAATAAAAGCTCTAGCACAAATATAGCAATCGATGCTTTCCTCTTTGAAGGACCTTTCTTTTACTTTTATGTTGAGTCAGTTCACCTATTTCTCTCCACCTCAAGAAGCAAACACTTGTGTGAACTGTGCATTGATTCCTACATACTTGCATATTGCATTTGTTATATTACTCTATGTTGACAATTATCCATGAGATATACATGTTACAAGTTGAAAGCAACCGCTGAAACATAATCTTCCTTTGTGTTGCTTCAATAACTTTACTTTGATTTACTGCTTTATGAGTTAACTCTTATGCAAGACTTATTGATGCTTGTCTTGAAAGTACTATTCTTGAAAATTCTTTGCTTTATGATTCAGTTGTTTACTCATGTCATTACCATTGTTTTGATCGCTGCATTCATTACATGTGTTTACAATAGTATGATCAAGGTTATGATGGCATGTCACTCCAGAAATTATCTTTGTTATCGTTTACCTGCTCGGGACGAGCAGGAACTAAGCTTGGGGATGCTGATACGTCTCCGACGTATCGATAATTTCTTATGTTCGATGCCACATTATTGATGATATCTACATGATTTGTACACATTATATGTCATATTTATGCGTTTTCCGGAACTAACCTATTGACGAGATGCCGAAGGGCCGGTTCTCGTTTTCTGCTGTTTTTGGTTCCAGAAATCCTAGTAAGGAAATATTCTCGGAATCGGACGAAATCAAGGCCCAGCATCCTATTTTTTCACGAAGCTTCCAGAACACCCGAGAGTCGCCAGAAGGGGGCCACAGGCCCACCACACATGACCCTAGCGCGGCCAAGGGGGGGCCCGCGCCCCCCCTATTGTGTCGTCGCCTCGTTGACCTTCTGACGCCGCCTCTTCGCCTATAAAAAGGTCCCAGACCTAAAACCTCGAGACGGAAGAGCCACGGTACGAGAAACCTTCCAGAGCCGTGATACGTCTCCAACGTATCGATAATTTCTTGTGTTCCATGCCACATTATTGATGTTATCTACATGTTATATGCACACTTTATGTCATATTCGTGCATTTTCTGGAACTAACCTATTAACAAGATGCCGAAGTGCCGTTCCGTTTTCTGCTGTTTTTGGTTTCGAAATCCTAGTAACGAAATATTCTCGGAATCGGACGAAATCAACGCCAAAGATCTTAGAATCCCCGGAAGCATCCGGAACACACGAGAGGGACCGGAGGGGGGCACAGGCCCACCACACCATACCCCGGCGCGGCCTAGGGGGCCGCGCCCCCTAGGGTTTGGCCAGCCCTTCGACCCCCGGCGCCGCCTCTCCGCCTATAAAGAGCCCCTGGATCGGAAAACCCGATACCAATTGACGAAACCCACGTAAACCTTCCGGAGCCGCCGCCATCGCGAAGCCAAGATCTGGGGGACAGAATCTCTGTTCCGGCACGCTGCCGGAGCGGGGAAGTGCCCCCGGAAGGCTTCTCCATCGACACCGCTGCCATCTCCACCGCCATCTTCATCACCACTGCTGCTCCCATGAGGGGGGAGTAGTTCTCCATCGAGGCTCGGGGCTGTACCGGTAGCTATGTGGTTCATCTCTCTCCTATGTGTTTCAATACAATAATCTCATGAGCTGCCCTACATGATTGAGATTCATATGATGATGCTTGTAATCTAGATGTCATTATGCTAGTCAAGTGAGTTTTACCTATGTGATCTCCGGAGACTCCTAGTCCCACGTGTGTAAAGGTGACGAGTGTGTGCACCGTGTGGGTCTCTTAGGCCATATTTCACAGAATACTTACTCATTGAATGGCATAGTGAGGTGCTTATTTATATCTCTTTATGATTGCAGCATGTTGTATCACAATTTATCTATGTGCTACTCTAGTGATGTGTTATTAAAGTAGTTTTATTCCTCCCGCATGTGTGCAAAGGTGACAGTGCGTGCACCGTGTTAGTACTTGGTTTGTGCTATGATCATGATCTCTTGTAGATTATGGAGTTAACTATTGCTATGATAATATTGATGTGATCTATTCCTCCTACATATGCATGAAGGTGACAAGTGTGCATGCTATGCTAGTACTTGGTTTAGTAGCGTTGATCTATCTTACACTAAAGGTTACTAAAACATGAGCATTATTGTGGAGCTTGTTAACTCCGGCATTGAGGGTTCGTGTAATCCTACGCAATGTGTTCATCATCCAACAAAAGTGTAGAGTATGCATTTATCTATTCTGTTATGTGATCAATGTTGAGAGTGTCCACTAGTGAAAGTGTAATCCCTAGGCCTTGTTCCTAAATACTGCTGAGTTACTACTGCTTGTTTATCGTTTTACTGCGTTACTACTGCTGCAATACCACCACCATCAACTACGCGCCAAGCACTTTTCTGCCACCGTTGCTACTGCTCATACTTATTCATACCACCTGTATTTCACTATCTCTTCGCCGAACTAGTGCACCTATTAGGTGTGTTGGGGACACAAGAGACTTCTTGCTTTGTGGTTGCAGGGTTGCATGAGAGGGATATCTTTGACCTCTTCCTCCCCGAGTTCGATAAACCTTGGGTATCCACTTAAGGGAAACTTGCTCGCTGTTCTACAAACCTCTGCTCTTGGAGGCCCAACACTGTCTACAAGAATAGAAGCTCCCGTAGACATCAAGCACTTTTCTCGGCGCCGTTGTCGGGAGGAAAGGTAAAAGGCACTCATACTACGGTCTCGTGTAAAGTATTTTTCCGGCGCCGTCGTGTGTGTGCTCGAAGCTATTTCCTTTAGATCCTGCAATTGCAACTTTTTGTTTCTTGTTTACACTAGTTTGGCATAATGTACAAGAGTGAGCTTCTTATTCTATTTCCTGATTTAAAACATGGATTGTTTGATGCGAAAATTAAAAAACCTATGAAATCTTCTTTGCATGCTGGTAGTAATATTAGTATGAACGTTTTGAACACCATTGTTGACAATAATATAGAAAGTTCTAAGCTTGGGGAAGCTGGTTTTCATGATATTTTTAGTCCCCCAAGCATTAAGGAGAAAATTTTCTTTGATGATACTTTGCCTCCTATTTCTGATGATGATAATGATAGTGGTCTTTTTGTGCCACCTACTATGGAGAGTGAATTTTGTTGTGATTATACTATGCCTCCTACACTTGATGAGAATAATAATGATAGCTACTTCGTTGAATTTGCTCCCACTATTACTAATAAAATTGACTATGCTTATGTGGAGAGTAATAATTTTATGCATGAGACTCATGATAAGAATGCTTTATGTGATAGTTATATTGTTGAGTTTGCTCATGATGCTACTGAAAGTTATTATGAGAGAGGAAAATATGGTTGTAGAAATTTTCATGTTACTAAAATGCCTCTCTATGTGCTGAAATTTTTGAAGCTACACTTGTTTTATCTTCCTATGCTTGTTACTTTGCTCTTCATGAACTTGTTTATTTACAAGATTCCTATGCATAGGAAGCATGTTAGACTTAAATGTGTTTTGAATTTGCCTCTTGATGCTCTCTTTTGCTTCAAATATTATTTCTTGCGAGTGCATCATTAAAACCGCTGAGCCCATCTTAATGGCTAAAAAGAAAGAACTTCTTGGGAGATAACCCATGTGTTATTTTGCTACAGTACTTTGTTTTATATTTGTGTCTTGGAAGTTGTTTACTACTGTAGCAACCTCTCCTTATCTTAGTTTTGTGCTTTGTTGTGCCAAGTAAAGTCTTTGATAGTAAAGTAAGTACTAGATTTGGATTACTGCGCAGAAACAGATTTCTTTGCTGTCACGAATCTGGGTCTAATTCTCTGTAGGTAACTCAGAAAATTATGCCAATTTACGTGAGTGATCCTCAGATATGTACGCAACTTTCATTCAATTTGAGCATTTTCGTTTGAGCAAGTCTGGTGGCCTAATAAAATCCATCTTTACGGACTGTTCTGTTTTGACAGATTCTGTCTTTTATTTCGCATTGCCTCTTTTGCTATGTTGGATGAATTTCTTTGATCCATTAATGTCCAGTAGCTTTATGCAATGTCCAGAAGTGTTAAGAATGATTGTGTCACCTCTGAACATGTGAATTTTTATTATGCACTAACCCTCTAATGAGTTGTTTCGAGTTTGGTGTGGAGGAAGTTTTCAAGGGTCAAGAGAGGAGGATGATATACTATGATCAAGGAGAGTGAAAGCTCTAAGCTTGGGGATGCACCCGGTGGTTCACCCCTGCATATATCAAGAAGACTCAAGCGTCTAAGCTTGGGGATGCCCAAGGCATCCCCTTCTTCATCGACAACATTATCAGGTTCCTCCCCTGAAACTATATTTTTATTCCATCACATCTTATGTACTTTACTTGGAGCGTCTGTTTGTTTGTTTCTATTTTTGTTTGTGTTTGAATAAATTGGATTACATCATACTTGTGTGGGAGAGAGACACGCTCCGCTGGTTCATATGAACACATGTGTTCTTAGCTCATAATATTCATGGCGAAGTTTCCTCTTCGTTAAATTGTTATATGGTTGGAATTGGAAAATGATACATGTAGTAATTGCTATAATGTCTTGGGTAATGTGATACTTGGCAATTGTTGTGCTAATGTTTAAGCTCTTGCATCATATACTTTGCACCTATTAGTGAAGAATACATAGAGCATGCTAAAATTTGGTTTGCATAATTGGTTTCTCTAAGGTCTAGATAATTTCTAGTATTGAGTTTGAACAACAAGGAAGACGGTGTAGAGTCTTATAATGTTTTCAATATGTCCTTTATGTGAGTTTTGCTGCACCGGTTCATCCTTGTGTTTGTTTCAAATAACCTTGCTAGCCTAAACCTTGTATCGAGAGGGAGTACTTCTCATGCATCCAAATACTTGAGCCAACACTATGCCATTTGTGTCCACCATACCTACCTACTACATGGTATTTCCCGCCATTCCAAAGTAAATTGCTTGAGTGCTACCTTTAAAATTCCATCATTCACCTTTGCAATATATAGCTCATGGGACAAATAGCTTAAAAACTATTGTGGTATTGAATATGTAATTATGCACTTTATCTCTTATTAAGTTGCTTGTTGTGCGATAACCATGTTTACTGGGGAACGCCATCAACTCATTGTTGAATTTCATGTGAGTTGCTATGCATGTTCGTCTTGTCTCGAAGTAAGGGCGATCTACACCGAGTTGAATGGTTTGAGCATGCATATTGTGAGAGAAGAACATTGGGCCGCTAACTAAAGCCATGATTCATGGTGGAAGTTTCAGTTTTGGACAAATATCCTCAAATCTCTAATGAGAAAAGAATTAATTGTTGTCAAATGCTTAAAGCATTAAAAGAGGAGTCCATTATCTGTTGTCTATGTTGTCCCGGTATGGATGTCTAAGTTGAGAATAATCAAAAGCGAGAAATCCAAATGCGAGCTTTCTCCTTAGACCTTTGTACAGAGCGGCATAGAGGTACCCCTTTGTGAAACTTGGTTAAAGCATATGTATTGCGGTGATAATCCGGTAGTCCAAGCTAATTAGGACAAGGTGCGAGCACTATTGGTACACTATGCATGAGGCTTGCAACTTATAAGATATAATTTACATGATGCATATGCTTTATTACTACCGTTGACAAAATTGTTTCATGTTTTCAAAATCAAAGCTCTAGCACAAATATAGCAATCGATGCTTTTCCTCTATGAGGACCATTCTTTTACTTTCAATGTTGAGTCAGTTCACCTATTTCTCTCCACCTCAAGAAGCAAACACTTGTGTGAACTGTGCATTAATTCCTACATACTTGCTTATTGCACTTATTATATTACTCTATGTTGACAATATCCATGAGATATATATGTTACAAGTTGAAAGCAACCGCTGAAACTTAATCTTCTTTTGTGTTGCTTCAATACCTTTACTTTGAATTATTGCTCTATGAGTTAACTCTTATGCAAGACTTATTGATGCTTGTCTTGAAGTGCTATTCATGAAAAGTCTTTGCTTTATGATTCACTTGTTTACTCATGTCATACACATTGTTTTGATCGCTGCATTCACTACATATGCTTTACAAATAGTATGATCAAGTTTATGATGGCATGTCACTCCGAAATTATCTTTGTTATCGTTTTACCTCGCTCGGGACGAGCGGAACTAAGCTTAGGGATGCTGATACGTCTCCAACGTATCGATAATTTCTTGTGTTCCATGCCACATTATTGATGTTATCTACATGTTATATGCACACTTTATGTCATATTCGTGCATTTTCCGGAACTAACCTATTAACAAGATGCCGAAGTGCCGGTTCCTGTTTTCTGCTGTTTTTGGTTTCAGAAATCCTAGTAACGAAATATTCTCGGAATCGGACGAAATCAACGCCAAAGATCTTAGAATCCCCGGAAGCATCCAGAACACACGAGAGGGACCAGAGGGGGGCACAGGCCCACCACACCATACGCTGCGCGGCCTAGGGGGCCCGCGCCCCCTAGGGTTTGGCCAGCCCTTCGACCCCCGGCGCCGCCTCTCCGCCTATAAAGAGCCCCTGGATCGGAAAACCCGATACCAATTGACGAAACCCACGGAAACCCGCCGGAGCCGCCGCCATCGCGAAGCCAAGATCCGGGGGACAGAATCTCCGTTCCGGCACGGCTGCCGGAGCGGGGAAGTGCCCCGGAAGGCTTCTCCATCGACACCGCTGCCATCTCCACCGCCATCTTCATCACCACTGCTGCTCCCATGAGGGGGGAGTAGTTCTCCATCGAGGCTCGGGGCTGTACCGGTAGCTATGTGGTTCATCTCTCTCCTATGTGTTTCAATACAATAATCTCATGAGCTGCCCTACATGATTGAGATTCATATGATGATGCTTGTAATCTAGATGTCATTATGCTAGTCAAGTGAGTTTTACCTATGTGATCTCCGGAGACTCCTAGTCCCACGTGTGTAAAGGTGACAAGTGTGTGCACCGTGTGGGTCTCTTAGGCCATATTTCACGGAATACTTACTCATTGAATGGCATAGTGAGGTGCTTATTTATATCTCTTTATGATTGCAGCATGTTGTATCACAATTTATCTATGTGCTACTCTAGTGATGTGTTATTAAAGTAGTTTTATTCCTCCCGCATGTGTGCAAAGGTGACAGATGCGTGCACCGTGTTAGTACTTGGTTTGTGCTATGATCATGATCTCTTGTAGATTATGGAGTTAACTATTGCTATGATAATATTGATGTGATCTATTCCTCCTACATATGCATGAAGGTGACAGGTGTGCATGCTATGCTAGTACTTGGTTTAGTAGCGTTGATCTATCTTACACTAAAGGTTACTAAAACATGAGCATTATTGTGGAGCTTGTTAACTCCGGCATTGAGGGTTCGTGTAATCCTACGCAATGTGTTCATCATCCAACAAAAGTGTAGAGTATGCATTTATCTATTCTGTTATGTGATCAATGTTGAGAGTGTCCACTAGTGAAAGTGTAATCCCTAGGCCTTGTTCCTAAATACTGCTGAGTTACTACTGCTTGTTTACTCGTTTTATCATGCATTACTACGTCTGCAATACTACCACCATCAATTACGCGCCAAGCACTTTTCTGCCACCGTTGCTACTGCTCATACTTATTCATACCACCTGTATTTCACTATCTCTTCGCCGAACTAGTGCACCTATTAGGTGTGTTGGGGACACAAGAGACTTCTTGCTTTGTGGTTGCAGGGTTGCATGAGAGGGATATCTTTGACCTCTTCCTCCCTGAGTTCGATAAACCTTGGGTATCCACTTAAGGGAAACTTGCTGCTGTTCTACAAACCTCTGCTCTTGGAGGCCCAACACTGTCTACAAGAATAGAAGCTCCCGTAGACATCAAGCCGCCGCCATCGCGAAGCCAAGATCTGGGGGACAGGAGTCTTTGTTCCGGCAAGCCGCCGGGACGGGGAAGTGCCCCCGGAAGGCTCCTCCATCGACACCACCGCCATCTTCATCAACGCTGCTGTCTCCCATGAGGAGGGAGTAGTTCTCCATCGAGGCTCGGGGCTGTACCGGTAGCTATGTGGTTCATCTCTCTCCTATGTACTTCAATACAATAATCTCATGAGCTGCCTTACATGATTGAGATTCATATGATGATGCTTGTAATCTAGATGTCATTATGCTAGTCAAGTGGGTTTTACTTATGTGATCTCCGGAGACTCCTTGTCCCACGTGTGTAAAGGTGACGAGTGTGTGCACCGTGTGGGTCTCTTAGGCTATATTTCATAGAATACTTATTCACTGTTATGAATGGCATAGTGAAGTGCTTATTTATATCCCTTTATGATTGCAATGTGTTTTGTATCACAATTTATCTATGTGCTACTCTAGTGATGTTATTAAAGTAGTTTTATTCCTCCCGCACGGTGTAATGGTGACGAGTGTGTGCATCCGTGTTAGTACTTGGCGTAGGCTATGATTATGATCTCTTGGAGATTATGAAGTTAACTATTGCTATGATAGTATTGATGTGATCTATTCCTCCTACATAGTGTGAAGGTGACAGTGTGCATGCTATGTTAGTACTTGGTTTAGTCGTGTTGATTTTTCATGCACTCTAAGGTTATTTAAATATGAACATTGAATATTGTGGAGCTTGTTAACTCCGGCATTGAGGGTTCGTGTAATCCTACGCAATGGTGTTCATCATCCAACAAAAGAGTGTAGAGTATGCATTTATCTATTCTGTTATGTGATCAATGTTGAGAGTGTCCACTAGTGAAAGTACGATCCCTAGGCCTTGTTCCTAAATATCGCTATCGCTCGCTTGTTTACTGTTTTACTGCATCTCTACTGTCCGTAATATTACCACCATCAACCACACGCCAGCAAGCTCTTTTCTGGCGCCGTTGCTACTGCTCATATATATTCATACCACCTGTATTTCACTATCTCTTCGCCGAACTAGTGCACCTATTAGGTGTGTTGGGGACACAAGAGACTTCTTGCTTTGTGGTTGCAGGGTTGCATGAGAGGGATATCTTTGACCTCTTCCTCCCTGAGTTCGATAAACCTTGGGTGATCCACTTAAGGGAAACTTGCTGCTGTTCTACAAACCTCTGCTCTTGGAGGCCCAACACTGTCTACAAGAATAGAAGCACCCATAGACATCAGTGTGCTTTACACGCCATCAAGCATTTTTTCTGGCGCCGTTGCCGGGGAGATCAAGACACGCTGCAAGGGGAGTCTTCACAATCCAATCTCTTTACTTTGTTTTTGTCTTGCTTTATTTTATTTACTACTTTGTTTGCTGCATTATATCAAAACACAAAAAAATTAGTTGCTAGCTTTACTTTATTTACTGTTTTGCACTCTATATATCAAAAACACAAAAAAATTAGTTACTTGCATTTGCTTTACTTATTTCAACATGTTTCCTTTTAATTTTACTGTAAAAGATATACCTGTGGGACAAGGGTCTATAATTGGAAGAGATAATATAGAAGATTTTTTCACCCATGTTAGTATGCATGAAGATCTTAAAGATATACCCCTTGCAAAAGCTGTCCCTACTTATGAAGATGCCTCTGTTTGTTTGGTACGCATGATGGAAGCTAGATTTATTAGTCTCAACCCCATGATACAACACATGTTTCTTACACTTTCCGATATGGAGCGGGGAGAGAAGAGAGATTTTGTTCTAAAAGTCTTAGTGCGAGAATTTGCAGATATAGCTAAAGAAGCTAGAAAAGTTTTTAGTAAGCATGAGAAGCTTGGTACAATCACCGATTTTAAAAGAACACTTGAAAAAATGGATATGGATAGAATTAAGTACACTAATAGTGTTAATGATGGTGGGGAGATTAAAGCACCAATACCATGTAAGCTCCTAGCGATGCATGAAGCTCTAGATGATAATTATGCTTGGCTTGTTCCTGAAAATTTGTTTGATGAGAGTAGCAAGCCCAAGACTAATGAAAAGGGAGCCGCTGAAACCTATGTATCCAAAATACTATGCATGGTTGAGAAAACTCCAAACCCCGCTGTCGATGCATCATCTCTTGATAATACTTGATACACACTTTACGCGCCTAGCTGAAAGGCGTTAAAGAAAAGCGCTTATGGGAGACAACCCATGTTTTTACTACAGTATTTTTGTTTTATATTTGAGTCTTGGAAGTTGTTTACTACTGTAGGAACCTCTCCTTATCTTAGTTTTGTGCATTGTTGTGCCAAGTAAAGTCGTTGATAGTAAGGTTCATACTAGATTTGGATTACTCGCGTGAAACTGCATTTCTTTGCTCGTCACGAATTTCAACCTGCCTCTCCGTAGGTAGCTCAGAAAAATATGCCAATTTACGTGCATGATCCTCGGATATGTACGCAACTTTCATTCAATTTGAGCATTTTCATTTGAGCAAGTCTGGTGCCTCAATAAAATCCATCTTTACGGACTCGTTCGTTTTGACAGATTCTGCCTTTTATTTCGCATTGCCTCTTTTGCTATGGTGGATGAATTTCTTTGTTCCATTAATGTCCAAGTAGCTTTGTGCAATGTCCGAAGTGTTAAGAATGATTATGTCACCTCTGAACATGTGAATTTTTATTATGCACTAACCCTCTAATGAGTTGTTTCGAGTTTGGTGTGGAGGAAGTTTTCAAGAATCAAGAGAGGAGGATGATACAATATGATCAAGGAGAGTGAAAGCTCTAAGCTTGGGGATGCCCGGTGGTTCACCCTCGCATATTTTAAGAAGACTCAAGCATCTAAGCTTGGGGATGCCCAAGGCATCCCCTTCTTCATCGACAACATTATCAGGTCCCTCCCCTGAAACTATATTTTTATTCCATCACATCTTATGTGCTTTGCTTGGAGCGTCAGTTTGTTTTTGTTTTTGTTTTTGTTTGAATAAAATGTATCCTAGCATTCATTGTGTGGGAGAGAGACACGCTCCGCTGTTGCATATGGACAAATATGTCCTTAGGCCTTACTCATAGTATTCATGGCGAAGGTTGAATCTTTTTCGTTAAATTGTTATATGGTTGGAATTGGGAAATGCTACATGTAGTAATTCTAAAATGTCTTGAATAATTTGATACTTGGCAATTGTTGTGCTCATGTTTAAGCTCTTGCATCATATACTTTTCACCCATTAATGAAGAAATACATAGAGCTTGCTAAAATTTGGTTTGCATATTTGGTCTCTCTAAAGTCTAGATAATTTCTAGTATTGAGTTTTGAACAACAAGGAAGACGGTGAAGAGTCTTATAATGTTTACAATGTGTCTTTTATGTGAGTTTTGCTGCACCGGTTCATCCTTGTGTTTATTTCAAATAACCTTGCTAGCCTAAACCTTGTATCGAGAGGGAATACTTCTCATGCATCCAAAATCCTTGAGCCAACCACTATGCCATTTGTGTCCACCATACCTACCTACTACATGGTATTTCTCCGCCATTCCAAAGTAAATTGCTTGAGTGCTACCTTTAAAATTTCCATTCTTTACCTTTGCAATATATAGCTCATGGGACAAATAGCTTAAAAACAATTGTGGTATTGAATATGTACTTATGCACTTTATCTCTTATTAAGTTGCTTGTTGTGCGATAACCATGTTCCTGGGGACGCCATCAACTACTCTTTGTTGAATATCATGTGAGTTGCTATGCATGTCCGTCTTGTCTGAAGTAAGGGAGATTTACCACTCATTTAATGGTTAGAGCATGCATATTGTTAGAGAAGAACATTGGGCCGCTAACTAAAGCCATGAATCATGGTGGAAGTTTCAGTTTTGGACATATATCCTTAATCTCATATGAGAACATTAATTGTTGCTACATGCTTATGCATTAAAGAGGAGTCCATTATCTCGTTGTCTATGTTGTCCCGATATGGATGTCTAAGTTGAGAATAATCAAAAGCGAGAAATCCAATGCGAGCTTTCTCCTTAGACCTTTGTACGAAGCGGCATAGAGGTACCCCTTTGTGACACTTGGTTAAAACATGTGTATTGCGATAATCCCGTAATCCAAGCTAATTAGGACAAGGTGCGGGCACTATTAGTATACTATGCATGAGGCTTGCAACTTGTAAGATATAATTTACATGATACATATGCTTTATTACTACCGTTGACAAAATTGTTTCTTGTTTTCAAAACCAAAGCTCTAGCACAAATATAGCAATCAATGCTTCCCTCTGCGAAGGGCCTCTCTTTTACTTTTATGTTGAGTCAGTTCACCTATCTCTCTCCACCTCAAGAAGCAAACACTTGTGTGAACTGTGCATTGATTCCTACATACTTGCATATTGCACTTGTTATATTACTCTATGTTGACAATATCCATAAGATATACATGTTATAAGTTGAAAGCAACCGCTGAAACTTAATCTTCCTTTGTGTTGCTTCAATACCTTTACTTTGATTTATTGCTTTATGAGTTAACTCTTATGCAAGACTTATTGATGCTTGTCTTGAAAGTACTATTCATGAAAAGTCTTTGCTTTATGATTCATTTGTTTACTCATGTCATTACCATTGTTTTGATCGCTGCATTCATTACATATGCTTACAATAGTATGATCAAGGTTATGATGGCATGTCACTCCGTAAATTATCTTTGTTATCGTTTACCTGCTCGGGACGAGCAGGAACTAAGCTTGGGGATGCTGATACGTCTCCGACGTATCGATAATTTCTTATGTTCGATGCCACATTATTGATGATATCTACATGTTTTATGCATACTTTATGTCGTATTTATGCATTTTCCGGCACCAACCTATTAACGAGATGCCGAAGAGCCGCTTGTCTGTTTTTGGTTTCGTAAATCCTAGTAAGGAAATATTCTCGGAATTGGACGAAATCAACGCCCGGGGTCCTATTTTGCCACGAAGCTTCCGGAAGACCGAAGAGAAGACGAAGTGGGGCCACGGGGCGCCGCCACACTAGGGCGGCGCGGCCGGCATAGGGCCCGCGCGGCCCGCGCGTGTGGGGCCCCCGTGACCCCTCCGAGGCTGCCCTTCCGCCTACTTAAGGTCTTCGTCGCGAAACCCCCAGTACCGAGAGCCACGATACGGAAAACCTTACAGAGACGCCGCCGCCGCCAATCCCATCTCGGAGGATTCAGGAGATTGCCTCCGGCACCCTGCCGGAGAGGGGAATCATCTCCCGGAGGACTCTTCACCGCCATGGTCGCCTCCGGAGTGATGAGTGAGTAGTTCACTCCTGGACTATGGGTCCATAGCAGTAGCTAGATGGTCGTCTTCTCCTTATGTGCTTCATTGTCTGGATCTTGTGAGCTGCCTAACATGATCAAGATCATCTATCCGTAATGCTATATGTTGTGTTTGTCGGGATCCGATGGATAGAGAATACTATGTTATGTTGATTATCAATCTATTACCTATGTGTTGTTTATGATCTTGCATGCTCTTCGTTATTAGTAGAGGCTCGACCAAGTTTTTACTCTTAACTCCAAGAGGGAGTATTTATGCTCGATAGTGGGTTCATGCCTCCATTAAATCCGGGACAATGACGTAAAGTTCTAAGGTTGTGGATGTGTCTGTTGCCACTAGGGATAAAACATTGATGCTATGTCCGAGGATGTAGTTATTGATTACATTACGCACCATACTTAATGCAATTGTCTCGTTGTTTGCAACTTAATACCGGAAGGGGTTCGGATGATAACTCGAAGGTGGACTTTTTAGGCATAGATGCATGCCTGGATAGCGGTCTATGTACTTTGTCGTAATGCCCAATTAAATCTCACAATACTTATCATATCATGTATGTGCATTGTCATGCTCTCTCTATTTGTCAATTGCCCGACCGTAATTTGTTCACCCAACATGCTCGTTTATCTTATGGGAGAGACACCTCTAGTGAACTCGTGGACCCCGGTCCATTCTTTTACATCGAATACAATCTATCGCAATACTTGTTCTACTCGTTTTCTCGCAAACAATCATCATCCACACTATACATCTAATCCTTTGTTACGAGCAAGCCGGTGAGATTGACAACCTCGCTGTTTCGTTGGGGCAAAGTACTTTGGTTGTGTTGTGCAGAGTTCCACGTTGGCGCCGGAATCCCTGGTGTTGCGCCGCACTACATCCCGCGCCATCAACCTTCGACGTGCTTCTTGGCTCCTCCTGGTTCGATAAACCTTGGTTTCTTTCTGAGGGAAAACTTGCTGCTGTACGCATCACACCTTCCTCTTGGGGTTCCCAACGGACGTGTGCTTTACACGCCATCAAGGTACTGCCGGTCGACGCGTCCGACGAGATTGAGTTCCCCTCAGACGAGTGGTCATTGGGGTCTTCCTCGTCGTCGGTGAACGGACGACGAGCCTCCACCTACGCCTGCACCCGCAGCCGGGCCCTTGCCTCCTTCCTTGCCGCCACTGCGTCGTCCGCCGCCTCCATCCGTGCCCACCTTGCGTCGGAGTTTTCCTCCTCGTCCTGGCCGTCGAGCCCAACGACGCCCCCTCCTCCTCGCCCTTCGTCAATGGGGAGCTAGGGTTGCTGGGCGTGGCAGCCCTATCCCACCAATCCCGCCATCCTGGCGGCTTCCCCTCGCTGTCTGTGTCCGATGGCAACGAAAGGTTGCTCATGGTAGCTAGCCGGCGTTGGAAAGAAGAAGAATGACAGCCGGTAGAACAGGCGCAGTGGTTTTATTCAGCGGGGATTAATGATGGTGTGTATAACGAAGATGTATGCAGTTGCTCTTCAGCGGCTGTTTGGCGCTTCATTCCGACGGTTGGCGCATCGATCGGCGCGGTTGCCCTCCATGTTCCGCTTTAATTCGCGCCGGCTTGAGTTATGATCGCTGCCAGGCGGGTCCGTGGGGAAAGCGTGTGGACGCTCGGCGCGACCGCGCAGCGTCCGCGGAGACGCAAAATGCTGCATATTTGTGCCGCGTATGGATCTCCACGGATGGCTCGGACACAATAACTGCGCGCTGCTAGAGCAGGGTGCAGGTGCATTTTCGAGATCCACCCGAATGCAAACGGTTGCCCGTTGGAGATGCCCTTAGAAGTAAACCGGAGGCAGCAGCGTATCATTAGAGGGCTGGTGGAGGAGGGCGGGACAGCGATACACTGCGGGAGCGGTGCTGGCCGCGGGTGAAACCTGGAGCTTGTCAGAACTAGGAAGAGCGGGAGAAAAAGGAAATTAAAAAGAGGAAGACGAACGATGCAGGGTTGCTGGGCCGCGGCCCGTTCAGTTCCTCTGCGGGCTCAACGCACCTCCCAACGCGTGAGCGTCAACAAGGAGCGCCCGAGGATGATGATGGGGCAGCCCTCGGTGGATTGGAGTTTCCGTTGGTGGCAGCGGCTGAAAACGAACGTGTAAAACGCGTGCAGCCGGACCACACGCACGGGAGGAAGGCATGCAATCTTATCCTCACTGACAGTGCCGGTAAACAGCGAGCGAGCAGGTCTGCAGATGGTGAGATCTGATCTGCTGGTGCTAGCGGAGTGGACAATAATGGAGAGCTGGGGAGAAAGAAAGGGGACGGAGACGCGTACGACGTGGTGTCGCTCCACGCGTCACGAGAAGTGGCGCGTCGGGTACTACGGCCGGACCCCGCTGGAACCACTCCTCCCGAGAGCCGACATGGCGGGACGTGTTCTCTTCTCCCGGCGCCACTGCGCTCCACAGTCTCGCCACTGTTGTGCCTAGTCGTGACGTCCTTTGTTTAATTTGGCCTCGTGATCCTCGCTCGATTCATTTACAGAGACATCACCTAAACACATGCATGCGATCAACCGTCACCACTCGTTTTTTGATCTCGTAACAGTGGTAGCACTATGCTGAATAAACTCGCTTCCTTCAAAAAAAAAAGTCGCTTCCAGATCTCGACAGGTCCGAGTTGTTTTTTCTAGGACGTGTTGTATGCCTTCACATATCAACAAACATTACATTTTATTTTACGAAAATCTACCAATCTATTAATAATCATCAATAATAGTATAAATAATATAAAAATAATACAAATTATAAAAAAAATATACTGGTCACCTAACGATGACTACAAACACTAGCACGAACCGAAGGCACGTCACCGTCATGGCTCCTCCATCACCTGAACTGACCAAAGCCTCTCGTAGTTGAGCTGGTTGTAGTATACAAGCAACTGTGCTAGTAGACTCTATCCTTTGGTAGCACAGTGTGGTTCTCTCGGAGTTAAGAATTTCTCCATCGGCCCGATCCTTGGTAGCACAGTGTGTTTGTTATGGTCCATGTGGATAACTCGACATCAAAACGGTATAACGGTTCGATGCAAATGTATCGACCTATCTATAGTGATCTATTTGGCTCTCAAAATAATGTGTTGGTGTAGACGTGGGCGGACAATTCTACTGTTGCGATGGTCCTCAACGGGCCGAGACACAATAATAATAAGTGGTTCATTAATTATTGTTGGTCGAAATGACCACCCTTTATAGATATGTTTATAGGGGTGGTAAATCTAATCTACGACGGGTGTATATACTAATTATGGTGCGCCCTACCATAGCCCGTGCTACTAGCAGTCACACACCTAGCCTATTGGCTGGCGACATGCCCTAAGGGTCCGACACAATCACTGCCCCGACGGCAGCCCCAAACTTCACGCTCCAACTGAGCGCGCGGGGGCGGGGGCAAGTCTATGGCTTCCTGGCGACGGAGCATCCTTTTGGCGACTCCATCATGTGGCGGCCAAGCTCGCCCCCTCCATCCTCCTCTACCCGGCTCCTGACTCTCTCCGCCAGCAAGCCTGTCTCCATGTTGGCGTCGTAGCGAGCCTGGTCCCTCAGCACGGCCTCAACCGCCCCCGCCATCGTCGCCTCCTCCATTTCCCATTTCTCACGTTTCACATGTGGCTACTGGAGGCACCTCGACACCACCACCTACACGCACAGCGGTCCTCTGCCGCCGAGACTTAGACGACGTGTTGCGTGCCTGGTCGCTGCCCTCGGGTCGATGGTGATCTGCTAATAGTAATATGTGTCACGCTAGATGGCCCCGAACGATGCAAGCAGAGCACACTGCTTGTCGCTCGCGTCCAACGCATCGTCGTCGCCAAAGTCGTAAAAGTCCTTGTCGTCGAGTTCGCCGAGCTGGACGAGCCCGACGTCGGCCTGGTGTGGCTGCACCCCCTGACGTGATAGCACGCATGGCTCATGCGACTCCCGGAGCTGCAATCGGCCTTAGCGACTTTCTGATGCGCTTCCGCCACGTCTGCGTCGGCCGGCGCCCTAAGGACGACACTCACGTCAACTATCTTCTGCACCGATCTTGCCGTCTCGCGGAGCAGCGTCACCTGCACCACCCGGGCCCCCTCTCCTCGATGTGTTCATCTCGCTCCACGTCCTTCGCCTCCCGGGCCACACGCTCCATCTCCTCAGCGAATGCCTGGGCCGCTATAGCCTCTGCCACCCTCCATCCCCTCAGCGAAGGCTCGTCCTCGTGGGTGTACGTGGCGGTCTCCTCCGCCTCGAAGGACGCCTTGGCGATGATCTCAATCGCCTCCTCGTCACCCGGGAAGCTGGTGCACATGCGCACCATCTCGCTCATGCTGCTCAAGGTGTGGATGTGGTCTGACATGGCTTGTTGCTAGGGTTTGGCCCTTCGAGCCGATGGCACTGTCCATTTATAGCCGCAAGGGCGGGGATGGTTGCCGGCGGGAATTGGTCAGCGGCGCGCTAGAATCGTTGATCGCCGGCGGGAAGTAACGACGAGACGTTAATCAACCTCAACATCATTAGATCCAAATGAACACGTGTGACCGAAATCGATTTACTATATCCAATATTTAACCTAAACAAACATTTATAATCCAGCTTTGAATCTATGAAAAACGCAAAAAAAAAACATCAAATTTTCATATTTTTTAACTGTATCCTAAACCAACCAAGTTACAGATGATGTTGGGCAGATGGACCGTGCCGCCATAAATGGAAAAGGTCAAGATAAGTGTAGATGAGAGGGGAGCAGCAGCAATCACATTATACTGGGGCCAACGTTCACTTTGGGCACCGCGTGTCATGTGACGTGCATCCTGACAAGTCCCGTCGGTGCACTCCATCGTGTTCTCCGTCAAACTGAATTGTCTGCTTCCTCAATCACTGTTTCACCATGTATCTATGGACAAAATGCTTCCATACAAATTTTTGGATCTCGTGAGGCTTGAGATTGGGGCTGTTTTTTCACTTCAAGCTAGGTTTGCCATTCATGATGGATTGATTGACCTCCCGCGATTTGCCAAAACAACACCCCACCCACCTAGCTCCTACATCTGCCTAGTTGCTAGAGGCTCCATGAAGCAAGTAGGTTAGTTTAATTAGCCATGCTGTATCCAGCACCATCAAGCTTGGTCGGATTTAATCTGCTCCTTCTCCAGCCTGTTCCCTCGTTCCCTAGCATGTCCGCATCGTTCCGACCCGTCTGATGAGTTCCCCTCTCATCTGCATCTCTTCTTCCGTCTTTATCCTTTGCATCTCTTCTTCTGTCTTTAGGTCATCTCCAGCGGGCGATGCAAATCGGACGGTAAATTGTCAGCGTGCGTCCGTTTTCGTTGCGCGGCGGGCGCAAAAAAGACCGTTTTTATCCGCGCGTCCGTTTGCATCTCGGGTGCCTGCAGTGATCCGACGCATTTCCAGGTCGGCATGAATTATGATGTTTGAAAACAATAAAATAAAGACTTTCAACAAAGTCATAGTTATTACATCCAGATTTTAAAAAGTCTACATGAAAATAAGATGGTATTCCTCTAGGCATGGTCTTCATGGCCAACCAATGCCCATTGATGCTCAATCAGATCCGTCTGCAGCTGTTTGCACACGGTCTCGTCAGTGACTTCAACATTTATATGTAGATAGTCCTCCCAAGATAAAACCCCATTAAGTGGCGCAACCAACTAACCTTGAAATTTCCAGTGGTTCTCATTGCGGCCATCAGGACGCTCGTTCTCAACGATCATGTTGTGCATGATCACGCAGCATGTCATCACCGCATGCATGGTCTTTAGCGACCATGTTCTTGCCGGGTGACGGATAATTGCTCACCGAGCTTGGAGCACACCAAATCCGGGCTCCACATCTTTCCTGCAAGCCTCTTGCATCTTGGCAAACCTCCTCATCTTCTCGGAGTTTGGATTACGGACAGTCTTCACCAGTGTGGCCTAGTCAGGGTAGATGCCATCAGCAAGATAATATGGCTTATCATATTCATTTCCATTGACCTCGTAGCTCACCCGGGGAGGTTTGCCTTGCATGAGCCTGTTGAAAACCGGTGATCGTTGCAACACATTGATGTCATTGTTGGAACCGGCCATGCCAAAGAATGAATGCCAAATTCATAAATCTTGAGATATGACAGCTTCAAGAATGACAATCCGTCCCTCCACATGCCCGTTGTACTGACCCTGCCATCCAAATGGACAGTTCTTCCACTCCCAGTGCATGCAATCTATGCTGCCATCATTCCTGGGAACCCTCTAGACTCGCTGATAGACAACAACCGCCTTGTATCCTCAACAGTTGGCTCCCTACAGTAATGTTGTCCAAACACGGTAATCACGGCTCGACAAAACCTGTACATGGCCTCAAGGCAGGTTCTCTCACCCATTCGAAGATACTCATCGAATATATCAGCAGTCATTCCATATGATAGCATGCGAATAGCCGCGGAGCATTTTTTGTAGGAGGTGAAGCCTAGCGCACCTGTTGCATCGGGCCTGCATTGGATGTAGGGGTCGTAGTGTCTGACGCCCCGTAGAATGACCATGAACAGCTCCCCTTGACATCCTGTACCGGCACCGGAACATTTTTCCTTGTACACCAGATCGGTGAGGTGGAAGTAGTCCCTGTGGAGCCGGAGGTGCCCTTCCACTCTGTTGCGCGGCAGGTTTTTTGAGCTGCCCTTGAAAGAGCCCCGGTGCACCGGCCCCTGGTTTGAATTGAACTCGTGGATCATGGAGGCCGCAGTAGTTGCCAATGTCTGTGTGGACTGACCAGACTCCTCGTCGGAAGAGGAGTCAACGACCTCCGCGCGGAACTTGTCCAACATCTGCCACATGTCCATCCACGTGGGTACGAACTGTGGATCAATGGTTGCACACAATAACGCCGAAAACAAGAGTAAGACACCTACCAGCGCAATTGACAGAACATGTCGTGGGCGGCGCGGCCGGGCGGTGCACCCGGCAACGTTTGGCCCCAAAACAGGCGATAGGTACGCGCTGGAGCCAACCCTGACTACGATCCTGCTCTCTCGCGCGGCGAGAACCCAGCCGACGGTGAGTACTGCGCCGCTGCGGCGGTGGGTGGGGTTGGGGTGGTGGCGTCGCCCTAGGGCAGCAAAGAAGGGGAAAAAGAAGCAAATCGAAGCGCTCGATTTCGCTGTCCCTGACTTGAGGGACCGGGTAAGAAAAGGAGGAAGCTCGGCGCGACCGCGGAGACGCAAACCTGACGCATATTTGGGACAGGTTTGCATCGCCGTGGACGGCCCGGTCACTTTGCGTCGCCCCGCTGGAGCATGGCCCAGACGCATTTTCGATCACGGCGAACGCAAACGGTCGCTCAACGTCCGTCTGCATCGCCCCGTTGGAGATGCCCTTATTCCTTCAACAACACGGAGCATAGTACATGCATGGCACCGATCGATGTGCGGCGGCTTGAAACACAAGGATGGACGATGACACTACAGAAAATGCGCTGTGAAGTAGAAATGCTGGCGGTTGCTTGCTCCCATCGCGTTTGGTAGCCTGGCCTCACCTTAGCTCATATCGGGCTAGCAATTTTTGGCCCGTTTGGTTACATGGCCTCGTCTGCGTTGTTGCAAGAACCGCTTCTCAAAGCACCCTCGGGCTAGGCCCTGGAGGAACGCCCGGTTCGACAGTTTCTAGCGAGCTACCCTCGTTCCCGCAGAACTCGAGAACTCCGCGTTCCCGCAGAGCCACCATAGGAGATGGTGCGAGCTCGCACGGGATGACGAAATTTCGGCGGGATGAATTCGGTCACCGTGCTTGAAACTTCGCCACCGTATATAGGGGCGGCACTCTCACCGCCAAATCCGAATCCCCCATTTTCCCCCATTTAGAGCTCATCCACTCTTCCCGATCTAGCGATATGGCCGGCTCTTCCTCACCCGCACGGTTGGCGAGGCTTGCGGCAGCGACGTTGGCTGTGGTGGCGGCTACTGTCCGCGGATGGTCGTATTCTTCCTCTGTGTCGATGACTTCGGTTGTGGTAAGCTTCTGCAAACCCTAGCCTTAGATCTAGATCTTGTGGGTACACAGGGTGGTCCAAACGAATCCACTGTAGGAAATTCTTTCGTTCCCAGTCAAGGTTGTGGAGGTTGTCAAGGTTGCATCTGACTCTACCACTGGGACGCTGGTGCTGCCTGCATCTTCGCCAGGGTCCCCTACTTCCCCGACATCGGTGCTCGTGTGGATCCTCTGACTGTAAGGCCGCTCTTACTTTTCTCGCTCTTCATTGATGTGGTACTGCTTAAGGATGTGGATGTGGTGCTGGTAGTTCATTGATGTGGTAGTGCTTAAGGATTTGGATGTGGTAGTTCATTGATCTACTAGTGTTTATCATGTAGGCGATCATACCATTGGGCTCCCCTGATCTTTCTGCTCCTACTGTCAATGCTGAGGAATGTCTGATTTCAAGAAAACCAGCCATGGTTTGGAAATTTGAGCTTTCAAAGTTTGTGCTCAACCGGTTTGTTCAGCTCGTCCGTAGCGGCGTCTGTTTCAACATGGGATTCAAAGTGCATCAGATGAATAAGGTAGCTGCTGACGTTCTTGCATTCGCTGACATACATGTGACCACTCTTCGGCTCTACAACCACATCAGAAACTGGAGGACCAAGTGGAGCGTCATATTGAAGATGAAAACCGGTCGTATTCTGAACTGGAGCGAAAAGGGTTGCTGCTTCTATGCTGCTGATGAAGATACGGCGGACGAGTACAATCAGGTAGTAAGCCTCATTGAGTCCTTCATAGATCTGTATGTGAATGTCGTCCGCACAAACAACTGTTCCTTGTGGATTGCAGCGTCGGAAC
Source organism: Lolium rigidum (assembly GCF_022539505.1). NCBI lineage: Eukaryota > Viridiplantae > Streptophyta > Magnoliopsida > Poales > Poaceae > Lolium > Lolium rigidum. The sequence continues at coordinate 340,923,475 of NC_061513.1, read as the reverse complement.
CCCGATCACGAACTATGCTCAGATGAAGACGATCTTCACGCCCCGGTTTGTCTGGGCGCAGCCGCTCAACCTAACTTGCTGGTTAGGGCTATCAACTTCATTGCAGACAACGAAGAAGAGTATGCCGAGTACCGTAAGCAGCAGCCACCGGAGAGGACCTGGCTTAGGACCTGGCTTCGCAAGCAGTTTCCTGCTTACTGCTTATGCATCCTTGGTCATGATCTGCTGATTTTGAGAGGTGGTCTCGTATCCTTCCATTAGCTATGACTTTCTTGAACCTGATCCCCTGTCAATAATGATGAACTTGTTCGAGATGGTATATACTAACCCCTCGTGTGATCAACCTGTGATGCATCACGAAGTATAGTTGATTCGCTCGTGATGCATCGCTCACTAATTAGTTGCGGTGTATTATCAACATCTTTTGTGATGAACTGAATCTGTTGTGTTGTTATTCAGTTAGAGTACTGGGTAATGTCACAACTCTAAGGGAAGGGGTTACCACATCACGCTCCTATCTACAACCAAACAGGGTGTAGGCTGCACGATTAGGGAAGAAAGTAGTCTGTGCAGTCACCCAAATAATGAGGCCTGACTTCCCTCTCTGGCGCAGAAAAAACGACCCATGCTACCAAACGACCCGTGTTTCATGGCCTATGGGCCATTCGTGACGCGCAAGTAAGTCTATCTCGCTGACGTAGTGAACCAGGAAATGGAAATAGCCTACCAAAGACGCCCCTAGGTGTTGCTACAACCGTTCGATCTCCCACGCACTAAACTAAAATGAGAGGTGGGAAAGCAGATCAGGTGTTGGAGGTTGGACGAGTAGTCAGTTTGAGGATTATTTGGCCAGGTGCTTGTGCTTAGTGTCCAAGGTTTGACCAGTTCCTTTATTGCCCCGCCGCTGATAAAGATCGATCATCAGTTGTGGCTTTATGCCCTTGGGTTTGTTTCCCCTCACATGGGACACTACGTTGCCAATGCGTCTATGCCTAATCAGCTTGACACTGCCGTGGGTATACATGCAAACCATGCAACATTGTTTAGTGCCTACTTGGAATAGAAGTTGGTACACTGGCTAGCTCACCCGTCCACTGGCTTTTGCTTCCGCTTTGGGATCCTGAGGCTGCAGCAAATGAAGTACACTATAACCAGATTCTGCCTTATCCTCCCTCCCTGATCTGGGCCTAACCGTCTAAAATATCTTATGGTCCATCAGTGCAAACTCATAAAAGAAACACAAGTGTGCTATATAGCTAGGTTGTCTCTCCGACTCTTGGATGATACGATACCATGCTTCGGTGGAAATCCATGTCATGCAATGTTATGGTAACCGAGCTAAAGAAAGCTCCATTCCAGTTGGCGCCAATAGGCTGCACAGTTCCTACTTGTACTGCAAAAGGGATGTGTTTGATATGTTCAGAGCTAATCTTTCCAAGCAAGCTGAGTTGCTTTATTACAACCTATTTTTGCAAGTCGGCGACATTTTCTCCGGTAAGAAGACAGTAGACAGGAGAGGAACACAAACTCCGGTTTGTGTGCGAAAAGACCACTCGATCTTTTAAAATAACCAGAAGCACGTAATCTGGTCCATTGTAATGTTAGAATACATAGTTAATCGACCAACGTTGCTGTCAAAATCAAATCCAAGCATCCCGAGTCCAAAGTCACGTCTGTGCCCAATGGCTGCTGACATCCGTGCGTACCCAATAAGTATGGAACGCGGAAAGAGACGATCAATGATGGTGGTGAGATGATATGGTTTAAACCAGTCGAGACTTAATTTGTGGATCAAGTGACAGCGATATGCTGAGTTGGCCGCATTGCGCGCCGTTTGGCCGCGATTAGTCAAACCACTTGTCGATAAGAAGGAGGTCGCTCATGGAGGAAGCTAGTCTTGATGTATGGTTTTTTTCCCGATCACAATGGTATTAGACAAAACGTCAACTATGCTAAAAAATATCTGATGTAGTGGCAAGATATACATACAGTGATTCCGACAGTAGGGAAGGCGGAAATAATTCAAGGTAGAGCGAACTCTTAAAAGTTATTTAAAGACCAAAATAGTCTTGAGATAGTAACGCTATATATGATTCTAACACAATCACTTGCAACCGTAATAATATAAGCATACTTAATTATAAGTAGAACCTACAAACATAGCAATAATGTCAGCTCGATGCGCAACTCGATCGGTCTTGATAATCTCTATCGTTGGAAAATTTCTTTCAATTGTTATCGTCGTCACTGGTATAAAAGCAAAGCCTACTCAATAAAGTGACAATATTGTCGGTAAAAACATGATATACCTTTCAAGTATTAAAAATTACCAAGTAGCGATCCAAATGGTGACAGTTACAAGAACATTTTGGGCTCGACGAGTCGATGTGTCGATGACTCTGTGACACACCAGCACCATGAGATCGATGGGCGCCTCGTGGAAACAGTTTGTGTCAGTTTGTGTTCAAGGTGCTGCTCGCGGGAGGGATCGATGCGTGAATCCCACCTACCAAACCGAAGGGATGGTGATTGTTGAAGAATATGTTGCGGATAAGATCCACGTCGTGGATGGCGAATGTGCTTGGATTAACCTAACCAGTTATACTATGAGCGATACGCCAGAAAGAGCATCACCAGGACCGCATTATGAATTGTCATCCAAGCAAAGCTGCCGGCGCACCGGCGCTCTCAAGTCTCAGGGCCTCTTTGTTTGAGCTTTTAGCTGCTTTCCACGGAAAAAAGTAGGACAAACGAAATAAACGGGTTGGCTGGGCAGTAGGCTTTTCCAAAAGCAGATCCCCTTCCACATAGTAAAAAAAGCACAGGTAGTAGGTGCTTCCCGAGCTTTTGTTCTGGCCTCCCGAACCGTTCCTTTTATTTGCCCATTTCGTTTCCAGATATTACTACAAAACTGCCACCGCTAAGGCATCGATCCGTACTTCTTTTTCCCTGGCCTGTTCTTTTCCTCCCGAGGCTCGAGCTGTTCTCTTCCCGCACGAGAGATAGGGTTCCCGTGCGAGCCGCCTCTTGCTGCACCCTGCAGCTCCAGCCGAATCCCACCCCACCGAAGACGCGGACGAGAACTCCCTCCCGCAGACGAGAACTCCTCCCTGGCGACGAACCCTCCGCTTTACCCTCCCGCTGGTGAGCCTTCTCTCTTCCTCTCGCTTGATCTAAATCACGTAAGCTAGATGATTGTACCAGGTTGTTGTGATGCTAGATGATTTGCTAATGGAAAACTTGACATATCGTCGCTGTCTGTCACGCATAGAAATCTGCGAGGCTGGCCGACAAGTCCAGTTTGTTCTGTCCACGCCTCCTTGACATCTCGTATTTATCTTTGCTCTAGTAGGTTGGCTGACAAGCCCAGGCACTCGTCCCTGCACCCTGCGACACAGTTTTTCTAGTAGGGTCCATGGATCTGCAACCTCTAGGTTGTAGCATAGGGTTTAGATAACTAGAAAATTGTACGGGCTTCATCTAAATCACGTAAAACTTGATGATTTTTTCTTCTGATGTGCACATGAAGCAAAAAAAATCTGGGAGCTGATAATGTTTGCTAACACATGTCTTGCACACTGAATAGCTTTTTTGGCACGCTACAGTAAATCACAACGAGACAGGGAATCTCTGAATCTGTTTCTTTGGCACGCTACAGGAAATAAAAATCTATTCCGTCCGCACAGTGTAGGCAGATGAGTTAAACAAGTAGATGTGTCTTGTAATATGTGCACTATTTATTTGGTATTTGGAATTCTGGAACTTATGAACCATTTTGTGTACTATCTATTTGGAATATCTTGTAGACTATTTTGATCATTCTATAACTTATGCACCATTATTATGTATTTGTTCTATTTCTTGTAGACTATCTATGAGTGTTGTTATTACTATTTCGTGTATACTACTCTAGTATGTATGAGTTTTTGACTTGTCTAGTTTGAATTTTGTAGATGGATGGAGATGATAATGCACATGATGAAGAAGTTGAAAGGATAATGCATCTTCTTGGAGTGGCGCATGTTTTGGCTGTGTTGGGCTACTATGGTAATCTCTATTCTGAAAAATATTTGAATAAGGCAGCTAGAAGGATTCCACAACAAACTGGGCTTGAATGGGTGCATGAACAACTTGATGATAGAAAAAGATGCTACAAAATGTTTAGAATGTATCCAGATGTGTTTGAACAACTGCACAACCTATTAGTTGCTAGCTATGGGTTAGAGTCAACAAGAGATATGGAATCAGTTGAATGTTTGGGTATGTTTCTATGGATGGTTGGTGGACCACAATCATTTCACCAAGTTGAGAACCGTTTCAGTCGGTCTCTTGAAACAATTCATAGGAAGTTCAACATGGTATTGAATTGTTTGTACAATTTGGGTAAAGATAACATAAAACCAGTGGATCAAAATTTCACAGATGTGCATCCAAGAATTCAAGATCCTCGCTTTTGGTCTCATTTCAAAGGTGCCATTGGTGCCATAGATGGATCGCATATTCCAGTTGAAGTTCCTAAGGAAGAAGAAATTAACCACACCGGAAGACATGGTTACACATCACAAAATCTTCTTGCGATATGTGACTTTGATCTCAGATTCACATTTGTAGTAGCTGGATGGCCTGGTTCGGCACATGATACACGCATACTGAACCATAGCATTGTGAAGTATCCACAACAGTTTCCGACCCCTCCTGATGGTAGTATTCTATATTACTATATATATGAGTTACATATGCATTGTCGTATCCATGTCTCATATATTTATTTTATGTGTGCAGGTACATACTATCTTGTTGATTCTGGTTATCCAAATAGAAAGGGGTTCCTAGCTCCTTACAAAAACAACACGTATCATTTACCGGACTTTCGCCGAGAAGGGCTACCAACAAAGAAGGAAGAAATTTTCAACTATGCGCATGCTCAGATTCGAAATGCTATAGAGCGTAATTTTGGTATCTTGAAAAATAAGTGGCGCATGTTGAAAGGTATCCCTTCTTACGGGTTGGTTACACAGAAGAAAATTATCCTAGCTTGCATCGCACTTCACAATTTCATTAGAGACTCCCACTTACGTGACAAGCAGTTTGATCGTTGCGACTCGGATGAGAATTACATCCCTAAGGTGCAAAGGCAATCAATAACGACGCCAGGTGATAGTGCTCCGGGTGGACAACACACAAGCAGCATGAACTCGACACGTGATGATATAGCCAACACATTGTTCAATGCTAGAGCCACCTAGAACTATTTGTGCTAGCTAAGAAAATAATATTGATATGTACTTTGGATAAATCTTTATTTGTAACGGATATGCCTTGCCTAAACTACATTCACGTATCCATTCCATGCATCCACATGTTATATATTGCACCTAAATCAGCAATAACTCAGGATATCATTACTGTCAGGGTATTTCACAGATTAACAGCCAGCTAAGTTGCCAAAGGCTAAAACTCAGAACAGCAGCTTCTCCTGCACAGCAGCTTCCCCTGCACAGCAGCACAGCCAGCCACAGCCAGCCGCAGCCAGCCCAAACAAAGAGGCCCGTCTCACGAGAGATCTACCCGCACACCTGCTCTTATTCAGAAAGGGAAAAAGTTAATATGATCTGGTTAATCAAAGCAGAGATAGATATAGATATTTACCCGGTGGTGCATGGAAGGATAAGAAAGCGAAGTTAGCAGCAGATGGAATGTTGATATGCTTTTCTTGCAAAAAGCTTGAGAATGAGAGAGACACGACCGGACTATATTATAACACTAGTGGAAAACAGGGCTTCCGTGGGAGCCTTTTGTCGCGGGCGCGCCTGCACCCGCGACAAATGGCCTGGCCACGTCGCCCCGAAACCATGTGGAGCGCGCGGAGGCTTTTGTCGCGGCCTTTTGTCGCGGGCCGTACTACGACCCGCGACAAAAGGGTTAGGAGCGACGTGGCCACCTCTTTTGTCGCGGGTCGTAATACGGCCCGCGACAAAATGTCCCCCCCTATATATATATAGAAGCAGCCAGCCACCCCCCCACCTCATTTTTTCCTTGGTGGTGAAGGTGGAGGTGTATGCTAGCTCATTTTTTCTACATGTGCACAAGAGGTGTTTGATGGAATGCTTGTGAGAGGGATGCCACTTGGTTTTATTTGATAAGATTTCTCCTTTTTTTGATCCTAAAAGGTTAGCAACTATTTTCTCGACTATATATATGCACAGTCCGTACAATACTAATTTTAGCAAGGTGATTGCATCTGATACATATATAATTGTACTTATGATGCAGATGAGTCATCCATGGATGTACGGTAACCGATGTGCCCCCGCTTTCGAGAGGGCGTGAATTCTTTCCCGCTTGTGGCCGAGGCCAACAAGTCGAAGCAAGGTTTTATGTGCTGTCCATGTCTAAAATGTAAGAACGAGAAGGATTACTCTTGCTCAAGAGACATTAAGAGCCACCTGCTTCGGTTTGGATTCATGTCCAGCTATAATGTTTGGACCAAGCACGGAGAAGAAGGGGTTATGATGGAAGACGGCGATGAGGAAGAAGATAATGATGACCAAGTACCGATCTATGTTCTCCGAATGCTTTGATACCGCAATGGACGACAATGAAGAAGAAGGAGGTGAAGAACAGGCATCGGATGATCCCGTTGATGATGATCTTCGTCGGGCCATTTCGATGCAAGAAGAGACTGTGGCACGGATAAGGAGAGGTTGCAGTTTGACAAGATGTTAGAGGACCACCACAAATTGTTGTACCCAGTGTTGTGAAGATGGGCATAGAAAGCTGGGTAGCATATTGGAATTGCTGAAATGGAAGGCGGAGGTCGGTGTGACTCGACTCGGGATTTGAGAAATTGATGATAATATTAAAGAAGCTGTTTCCAAGAAATAATGAATTGCCCGTCGAGACATATGAAGCAAAGAAGCTTGTCTCGCTCTCTAGTATTAGATGTGCGTAAGATACATGCATGCATTAATGATCGTATCCTCTACCGCGGTGAGAAGTACGAGAATTTGAATAAATGTCCGATATGTGGTGCATTGCGGTATAAGATCGGAAAAGATGACCCCGGTGATGTTGAGGGCGAGCCACCCAGGAAGAGGGTTCCTCGCGAAGGTGATGTGGTATGCTCCAATAATACCACGGTTGAAACGTTTGTTCGAAACAAAGAGCATGCCAAGTTGTTGCGATGGCACATGGAAGAACGTAAGAAAGACGCGATGTTGAGGCACCCCGCTGATGGTCGGCAGTGGAGAAACATCGGGAGAGAGTTTCCGGATTTTGCAGGTGAGGCAAGGAACTTATACTTTGGTCTAAGTACGGATGGCATGAATCCTTTTGGGGAGCAGAGCTGCAGCCACAGAGACCTGGCCCGTGACTCTATGTATCTACAACCTTCCTCCTTGGTTGTGCATGAAGCGGAAGTTCATTATGATGCCGAGTGCTTATCCAAGGCCCAAAGCAACCGGGCAACGACATTGATGTGTACCTAAGACCATTAGTCGATGAACTTTTGGAGTTGTGGGCCAAACCAGGTGTACGTGTGTGGGATGAGCACACGGAGCAAGAATTTGACCTACGAGCGTTGCTATTCGTAACCATCAATGATTGGCCTGCTCTCGGTAACATTTCGTGACGGACGAACAAAGGATACAATGCATGCACACACTCGTTTAGATGAGACTCGAAAGTAAATATTTGGGAAAAAGCAGTAAAAGTTGTGTACCCGTTCAATCGTCGTTTCCTTCCGCGCAAGCATCCCTTAAGGAAAAAAGGCAAGCATTTCGATGGCGAGGCAGACCGCCGTCCGAAGCCCGTCCCCCGTAGTGGTGCTGATATATTTGACATGGTCAAGGATTTAAATGTTATCTTTGGAAAGGGTCCAGGCAATCGACCTGTTCCGAAAGACGATGACGGACACGCGCCCATGTGGAAGAAGAAATCTATTTTCCGGGAGCTAGAATATTGGAAAGTCCCGGAAGTCCGCTCTGCAATCGACGTGATGCACCTGACCAAGAATCTTTGTGTGAATATTCTAGGTTTTCTGGGCGTGTATGGAAAGACAAAAGATACAACAGAAGCACGGGAGGACCAGGAACTTCATAAAGGACGAAACGGCAATCATCCAGGGCAGTTTGTAGGGCCTGCCAGCTATGCTCTTACCAAACAAGAGAAGGAGATCTTTTTGAAGCCCTATTCGAGTATCAAGGTTCCGTCCGGTTTCTCGTCGAATATAAAGGGGATAGTAAATATGAAGGAGAAAAAATTCCAGAACCCGAAGTCCCATGACTGTCACGTGCTTATGACACAATTGCTTCCGATTGCATTGAGGGGACTTCTACCGTGAAAATGTTCGACTAGCCATTGTGAAGATATGTGCATTCCCGAACGCAATTTCTCGGAAGGTAATGGATCCAGAAACTTTGTCGAGATTACAGGAAGATGTGGTCCAATGTCTTGTCGGCTTCGAGTTGTTGTTCCCACCATCCTTCTTCAATATTATGACGCACCTCCTCGTTCACCTAGTTGAAGAGATTAGAATTCTCGGTCCCGTATTTCTACACAATATGTTCCCCTTCGAGAGGTTCATGGGAGTCTTAAAGAAATATGTTCATAACCGAGCTAGGCCGGAAGGAAGTATCTCAAAGGGCTACGGAACCGAGGAGGTCATTGAGTTTTGTGTTGACTTTCTTCCCGACCTTAAGCCGATTGGTGTTCTCGAATCTCGGTATGAGGGGAGGCTGACTGGAAAAGGCACACTAGGAAGGAAAACAACGGTGTGGAGGGACAAGATTTCTTTCAATCAAGCGCACTACACAGTTCTATACAATTCCAGCTTGGTGGCTCCGTACATCGAGAAACATAAGAATGTTTTACGAGAAATAAACCCGGGCCAGCCCGAGTCCTTGATTACACGTCAACACATGAATACCTTCGGCAGTTGGTTGCAAAGACATCTCATTAATGACCCATCTGCGGTGGAGCAGCTGTACTTGTTGGCCAGGTTACCATCTTCAAACATATGTACATTCCAAGGGTACGAGATAAATGGGAATACATTTTACACGATCGACCAAGATAAAAAGAGCACCAACCAAAACAGCGGTGTCCGCTTCGATGCAACAGACGAGAATGGGCGGACCACCACATATTATGGATACATAGAGGAGATATGGGAACTTGACTATGGTCCCACTTTTAAGGTCCCTTTGTTTCGGTGCAAATGGGTGAAGCTCGGCGCTATACATGTTGACGATAAGTACGGTATGATAACAGTGGATCCCAACAATCTTGCGTACCTGGACGAGCCTTTTGTCCTAGCCAGCCGAGGTGGCTCAAGTTTTCTACGTGAAGGACATGTCTAGCAAATCAAGAAAAAGAAATCAACAAAAGAATACATCAATCGAGGAGCCAAAGCGCCACATAGTTCTTTCGGGGAAAAGAAACATCGTGGGAGTGGATGACAAGACAGACATGTCGGAAGATTATAATAAGTTTAAAGAAATTCCGCCCTTCACGGTGAAAATTGACCCAAGCATCTTGCTAAATGATGAAGATTCTCCATGGCTACGGCGTAGAAGATCACAACACTAGATGGCGATGTAATAATGTATTCTTCATATATAGTTCCCAAGACAATCTCTACATTTATGTAATAATGAAGATTAAACTGTGCTTGGCTTGTTGATCTGCTTGGCAAGGCGTATCGATGCTCCTTTTATAGGCACGGCACCGCTTGTACTTTGTCTTATTCCTTCGACGGACCGTCGTGCGCTACATGCTTTATCTCATCGAGCAGTGGCGTCCACCCACGCGTCCTTATCCTCGCCGACAGCTTTAGTCGCGGTTGCAGCCACCAACCGTGACAAAAGGTTACCGACACATCCTTATTATCCTGCCGACATCTTTAGTCGCGGTTGCAGCCACCAACCGTGACAAAAGGCCCTCCTAGATAAGCCTCCCCGGCCTTTTGTCGCGGTTTGAGCCTCCACCCGGGATGAAAGTTTCGCGCGCCACTTCGTTCCCGCCTATTTTCTTCCCGCATTCCCGCCATTTTTCCACTATATATATGTAGGCTTGGACTCTCATATCTGCAAACCTCATCACTCTCTCCCATGGCTTCCATCGTATGTCTAACACCCCGGGAGGCGGAGGCGCTTGCGCCTCGAACTACCCCTGCCCGCCCGGCTACCGCGTCCCGACCGGCTGGTTGCCGAGCGTCGGAGGCGTACCGGTCCCTCCTATCCCTGTAGGTGTGCCACGCGAGATGGCCATCACGAACCACTACTATTTCGAGCTCACGCCCGAGCAGGCGGAGGAATCCCCGATGGCATCCCGACTACAGCCCGACTTGGGACAGCTTCTTCATCAATCGGCGTGAGAGGGCGGTTGCCGAGTACGAGGAGGACGGCCCGCCTCCTTCGAACTTCAACGAGGCCGGCCGTCGGATGTGGTGGCGCGGCCGGACTCTCCAGAGCGTCCCGGCCTATCGTGGCCCCCGCCTCGCGCTACCCTCAATCCCGGCCCACGCGTGGTCATCCGCCGAGGTTCGACAACCGCGACCCCGATGCTAGCGACGATGACGTCGGCGACTTTGATGACTACAAGTGGCGACGTGTATAGGACTAGGCACGACTATGATTGAATGGCTCCAACATTCGAATCTCGGCCATGTATCTTATTTTTCGGTTGAGCTCTGTACTTTAATTTCGGTTCAATCGTAATAAATTTCGTGTCAACCACTTTATTGAACAAAAACAACCGACAACGACTTTATAAACTAAATTTAAACTAATAGAACCGACAACGACTTTATTGAAATTACAATAAAATAGATAAATTACTAGTCTAGTCTCTACTCGTCGTCGGAGGTTGTCTCCGTCCAAAGGTCATCCCACCGAGGGTCGTTTTCGGTCCAAGTTGTATTCGAGTTCTCGAGCTCGAAGGCGGCGACGGCCCGACGGTGGCGCCTGTTGGACCTGCGTTGTGCCCTAAGGTTAGCAAAGAACGCGTCGGGGGACCGCGCCCTCCACTGGCGCATCAACTGCTCGTCGCGCTCGGCGATGGCGATCCGGCGCTGCACCTGGCGATGCCGGTGACGGTCCTCGTCGGTGACGAGGCACGGCGGTGGCGCGAGGAACTCCGCCTCCTCTAGCGATTCAACATCCGGGAAGTTCATGTCGTGCCCTGGCCGCCGAAAGCGCCACGCCGCCGCGTCGTAAGCGCGCGCCGCCTCTTCCGGCGTGTTGTACGTGCCGAGGGTGATGCGGAAGCCACCGGCGCGTATCTCGGCGGTGAACCTACCGCTCGGATGCACTCGAACGCCACGGAAACCGGACGCCCCTCGACGACATGGAGGCATCCCGGAGATGAATGAGCGGAGGCGGTGGCGACGTGTGGTTGCGCCCGCACTCGTCGCTCTATATAGCGCACGCGGGGCATGGCACGTGTCGGCGGTGGCTACACGTCGCACGCCGGCGTCGGCGGGGTGAGGCACGTGTCGGCGGTGGCTACACGTCGCACGCCGGCGTCGGCGGGGCGAGGCACGTGTCAGCGGTGGCTAAACGTCGCACGCCGGCGTCGGCGGGGTGAGCCACGTGTCGGCGGTGGCTACACGTCGCACGCCGGCGTCGGCGAGGCGAGGCACGTGTCAGCATTTATATATGCGAGATGCAAATAGTTCTATGGATGTCATATTCATGTTCATTGGATTTTTCTGATCAATTTTCATATATAACACTTTTCTTTTTGAGTTACCATTTAAAAGTTATTGAAATAATAGTTTTTATTTAAAAAAAACAGAAAAACAAAAAACGAAAAACAAAAACAGAAAAACAAAAACGGTCCAGGCCTGATCCGCGTCCAACGGCTCCGAGCCGTTGGATTCAAACGGCCGGAGCCGTTGGATGCGCTTCACGCGGATCGGCCGCCTCCCCCTGCCACCCCTTTTGTCGCGGGTCGAGCCACGGCCCGCGATAAAGACCCCCTTTGTCGCGGGTGGGGGCTTGACCCGCGACAAAGACTCCCCTTTGTCGCGGGTCAAGCCCCCACCCGCGACAAAAGGCCCTAGGTATAAATACCTACCGCCGCGGGCGGAGCCCCCACCCGCAACACCGGAGGCCATTTTCCTTAGCGAAAATCGCGCCGTCGGCCGCCGAAATCCACCGCCGCCGCCGCCGGCCATCTTCCTCGCCTCCGGCCGCCGCCTCTGCCACTTCGAGCCGCCTCTTCGCCGCCCCCGCCCTCTGCGCCACCTCCGCCACTGCGCGCCGCCTCCGCGCGCCACCTCCGACGAGATCTCCGCGCGCGCCACCTCCGGCCGCCGCTCCTCCGGCCGCCGCCTCCTGCGGGACACCCCGGCCGCCGCCGCCCTCTGCGCCACCCTCGAGAAGCGGGTAGCCGCCACCCTCCGCCGCCCGCGCGTCGTCGGTGCTCGGCCGGCGCCCATGCTCCCGGCCTTTTTTCATTAAGTTTTTTAATTAAGTTAAGTTAGTTTAGTTTAGTTAATTAGTATTAGTATTTAGTTTTAATTAGTATTAGTTAGTTAGTATTAGTATTAGTATTTAGTTTTAATTAGTATTAGTTAGTTAGTATTAGTATTAGTATTTAGATTAAATTTAGTATTAGTTAGTTAGTTTAAATTTTTGTAGATAGTTAATTCAAATTTCGTAGTTACTTAGTTTAAATTTTGTATTAATTCAAATCTTGTAGTTAGTTAGATTAAATTTTGTATTAATTTAAATTTTATATTAGTTAGCTTGTAAACAACCGACGCAAACACTCTCGCGAACACCGCTCTCCCTCTCGCGAACAACACTCGCCGACACCCCTCTCCATCTCGCGAACACTAGCCGACACCCCTCTCCTCTCGCGAAAACCATCGACGCCGCAACTCCCCTCTTCTCTCCCTTCTCGCGAACAACACTCGCCGACACCCCTCTCCATCTCGCGAACACTAGCCGACACCCCTCTCCCTCTCGCGAAAACCATCGACGCCGCAACTCCCTCTTCTCTCCCTTCTCGCGAACAACACTCGCCGACACCCCTCTCCATCTCGCGAACACTAGCCGACACCCCTCTCCCTCTCGCGAAAACCATCGACGCCGCAACTCCCCTCTTCTCTCCCTCTCGCAAACACGTGTCGCCGATTAGGGTTAGGGTTTGGTTTGTGTTTGATTAGGGTTAGGGTTTGGTTTGTGTTTGAACATTTACTTATCGATTTAATTCTTTTGCGTAAACAATGGATCAATTCGAACGGGACTTGGAACAGGAAGACATATTCGCGGACATAATCCGCGATGGTACGTGAGCCGACCGAGCCGACTCCGGTGATGGAGAAGCCCGCGGCTCCGGTCATGGAGAAGCCGACGGCTCCGGTCATGGAGAAGCCGACGGCTCCGGTGACGGAGAAGCCGACGACGGCTCCGGTGACGCGAGAAGCCGACGGCTCCGATCATGACGAGGTATTAATGGAATTCTATATGTACATATGTATTGAGGCATTAGTATAGAGGCATTAATGCAATTCTATATGTATTCTCTTAGGCCTCCGAAGATAAGATAGAGAAACGAGGCCCGGCAAAGAAGTTGACCAAGAAAGACCACTTCACAATTGAAGCTATATCACCGGAAGGCCAACCGGTGGTACCCGAGAATGTCGGAGTGAAGTTCAAAAATCAGTGCGGAGTTGTGGTTAGAGATCGTGTCCCGATCACTCGTCGAGAGAATGGAACAAGACGAAGAATGTGTCCGAAAATCAGGTTGCCGATAGGTACAAAGACACACTTTTCGGAGACCCGATGGCACATTTCACTTTGCCGGATTTGGGATCGGAGTCTGAGAATGCTAAGCAGCGAGAGCTAGTGAAGAAATGGGCTCTTAAGAAGATGGGGGAACTTTTCCGGGCGTATAAGAACCGGTTATGGAAAAATTATAAGAAAGACAAGAAGCCTCCATTATTCGAGAACTACCTAGCGAAGCGAGAGCATAACTGGGAAGAATTTGTGAGGTACAAAGAATCGGAGGAGGCTGTGAACCTATCGGCGAAAAACAAGAAGAATGCAAGCGAGAAGAAGTATCACCATCATACGGGGCGAGGGGGCTACGGAAGAGCCATGCCTAAGTGGGATGCACAAGAGGCCGAGATGGAGCTGAACGGGATCACTCCGTAACCCACGCGAGAAGGATGGGACACAAGGGCTCGAAATTGGTTCCTCGCGCATGGCCGTGAGTATGACATGAAGACAGGGAACATTGTTGAAAGTGACACCGGGGTTAGGGTACCCGAGCAAAAATGGATTGAAGTGACGACAGATATAAAGGCGGGAAAACTAAAGTTTGCTCCCGATAGAGAGAAAGACTTGCCGACGCTTGTCCTCGGTAATCCCGAGAAGGGAGGACGAACAAGAGGCTTCGGCCCTAGTGTTCCGTGGTCGCTTGGGTTTCCGGCCGACGCGGAGACTTATAGAAGCCGAGCGAGAGCTAAACAACGCCAGCTGGAGGTGCGGAATGACCGGATGGCCGAGTTCCAACGCCGACTTGACCAGCAGCAGCGGGAGCTTCAGCGAGCAGCGAGCGGGAGATAAATGAACTAAAAGGACAGCGCCGCCGGATAATACCGCTGAAATATCTCAGCGACGAGACAGACAGCGTGGCCGACTCGGAGGCCCCTCCTACACGGATGATGATAGATGCCGGTCCTGGCGACCCCTTCGATGGAATCAAGGAGCAAACACCTTGTGATCTCCATGAGGTGTTCGGGAAGGTTTCGTTAAGGTGGCGGTCGGCTATGTCTTACCGGCATTTGGACCTGAAGGTGAGCCGGCAACATGGCATGGCAATCCGATTCCAGCTGGATATGCTCGTGTCGGGGTGGATTCGGTTGTCCCGTCGTGGGGGACATTGGAGCTCGATATCCCTGGAGGTGATGGGGGCTTACACTCAGAGAGGTGCTGGGAGAAATCATTCTCTGGGAAAAGAAGAATATCAAGCTGCCAGGCTGGGTAGCACCTAGTACCGGTCGTCCCAGCAGGTCACCATCACCTCCTCCAGGTGATCGCAGGCCACCATCACCTCCTCCTACCGATCACATGTCGCCACCATCACCCCGTGGGTACGACGTCGACCACGACATCGGTAGTCCATCTCCATCTCCAGCGCCGCCGCCTCCGCCCAAAAAGACTCGGAATGCACCCAGCCGGAAGCGTTTCAAGAGTCCTATCCCCAAGAGGTCGCCCCTCCCAAAAGTACCAAAGGTTCCTCCCCCGTCCTTACGATCGTACCCCGGAGGAAAATGATGCCATTGTTAAGAAAATCAATTATGATTTTTTTCATAAGCCAAAACCTCCAGCGCGCGAGCCATACACGAGAGAAGCAAATAGCATATGCTACTAGTTTTCCGAACACACCATCGCAAGTATGACTTACACGAGAAGAAGGATGACTATACACGCACTCTTGCGAAGGTAATTGACACAAAGAATGCTGAAAAGGCTAAGGAGAAGGACATTGCCGGCACGAGCAAATCATCGGCTAGAAGTGCAACCGAGAATAAGTCAACTTCAACAAGTGCACCCCTCAAGGCCAAGCAAACGACAAAAGGCAAAAAGAGAAAGGAAGTTCCCCTCCTCGGTGCTCAGCCCAAACAATCGATCCCACCACTCAAAGTGCTTAATGTTCCCAAGCTGTACCAGGAACATGGTGGTTTCAATATGGAAGAAGCTGCAAAGCTAGCGGCTGCCCGTGACGTTACCGTGGAGGAATTGATGTATGCAGCAGATGCTCGCAGCACCCACTCGCCGATATAGCTCCTAAATTTGTCTACGGGGCCGACTTGGTCAGCACAGAGAGCAGCTGCTTAAACTGCCAACACATATGCGGAATTTGCATCGGTGGTACCTTGATGCATGCAAGGAGAACATAAGGTTCATCGTGGCGAGTATACCATGGGAATATTACTACCGAAAGGAGGAGATCCATATTGAGATGAATGAACTCGGCGCTTATTCAATCTAGATGCCCTCGACAAATCTCTCATGAGTTGCTATTGCTTGTAAGTTGTTAACTACATATAAGTTCATTTTCATTCAGTTCATGTTCGTTTTCATTGCATATATATACTCATTATATCTTATGTGTTCTCTTATGCGGATCGAAGATCGGTGAATGCAAAAGTAATAATATTATCAATATTGGGTTTATTGACCCGGATAAAGTACATGCTCAAACGGTAAAGTTTAATGCCCAAGAAACGGGGGAAACCTACTAAGGTTTTTGGGGGAGCAATATTTCGTGATTCAATATTGTTTCCTTACAACTACGAGTGAGAGTCTTAATGATCTTTATGCACATTCAATTTTTCTTACTCGATGTTAAGTGTAATTCCCGACGTATATGCATAACATGTGCAGCTTCCACTGGATTCTACTAGACATTAAACCCGATAAGGGAATAGTTGAGGTAAAAGACCCACCGAGTAGAGGCGTGGACGGGTTCCGGGACTTGCGAAGTTGCTCCAAGTGTAATTTCCTTCATCGCCGCGCTTTATCATTCGTGAGATATCAATTAATTATCCACTCATTCAATCATTCTTTTGCACTGGCGAGGGCTTGGACCGCTTTCAAGAGACATCGTAAGAACGAAACCCAGGCGAGAAGCTAACATTTACTCCTGTACCGTGCCCCCAGCAGCCACAAGGGACGAATCTATGTGGATACTACGTTTGCGAGTCCATTCGCATGTTAACCACCGAGAAGCGTAACAATAATAAATTCAACGTAAGTTCACAACTTTATTTATTATCATCAATATTTCGTTATCAACACCGATATAGTCATACTCATCTCATTTTCGTATATAGGTCGAGTTCATGCGGGACAGACTCCAACCAAAGGAACACGCACTAGGAATCGCGGAGGAACTGGCGGGACTTTTGATTAAAGATGTACTAAACAACAAAGGCTTGTTTAGTCCAAATAGATGCTCTACCTCCAAATAGACGGTCGTTAGTACCGCTTGTCGATCGTGAGCTAAATGTATATATATATGTAAGGGCTACATGTAAAGAGGAATCGACTTTTGCTTCCAACATTTGTTTGATCGATCTATATATATATATATTGAATGAACGTGTACAATTTCTAGTAGCGTACAAATATATGCAACTTTTATTTTCGAACGAAGAAAATGATATAACAGGCGGTCGGTGGCGGGGGGGAGGGGTGCTGCACCCTCAAACCCTAAAGCGGAAGCGTTGTGCGCGCGCCACGTAGAGGGCCTTTTGTCGCGGGTGGTAATACCGCCCGCGACAAAAGGGCCTCGTGCCCTGCGCGCCGGGCGGCTGCCACGTGGTGGACCTTATGTCGCGGGTCGTAAGTGACCCGGGATAAAAGGCCTCCCTTTTATCGCGCCTTGCTTGTCGCGGCTGGCCGCCCGCGACAAAAGGCCCTAACCACCCGGATCAAAAGGCCTGTTTTCCACTAGTGTAACCACGTACACGTCGCTCTCCGAAAGGATAAATAATACAGTGGCGTGGCCGGAGCTGTCTGGTCAGTTAAGGACGGTTTTATTAGTTGGAGCCCAAGGTTCGAGGAGGGTTCAGCTACCACGTAATGGTGCAACGGCAGTGAGTCACAAGGTTAGCGAGAGGATAAAGTAACGAGTCGTACGTACGTGCCACAAACCAGGGATCGCATCACATGCATCCGCCTGGTGCGCGTCCATGCATTTGCATGTGCAAGCGATGCGAGGTGGCACACGTTGCCCTGGTTCTGGACGACGCCATTCCTCGCGTCGACGTGTTCTCTTTCACTGCGCACGGTGGCCGGACATGCACTACACTACACGGGGAAAAGGCGCCGTGTGCACGCCAAAAGTTGGATGAGACCCAAATAAATTCCTCCCGTGCATGCAGTTGATGTTTTCATGCATTACAAAACATTCTCCTGCCTTATTATATGCCATGATCATGGCAGTGTCTTCTGCAAGTGGTTTCCTCAAATACAATTCTCCAAACATTGCAACTAGTGCGTTGCATAACCGTTACATGCACTCAACGGCAATCGACTCAGCCATGTCCATATAGTCATCGTGTCTATCACTAGGAACTCCATAGAAAAGCATGCTCAAACCAGCTAAGCACTTCTGTAATGAGGAAAAACCACCGTGCCAATAAAGTCTCGCTTGCAAACGAAAAAGGTGTTGTACTCTGTGACGGCCAACATAATCTCCAGAAATAGTTTGTAGTTCATCTTGAAACAACAGGGAAAGGTCACTTCGTTGTGCAGTGTATCATTGGCGAAGTAGTCAGTGTACAACATGAAGTAGCCCTAAAATCTTTGCCTTGGCTTGCTCTTATGTTGCCCCGACCTTGAGCATCCGTGCCGCAGCTTCAAATCTCGGACGTACATGGCTTGGAGGCAAGAGAGGATCTTCATATGTTCGTCGGTGCAGCAGCTTCAGCCTCTTCCTCCAGCAGAGCCGTGACCATCTCCTCGTCGTTGGAATGCATGTCGGCAAAATGTTGAACACCTAGCGGGTAGGACAACCGGGAAGGGCCTCCAAACTGTTTTCACGCGCCTCTAAACGTCGGAGCTTGGGCCAGTGGACGGCGAGGTTGGTCGGGGGTGTGTTTGCTTGATGGCCCGGCCTTTTACGAAGGTGAGGTATGGCGGAGGAGGAGAGAGGTGGTGGTGGCAGCGGCGATCTAGCGGCGCAGGAGGGGAGAGGAAGGAAATGGAGTCCCCCCTACAGGTGCCGACAACGCTGGCACACGCCGTTTTCAGCTTCATTCGGTGCCTCCCATTGCCCCCCGTGGGTTGTATTCGGCCTAGGAGCGCCAAACGAAGAAACATCCTTTGTCGGCCCAAAAACAAGTTTGGGGATCCCGGTTGGGTGAGTTTTGGGGCTCCAGTTGCCCCCCCAAAGCCGTAGTTCTCAAGCAATATTCTATGGATTTTGGTACAATTTCCTCGCCCCCCCCCCCCCCAATATTCTCCTTCGACACCCTCAGTTACATAGAGAAATTTGTTCATATTTCCTCTATTTATGCAAGTTTAGGGAAACCCTAGTTCATCAAAAAGTACAAATTTTCAGTGGAACATTGTACTTATATTTGGTTCTTTAGCCTTTGTATAGCACTTGTGGAAGGTTGGGAAACTTGTTGGCTTATAGATTTTGTCTTGTACATGTATGACCTATATTTTGTATTATATGCATGTGACATATTTTAGGGAATGTCATGAATGATGATGATGATGATGATGATGATTTTTGTTTGATGTGGAATTGTATTTCTATCATCTCATTATGCTCACACGGGTTGTTCACACTGCAATTTGCACTGCTATTTGTGGTGTATGTGTAATTTCACCTTTCTATTTTCTTATTGGTTGGTTTTATTCAAATGTGAAGGGTGTCAATTCTTCACAAACATTATGATATTGAACACCGTGTGTGGTTTGTGGCAGAGCAAAACGAGGTGATACACTGACCATGCTAGCTCAAAATTTTAGTTGGTATGGACATGCAATGTTCTAAGTTCTAGATTTTCGGGAATTGTAAACACTGCACGTGAGGTCCCACGAGGCCTCATCCAACAAGATGCGAAACGACGAGTGATATACCACGTGCATCTACACTCCTTCCATACATCAGGCTTGCCAGTCGGTCAACGGCAAACATAAAGCCTGTTGCGATCACCCATATGAGGCTGAAGACTCACATTTTTCACCTTCTAACTGGTATGGGATCTCTTGGTCTCTATTTACTAGTTTTTTTTTCGATAAAGGGAATATATTAATATCAAGAAGATACCAATTACACCCAGCCTCTGCAACAACGCACCACCCTAATGGCACTACGGATGCACACAGCCAAAAACAAGAAAAGAAAACTAAGAAAGAAAAGTCCCGCTACAGTATCTCGGGCCTAACAACTAGTGGCGATGGCTCCGACTAAGAAGGTTCACAGAAACCTCAAGAGTACGCCGGAGTGTCAACTTCTGTCGGCAATGGACTCGACCGCGTTTCTACGCGTCTCTGCAGGGTGCTTAGTGCAAAAGATAGGGACTTGGTTGTAATTTTTCTTTTCCTTGAGATCCTCTATGTAACTGTGCTCCCACTGACGATATAATGCATGCTCCAGGTCCTTCGGGACCTACCTTGTTAAAAAAACGAGGGGAAGGAACTACATGTGTTTGTTCGCCTTTTTGGAGTGAAGTTGTCGTTTTATCTGATATCCAATTTTGAATTTCCCGTATTTGGTTTGGAGAACGTTATGTGGTTGTGAACTTGTCGTTGCCGATCTAGAGAACACGTTATCTAAACTTTGAACCTGTTTTCTGCTAATTATTTGCTGATTAATGTGTGATAATTCTATGCCAAATTGATTATGTGAAACAGTCGTTACCAGGGTAAAATCTGACACTACCATACCGAACCGATACCTGCAAGGAGAGACAACCAGGAGGCGGCGGAAGCCACAAAACCCATCTAAGGTTTCGTCCTTCTCACCGGCGATACCGTCGGTCCGCTCCGCCTATAGTGGCCTTGGGGCGTTGGAGGTTTGGCGGACCACATCCCTTGCCGTTGAAAAGTTTCCATTCTTAATTTAGTTTGCTTTCCAGTGTCTTTTTTTGGAATTGTGAGGTGGCGGCTACATCCTGAAATCAGAATAAGGTCTTCCCTGTCCTATCCTCGTTTCGGTGGTGCATCTAGTGGTGACAGAGGGCGCGTGGAGTATGTGTCCATTGGATCTCCTGCAAAGGGTAGTGCGTGATGTTATTAAAATCGGTTAGATTTTAAAATAGTTTCACCGTGCTTAACTTTGGCAGAAAGGTTATTTTTGTCGGGAGTGATGTTTTGGCTCCTGGGTGCATATGCTCCCTTAGTTTGAACTGTGACTTTGATACATTTTGAAATGTAAAAAATTCCAAACGAAAAATTCATGTGTACATCTTCACATGCTAAGTGCGCACAAAGTCTTTCCATGAAAAATCAACTTGTAGTTTGAGCTGTATAAAAAAGACAAAATTTAGTGCTGAAAATAAGGCTTTTTGTTTGACTTATTTTCGATCACAAAAAATATCGGTTTTTCGCGAAACTGCACGAACGCACATAGATTATCGAGATGTACATGCAAATTTATTTTATTAACAATTAGAAATATATTTTTTGGGTGGAGGGAGCATATGCACCCAAAAGCCGAATTGAATTTCCGATTTTTGTCAGGTTATTTTTACCCTTTTCTACCATCTCCGCGACTCCGCCTATGTACATAACAGAGCTAGCTTGATCGATGGAGTGACCGGAGCGAGGGACTGAGGGATGTCGTGGCAGGTCACAGGTGGCACCACCCAATTCTTGCAAAGGGCAAACGAGCGCACGCCATGAGAGTTGAGAGGGGAGGAATGATGGGTGATGGCGCTCCCGAGCCGGAGAGCGACGCGGTCGATGTGATGCCGTTTTCTCCACTTCTCCCTCGCCGAGCTGCACCCGATAGGATCGGCCTGCTTTTGTCACGCGGTGGCAGTATCCGTATGGGCGTATGGCGGGTCTTCAATTCCGCGGCGCGGCGCGGCGCGGCGTCCTTTGTCACTTTCCGGAAGGATTAGTGTACTGAGTTGCGTGGTGGAGGATATATCAGGGCATGTCCGGTTCTACGAGACAACAGGCGCGGAAGACTCTGGTCCTCTTTTCCTTCCACCCCTCCGTTCTTTCGACAACTCGGTCTCCAGATTTTTTTTCTTTCCTTCTCCCTTGTCTCGACGTATCAAACAGCCCCTCGTTCTCTTCTCTTTCTAGGGAAATTCTGAATTATACCGGCAATTAACATCGTCTTAGCACGTCTAACTCTTCCTGTCATCTCGCTCTCCACCATCCCCCCGAATTAGACGGAATACTCCAGCCCTCTGAACAGACCAAGGTGAATTGAACTTGAACACCATCTTTCTTGTTCTGACAAGATGCAGAGGCCATCAACAAAACGCGCACAGGCCCGTGAAAGGGGGCCTGTGCCCTGCGGCTAGTGCCATCTCATAATTATTACTACCTGCAACTGAAAAAGAAAACAAGGGCAAAGTAACAGTTGACGGAGCAGCAGATCAAGGAAAAAAGATGATGGTAGACGACGCCTGTTGCTGCTGCCCTTCTCGAGTAAGGGCATCTCCAGCGGCGCGATGCATTTTAGCGTCCGGAAATATCCGCGCGCGTCCGTTTCCGTCGACCGAAATGGTCGAAATCGACCGCGCGTCCGTTTGCGTCGGAGGTGGCTCCAGCGGCACGACGCATTTTTTGGCCCAATTATTTTTTTAACATGAAAACATAATTTACATAGATTAACACATGAAAATTAAACCCTAAATGCCTGCGCCTACTGCTGCTCCTCGTGCTCCTCGTCGCTGTCGAGCATGATGAGCTCCGATACCGTCCACGGCCAGTTGAAAACCGGGGGAGCGTACGCTGGGCGCGCCAACGGTGCTGGAGGTGCAGGCGCCCAGGACTCTGGCTGTGGCGCCCATGGATCTGGCTGTGGTGGAGACGCCCAGAGCTGTGAATGTGGCGACGGTGGAGACGTCTAGGGATGCGGCTGCGGCGGCTGTGGCGGCTGTACCTCTATCACGGTATTGCTCTCTGACCTGAACCACGTACAATTACAGCAAAGGGACAAGGAACCGACCAGGTACTAGTACAATTCGAGCAACTTGGATCGTGGTGGTGGTAGGCTCCGATCCGACCTGCCTAAAATATCCTGAACGATCTTGGGCTGCCACGGTGCCGGCGACATGCCTTTACGTACCACGGGTACCAGCAGCAGCTATGGCGCTTTGCTTGGGTTGTCGCCTTGCGTAGACGCATGCACACTTCCGTACGTGCACGCGGCCCAACAGTGGCCCTAAACCACCATTGTGGTAGACTGGTAGCAGCGGATAAGGTCGAGGCGGTGAACATGGACAATGGCGATGGCGTACTCCTGTAGACAGATATATTGCGATGGTCACACGCGTACGTACGAGGGTGCCACTACACGAAGGCCGACCTTTGAGAAGGGAAAAACCCATCCCCGCGCGCGCTCTCGCGACGACACGTGTCGCGCGCGGAACGTGTCCCCGGGAAAAGACGCGAATCGTTTTCCGGGTTTGGTTTTTCCCTTACTGCGCTCGGTAGACCCGTTAACAATATGCGGACCCGTTAATCTTTTTTTCCCTTTACGCGCGCAGTACGTTTTCAAAAAATTGGGCGGGACTTTCTTTTTGGCTTTTTCCCTTTGTATTTCCGGGCTGTGAGTTTTCTGGGGAATTAATGGGAGGGAGTTAGCACTTTCAAATTACAATTTTTTTTTTAATTCCAACAGAGTGCTACGAGATGACATATGTCGAAGCGATTGCTACGGCTCGGCTTCGCCTCGTATCAAGGCGCCTTCGGCGCATCAAACATTAATAAACATAATGAATGGCAGACATATGTCGTTGTCCCCGTTTGTCGTTACCCCCATATGTCGAAGCGATGCTACGCTACGGCTTCGCCTCGTATCAGAGGCGCCTTCGGCGCATCAAACATTAATAAACATAATGAATGGCGAGACATATGTCGTTGTCCCCGTTTGTCGTTACCCCCATATGTCGAAGCGATTGCTACGGCTCGGCTTCGCCTCAGTATCAAGGCGCCTTCGGCGCATCAAATTGTTGTTTTTTTTCTATTTTTTTCTTTTGGAAAGGTTTTCGTTTGATTTTCTCTTTTATTCTCGCGGAAAGGAGCACTTGTCATTGTGTTTCTCTTTTGATTTATCCGGAAAGATTTCCGTTTCCTCTAGCGCAGGTACACGTCCGAAGGGGTGTGAAGTACATCCTCGTCGTAGAGACGAGTACAGACCTAGGTAGGAAGAGGAGAACGGTATCGTGTTTCTCTTTTGGTTTATGTGGAAAGATTTCCGTTTCCTCTAGCGCGGTACACGTCCGAAGGGGTGTGAAGTTCATCCTCGTCGTAGAGACGAGTACGAGGTTATGTAGGAAGAGGAGCACGGTATCGTATTTCTCTCGTTGGTTTATCCGGAAAGATTTCCGTTTCCTCTAGCGCGGTACACGTCCGAAGGGGTGTGAAGTACATCCCGGCGTAGAGACGAGTACGAGGTTATGTAGGAAGAGGAGCACGGTACCGTGTTTTTCTTTTGATTTATCCGTAAAGAGTTTCCGTTTTTTCTAGCGCAGGTACATGTTCGAATAGTGGTGAGGTACATCCCCGGCGTAGATAGGAGTACAGACCCTAGGTAGGAAGAGGAGCACGGCATCGTGTTTTTCTTTTTGATTTATCCGGAAAGATTTCCGTTTCCTCTAGCGCGGTACACGTCCGAAGGGGTGTGAAGTACATCCTCGTCGTAGAGACAAGTACAGCGTCACAACCAAGAGGAGTACGAGGTAGTTTCTCTCGTTTGTTTCTCCGGAAAGATTTTCCGTTTTCTCTAGCGCGGTACGGGTTCAAAGGGGTGTGAAGTACATCCTCGGCGTAGAGACGATTACGAGTTATGTAGGAAGAGGAGCACGGTACTCGTGTTCTCTTTTGATTTATGTGGAAAGATTTTCCGTTTCCTCTAGCGCAGGTACACGTCCGAAGGGTGTGAAGTACATCCTCGTCGTAGAGACGAGTACGAGTTATGTAGGAAGAGGAGAACGGTACTTGTGTTTCTCTTTTGGTTTATGTGGAAAGATTTCCGATTCCTCTAGCGCGTGGTACGGGTTCGAAGGTGTGTGAAGTACATCCTCGTCGTAGAGACGAGTACAGGTTTTGTAGGAAGAGGAGAACGGTACTGTATTTCTCTGTTGGTTTATCTGGAAAGATTTCCGTTTCCTCTAGCGCAGGTACAGGTTCAAAGGGGTGTGAAGTACATCCTCGGCGTAGAGACGATTACAGGTTATGTAGGAAGAGGAGCACGGTACTGTGTTCTCTTTTGATTTTTGTGGAAAGATTTTCCGTTTCCTCTAGCGCAGGTACACGTCCGAAGGGGTGTGAAGTACATCCCCGGCGTAGAGACGAGTACAGGTTATGTAGGAAGAGGAGCACGGTACTGTGTTTTTCTTTTGATTTATCTGTAAAGAGTTTCCGTTTTTTCTAGCGCGGTACATGTTCGAATAGTGGTGAGGTACATCCCCGACGTAGATAGGAGTACAGACCTAGGTAGGAAGAGGAGCACGGTACTGTGTTTTTCTTTTTGATTTATCTGGAAAGATTTCCGTTTCCTCTAGCGCAGGTACACGTCCGAAGGGGTGTGAAGTACATCCTCGTCGTAGAGACAAGTACAGCGTCACAACCAAGAGGAGTACGAGGTAGTTTCTCTGTTTGTTTCTCTCGGAAAGATTTTCCGTTTTCTCTAGCGCGGTACAGGTTCAAAGGGGTGTGAAGTACATCCTCGGCGTAGAGACGATTACAGGTTATGTAGGAAGAGGAGCACGGTACTGTGTTCTCTTTTGATTTATGTGGAAAGATTTTCCGTTTCCTCTAGCGCAGGTACACGTCCGAAGGGGTGTGAAGTACATCCTCGTCGTAGAGACGAGTACAGGTTATGTAGGAAGAGGAGAACGGTATTGTGTTTCTCTTTTGGTTTATGTGGAAAGATTTCCGTTTCCTCTAGCGCAGGTACAGGTTCGAAGGTGTGTGAAGTACATCCTCGTCGTAGAGACGAGTACAGGTTTTGTAGGAAGAGGAGAACGGTACTGTATTTCTCTTTTGATTTATCTGGAAAGATTTCCGTTTCCTCTAGCGCGGTACACGTCCGAAGGGGTGTGAAGTACATCCCCGGCGTAGAGACGAGTACAGAGTTATGTAGGAAGAGGAGCACGGTATCGTGTTATTATTTTGATTTATCCGTAAAGAGTTTCCGTTTTTCTAGCGCGGTACATGTTCGAATAGTGGTGAGGTACATCCCCGGCGTAGATAGGAGTACGAGCCTAGGTAGGAAGAGGAGCACGATATCGTGTTTTTCTTTTTGATTTATCCGGAAAGATTTCCGTTTCCTCTAGCGCGGTACACGTCCGAAGGGGTGTGAAGTACATCCCCGGCGTAGAGACGAGTACAGGTTATGTAGGAAGAGGAGCACGGTATCGTGTTTTTCTTTTGATTTATCTCGGAAAGAGTTTCCGTTTTTTCTAGCGCATGTACATGTTCGAATAGTGGTGAGGTACATCCCCGGCGTAGATAGGAGTACGAGCCTAGGTAGGAAGAGGAGCACGGTACTCGTGTTTTTCTTTTGATTTATCCGGAAAGATTTCCGTTTCCTCTAGCGCAGTACACGTCCGAAGGGGTGTGAAGTACATCCTCGTCGTAGAGACAAGTACAGCGTCACAACCAAGAGGAGTACGAGGCAGTTTCTCCGTTTGTTTCTCCGGAAAGATTTTCCGTTTTCTCTAGCGCAGTACAGGTTCAAAGGGGTGTGAAGTACATCCTCGGCGTAGAGACGACTACAGGTTATGTAGGAAGAGGAGCACGGTATCGTGTTCTCTTTTGATTTATGTGGAAAGATTTTCGTTTCCTCTAGCGCAGTGTACACGTCCGAAGGGGTGTGAAGTACATCCTCGTCGTAGAGACGAGTACAGAGTTATGTAGGAAGAGGAGCACGGTATCGTATTTCTCTTTTGGTTTCTCCGGAAAGATTTTCCGTTTTCTCTAGCGCAGTACAGGTTCGAAGGTGTGTGAAGTACATCCTCGTCGTAGAGACGAGTACAGGTTTTGTAGGAAGAGGAGAACGGTATCGTATTTCTCTTTTGATTTATCCGGAAAGATTTCCGTTTCCTCTAGCGCAGGTACACGTCCGAAGGGGTGTGAAGTACATCCCGGCGTAGAGACGAGTACGAGGTTATGTAGGAAGAGGAGCACGGTATCGTGTTTTTCTTTTGATTTATCCGTAAAGAGTTTCCGTTTTTTCTAGCGCAGGTACATGTTCGAATAGTGGTGAGGTACATCCTCGGCGTAGATAGGAGTACAGCCTAGGTAGGAAGAGGAGCACGGTACTCGTGTTTTTCTTTTGATTTATCCGGAAAGATTTCCGTTTCCTCTAGCGCGGTACACGTCCGAAGGGGTGTGAAGTACATCCTCGTCGTAGAGACAAGTACGACGTCACGAACCAAGAGGAGTACGAGGTAGTTTCTCTGTTTGGTTTCTCCGGAAAGATTTTCCGTTTTCTCTAGCGCAGTACAGTGTACAAAGGGGTGTGAAGTACATCCTCGGCGTAGAGACGACTACAGGTTATGTAGGAAGAGGAGCACGGTACTCGTGTTCTCTTTTGATTTATGTGGAAAGATTTTCCGTTTCCTCTAGCGCGTGTACACGTCCGAAGGGGTGTGAAGTACATCCTCGTCGTAGAGACGAGTACAGGTTATGTAGGAAGAGGAGCACGGTATCGTATTTCTCTTTTGGTTTCTCCGGAAAGATTTTCCGTTTCCTCTAGCGCGGTACACGTCCGAAGGGGTGTGAAGTACATCCTCGTCGTAGAGACGAGTACAGGTTATGTAGGAAGAGGAGCACGGTACTGTATTTCTCTTTTGGTTTCTCCGGAAAGATTTTCCGTTTTCTCTAGCGCAGTACAGGTTCGAAGGGGTGTGAAGTACATCCCCGGCGTAGAGACGAGTACAGGTTATGTAGGAAGAGGAGCACGGTATCGTGTTTTTCTTTTGATTTATCTGTAAAGAGTTTCCGTTTTTTCTAGCGCAGGTACAGGTTCAAAGGGGTGTGAAGTACATCCTCGGCGTAGAGACTCTTACAGGTTATGTAGGAAGAGGAGCACGTATGTGGAAAGATTTTCCGTTTCCTCTAGCGCAGGTACACGTCCGAAGGGGTGTGAAGTACATCCTCGTCGTAGAGACGAGTACAGGTTATGTAGGAAGAGGAGCACGGTACTGTATTTCTCTTTTGGTTTCTCTGGAAAGATTTTCCGTTTTCTCTAGCGCAGTGTACAGGTTCGAAGGTGTGTGAAGTACATCCTCGTCGTAGAGACGAGTACAGGTTTTGTAGGAAGAGGAGAACGGTACTGTGTTTCTCTTTTGGTTTATCTGGAAAGATTTCCGTTTCCTCTAGCGCAGGACACGTCCGAAGGGGTGTGAAGTACATCCCCGGCGTAGAGACGAGTACAGAGTTATGTAGGAAGAGGAGCACGGTATCGTGTTTTTCTTTTGATTTATCTCGTAAAGAGTTTCCGTTTTTTCTAGCGCAGTACATGTTCGAATGGTGGTGAGGTACATCCCCGGCGTAGAGGAGTACAGTTAGGTAGGAAGAGGAGCACGGTACTCGTGTTTTTCTTTTGATTTATCCGGAAAGATTTTCGCTTTCTCTAGCGTAGGTACATGTTCTATTGGGTGTCGAGTACGGCGATGACGGCTAGTCGTGTACAGGTTTCGCATCAAAATGAGTACAAGTCTGTTCTTCTCCATCGCAGTACTCGGTTCAAATGCGTGTCAAGTACAACGGTGATGGCGAACCGAGTACATGTTTCGCACAAAGAGGAGTACATGATTTTGTCTCTTTCCGTTTTCTCTAGCCCGTGCACAGTGTAAAAGCGTGTCGAGTGCAGGGGTGACCGGGAGTCGAGTACAACTTATGTAGGAGTACAGGACTCGTGTCTCTTTCCTTTTTCACTAGTGTAGTTACAGGTGCGAAGGCTTGTCGAGTACAGCGGTGAGGACGAGTCGAGTACGGCTCGCAGCAAATGAATTTCAGACATATGACACTACCATTAACATTACGAGTGTCAATAAATTCGAGTAGTTTCTCAAATATTACATATAAAATATTGAAAAGTACACGTGACACTAGCATTAACTAATAACCAAATACAAATACTTGAACGTAATTCGTTGCGTGGTTGACATTGTTTCTGTACGACACATTGTACTTATTTTAACTTACGCCTCACATTTTAGCTTTGTTATGACAAGCTTGAGCCAGTGCACCGCCATGTAAGAATGGAGATCCTCTTTCATCTTTGAAGCTAAATGAGCAAATGTCTCCTTCTTTCGGGTAAAATTCTTGAACTATATCTCGGAAACCTTTCTTTATCATAGCTTTCCCATTCTTATCCATCTTCATGGTAGCATACATTGTAATGTCTCCCGATGTGCACTGACAAGCAACTTTAACCGGTTCTTGTATGAATCCCCGAATGTGTTCATTAGTGAATTCTTCCGAAAATTCCTAAGAAGATATTAACGAAGCATTATTAGTTTTGTTGTACAAGTATGTCGAATGTTTTCTTGTCATGAAGACAAGTAAGTATTTTATATAATTGACGAGATAGACTTACGAAAACTCCGATAAACTTACCATCTTAGATATGCCTCTTGTAACAAATGATTTAGTCATGGTGCAAATATAATGTTTAATAGCCGGTGTCCGGTTCGTGATGACTTCATTTGTCGACCTGGAGTACTTGAGTGT
The DNA here is from genome assembly GCF_022539505.1 of Lolium rigidum. Lineage (NCBI taxonomy): Eukaryota > Viridiplantae > Streptophyta > Magnoliopsida > Poales > Poaceae > Lolium > Lolium rigidum. The sequence goes on along the minus strand of NC_061513.1, from coordinate 340,894,067 downwards.
AATTCATCTCCACGTGGTTTCCAAAGACGCATGCTTCGTCAAAATTTTCGTTTCCATACAGATCCAGGTCCTACAATCAAGAGGTATTATAAATTTTTCATTGAAAACTATATATTCACCGTAATGTTTGCTTTTTTGGTTGCTACTATTTGTACCTCTAACAGCTTATCTTGTTTAACACCTCCGAGATAAACTCGTGCATAACTTTCATCAATATCTCTGTCAACACCTTTTTCCGTGCCGTTGTCACTTTCATCATTGCTTTGCCTCTTTTCGGTGGCAGTGTTGGTTGTACCCCGATTACTCGTTGCGTGACTTTCCTACGCTTTAGATGCATTAAGATCATATAGTTTAGATGCATTAAGATTTAAATAAAATTAAATTAACTTTCATTGCATGACATGAAGTAATATGGTTTATACGCAACTAAGTATTAACTTATGATTATTTGAAAACCTGGTCTTGAGGGTCGACGCCGTATGTTGGATAGTTGTTGCACAAGTTTCCGTATTCCTCTCGCCCTTGATTGCGCAGCCTCCTGAATTCTTGCAAGCAAGTGTTTCCTAGATATGACATTTCAATTATTAATTCATTCATTGTAAATCATATTTAAATTGAATTTAGGTCAACTTTCATTGTATTTGATGAGTAATATATTTTTTGAAACCTCGGTAGTGAGGGTCGGCCTCGCATATTGGACAGCTTCTCGCACAAGTATCCGTACTTCTTTGCCCCGTTGTGTGCATCCTCTTGCAGTCTTGAGAGCATTTTCTATGTAGAACAAAAAGGTAACCATCAAATTGCATATGCTTGCAATATATTTTGGAGACCAAGGAACTACAGATTATTCACTAATGCAAACAAATACATTTTTGATATAAATAATTTATTTGTTTCAACTTAGTTCGAAGTGATAATGAAATTCATTTGATTTATAGTTATATCTTTTCTTATTTGTCATTTAAATATCATAGTGTGGAATATTAGTATATTTTAGCAACGAATATATTGTTCATGACCTATATTAATCATTTAACCTTGTTTTCTTGGTTGACTTGGAATTAAAATTTTATATACTTATTGATATCTGTGTCCGCCGACATTTGATCTTTTTCCCTTGGTTGACCTCGAATACGATGTATGTGTGTGATGTTTGTTCCTATTAGATCCATGAGCGGAACTTCAAGTTCGTGCTTGATTCACGAGTTGGCAAAAGAAAGCGTAGTGAGACTGTTTTCCAGTAGACCCTAGATCTGTTTTCCGCATTATTGTGGTATGCGACCGATCTATTTATAACATAGAGTTTCCACCGAATCTATAAGTTTTGGAGATATACATACCAATGATCCGAAACCCGGGATAGTTTTCCGAATTGAAGCTGGTGTGCTGTGATGGAGATGCCGGCGATGCTCCCTTGCTGTTGTTGCTTTCTTTTCCTGTTTTGGATAAGGAGGTGGATTCTTGCAAAGCGGTTGGTGTGGATATGTTGATTTTAGAAGCCAAGTAGAGTAGTTTTGGTGTGGTTTCTACCCAAAGACATTTCTGACCTACTTCGGGGTGTTATTGTCCATTCACTTTTATATTTATTCTATTATGACTCTATACATTTGGGACCTACTTGGGGGCATTATCGTCCACTCGTTTTATGTTTATTCTATTCTGCCACTATTACATCCGGGAGCTACCGTGAGGTCTTGTCGTCCACTCTCTTTTACACTTATTGTATTCTCGTCTTTATGACATACGGGACCTAGTGCGGTGTTTTGTCGTCCAAGTGCCTTTTACATATATTATATTGTTCCAAAGCATGCTCGTGGATGTTGTGGTTCATTAGTTTCCTATGTGTGGATGGGATTGTTCTCAAAAAGACAATAATAGGAAAGACAATAGCGCAGTACAAGTGCAAGGCTTGTACAAGATAGACGGTGGCGGAAATACGAGTACAAGCGTCTTCACTAAGAGGAGCACTTGACCTTGTTTCTCTCGGATTATTCCCGTTTTTGTCTATTGTAGTTGAAGGTGCAAGGCTTGGTTGGTATGGAGGTGAGGGATTAACGAGTACGACGTATCGCATCAAGAGGAGCACGTTCGTGTTCCTCTCGGATGATTTTCGTTTTGTCTAGCGCAGTACATGTGCAAGACTTGTGGAGTAAGATGTGAAGTGGAGACGAGTACACCATCCTCACGGTGAGGAGCACGGTACTGTGTTTCCCTTTGTTATTTTCCGTTTTGTCTAGCGCAGGTACAGGTGCAAGACTTGTGGAGTACAGATGTGAGGTGGAGACGAGTACACCATCCTCACGGTGAGGAGCACGGTACTGTGTTTCCCTTTGTTATTTTCCGTTTTGTCTAGCGCAGGTCGTGTGCAAGACTTGTGGAGTACAGATGTGAGGTGGAGACGAGTACACCATCATCACGGTGAGGAGCACGGTACCGTGTTTCCTTTGTGATTTTCCATTTTGTCTAGCGCAGTACAGGTGCAAGGTTTGTGGAGTACGGATGTGAGGTAGAGACGAATACAATATCCGCACGGTGAGGAGCACCGTACTCGTGTTTCCCTTTGTGATTTTCCGTTTTGTCTAGCGCAGGTACAGGTGCAAGACTTGTGGAGTACAGATGTGAGGTGGAGACGAGTACACCATCATCACGGTGAGGAGCACGGTACCGTGTTTCCCTTTGTGATTTTCCGTTTTGTCTAGCGCAGGTACAGGTGCAAGGTTTGTGGAGTACAGATGTGAGGTAGAGACGAGTACGATATCCGCACGGTGAGGAGCACTGCATCGTGTTTCCCTTTGTGATTTTCCGTTTTGTCTAGCGCAGGTACAGGTGCAAGACTTGTGGAGTACAGATGTGAGGTGGAGACGAGTACACCATCATCACGGTGAGGAGCACGGTACTGTGTTTCCCTTTGTTATTTTCCGTTTTGTCTAGCGCAGGTACAGGTGCAAGGCTTGTGGAGTACAGATGTGAGGTAGAGACGAGTACAGTATCCGCACGGTGAGGAGCACTGTACTGTGTTTCCATTTGTGATTTTCCGTTTTGTCTAGCGCAGGTACAGGTGCAAGGTTTGTGGAGAAAAGATATGAGGGAGAAACGAGTACAAAGCATCCGCACGGTGAGGAGCACGGTACCGTGTTTCCCTTTGTGATTTTCCGTTTTGTCTAGCGCAGTACAGGTGCAAGGCTTGTGGAGTACAGTATATGAGGTAGTGACGAGTACAACGATCCGCACGATGAGGAGCACGGTACCGTGTTTCCCTTTGTGATTTTCCGTTTTGTCTAGCGCAGGTACAGGTGCAAGGCTTGTGTAGTACAGATGTGTGGGAGAAACGAGTACAACATACTCACGGTGAGGAGCACTATACCGTGTTTCCCTTTGTTTCCCTTTGTGATTTTCCGTTTTGTCTAACGCAGTACATGTGCAATGATTGTGGATTACGGAGGTGACAGAGAGACAAGTATAGTGTCCGCACCAATGGGAGCAGCGGTCCGTGTTTCGTTTGTTTCTCTCGCAACAATTTCGTTTTGTCTAGCGGAGGTACATGTGGAAGGATTGTGGAGTACGGTGGTGACATAGAGACGAGTACAAGCGTCCGTACTCAACCGTGTTTTTTTTTGTTTCTCTGCAACAATTTCTGTTTTGTCTGGCGGAGTTACATGTGCAAGGATTGTGGAGTACAAAAGGTGATGGAGATACGAGTACAGTGTCCGCACCAAGAGGAGCAAAAATTTGTTCTGCAAGATTTTGTTTTTGATTTTTTTTTTCTGCGAGGTACAACGCAACCAACATGGTTAGAAAAGAGTACACTTGTTTCACATTGATAATCACTGGTTCGAATCAGGAAGTTATGCAATGATATGTTTGCGGATTTTCAACTTTGCATACGTTTACAAAAAGTACAGATACTAAAAAAGTTGTAGGTAGTTCAAACCAACGTCTTAGTACGTACATTCATCACACTTCGCTTGTAGAAGTAAAAGTTTTCTGATGCTTCCATTGGGCCATCATCTTGCACCTGTAAATCAAAGATATAACATAAAAAGTTTATTATAAAAAAATTATTTATTTTGTAAATTCACCACAACAACTTAATAGTATTACTTTATTTTGTATTCAATGAACAAGTTAATATTATCTTCATTGTTTGATTGTACCTGAATCCTTTCTTTTGTAGAAGCAGTGTTACTTCGCAACCTCGTTACGATATGTTAACAAGTTAGAAAAATAATTTAAACGGTTGCTGTATTTGTAATTGAAGTTAACTCATATGTAGTCGAGGTTAACTCACATTTTTTCCACTTCTTGTTTTTTCTGCAGTGCCTTCTTGAGTTGGAGATGCAGCTTCTTTGTCAACCTGGTTTTTTGTATTTAAACTTTATTAGTCTTATATTGTTGTAGTTGGAAATTTAAAATTATGATTTGTAAGTAGTTAGATTAGTTAAATTTGAACCGTACACAACAAAAAATTGCCAGTGTGATTATGTCTTTTGTCGTACCTCATTATTTGCTATCCTTTCATCTTGCTGAATTTGCTTGCAACGTTCATCCTGTGCTTTCTTGAACAATGCGAAAGTTTGTCTGAGATGAAATGTTGTCTTCTGTAAACTTTCTATAACTTTAGCTTCGTTGTCAGAAATTTCTTTGACAGTAGATGCTTGGTTTTCAGCAGCTGTTCCATTTTTGAGGCGGTCAAATGTAGTTGGTACTTTGTGTGATAGGTCGTATGCGCTAGTCAGCAGGTTGTCAATCTGTTCCAATGTATCTTCTGATACACTGGTGTTTTCTTCTTCAATGGAACCACCAGCTGGAATGCTTGATTCTCTGAAAGTACGCTTTGCCGACATCATTTGGTCTTCATGATGCGGATACATTCTTTTTAGTGGATTCCTTTTCCGGTAGTAAACTATGTCATTTGGTGCTTTCCACCGTTGGGATGAGAAAATGAAAACATTGTATTAACTTATGCAATATGAGATACAATTAACAAAAAAAGATAAAGGGTCATTGAAATTTTCTTACGTGTAAGTTTCCAAATATCCAGGTATTGGGGTCTTCCCCGCCTTTTTTAGCACAGTCACTGCAGCGATGCTCTTTAGTTTTTCATAATCCATGAAGTGTGTACGAGGTGTTCTTGTGTCCAGTGTCCGAAAGGCCTTGTTTCATACAACAGTCAAGATATAACGGAACCGGTGCTATGATGCAGCCAGCAGGCGATCCATTTTGATTTAGATTTTCTCGTACCGAATGACCGCTTCTCTTGAGCTCATCTACAAGCAACTGACACAAATCCATGTCCTTCAACTTTGATATGTCCAGATTTTTTACCATTGCTGCCTCCCTTGACACACGGACAGCTGTTCCAGGGCATATGAATTTCATGTACATTATCAACACAAATACTTTCAGAGCCAAATCGTCGTTTGCTTCGTCTTTAACCAACAGCCTTAGGAGCTTGCGAAGGTCATCGATATTCATATCCTCATTTTTCCTAAATCCAAGCTCAATCTTCAGCTCATGCAATGTTTTGTCGTTGCCACTTTCCGATGGTCTAGGAGTTGTGTTTGAACCGTCCGGCAGTCCAAAAGCAGATGGATAGCATAAGATGTAATCTCAATTACTTTGTTTGCTACTCCTAGATTCAGCAGTCATGGTTGTTGGATCTATTCTATTCATAAGGAAGCAGGCAAGTCGGATATTAATGTTTTGCCTCGATCTTGTCGTCAAGCAAAGGACCCAAACCTGCATCCCGAAGTCTTTTTATATGCCGTTCCTCCAATATTTCAACACAGGTGAATAGCTGTCTAAGTGAGCATCTTACTGTCTTGTTGATCGTTCTGGCCATAAAATTTATTTTTGCTTTTTTTGCAATCCTTCTTGCCTTTTCCTCGTTTATTGCCTTTATTTTTTTTATCTTCTGAATTTTCAGATATGTTCTGCATGATTAAAATCAATTGTGTTAGACAAAAATGTTTAACAATATAATAAATGCATTTATTTTGGATCCAAGGTACTAAGAAAAATAATCATATTTACCTCGTTGTATTCATCGTTTTCTTTTTCGCTTGTGTTGTTCTCTTCGTTGTCGTCATGCTCGCCGTGATGTTTGGTATTGCGATATGATTTTCTTATTGCGGCGGCGTTTTTTGATTTCTTTCCTTCTTTGGCAGATTTTGTAGGCTGTGTTTTTTCTTCTTCATTGATATTTGGAGCACTTTGGCTAGAGCTGGTGACTACCTGTCTCTTTTGTAGATGACAATCGTTTGCTTCTCCTTGGACTTTTAGAACCAATATCGGCAGTTTTCTTTAACATGTTTTCGGACTCTTTTTCCATTCTTGCCGCCTCTTTTCTCGATGATATATTCTTGTGCTTTCTTCCGCAAGGTTATTCAAAATGTTTCTGCGAGGAGGCGGTCCGATCGTCGTCGCAATATTTTTAGAGGAATCTGCGCTCGTTCTTGCTTCACAATTTTTCCTTTTAGACTCGTATATTTGCATTGAATGCATTTATGTTGTCTTGTTCTTCCGGGGAACACAACCGCCAGTGGCTTCAAGTTTAGTGGGGCAATTGGAGCTTCCTCATGATTTATAGTGGCTGCAATAATATCGCAGAAATCATCTATCCAAAGGTTAATACATGGAAATCGTATTTAAAATTTAATATAATTGTTTGAAGCTATTATACTTTTATACATACGCATTTTAGTTGTAGAGACGTTTTAGTTAATCTTAAACTCATTGTCACGGATGGTAAGTACCGTAAAGATTTTATATTAGAAATTTTCAATTTTTTTGTTTTAATATGCTTTATAGATAAACCGGTTTGACTTCAAAGGAATCATAAGAGTAACACATTTTTGCATCGAGGGATAAGTTTGTACATTACCTTCATTCAAGGACGGTGATAGCTGCTGACTTGTCATACCGGAGATTTGCTATTCTTCCTGAAATTGAAATGCAAAAATCTGCATGGGAGGAAAGCAACTCGTTTAAATTTATCATGGAAACTATTCTTAAATTAATTTTGTTAAGATGAGTGTCTTAGCGCACTTTCACACATAAGGCTGTAATTATGTCTTAAATTGATAAGGCAATATGTGCAGGGGGTAAAGTTATTATTTAAATTTTCCTTGGTTTCTACTCATGGTTACACACATAAGGTTGTAGTTTTGCCTTAGATTAATAAGGTTTGTACCGCAGTTACAGAGTGTATTAGAGAGCTAATATCGTTTACAACATCGTAGTAATAAGCAAAAAAATATTTAATAACGAAAGGTCTCGCTTTAGACGCGGATGCCATTTACTTCCTTAATTTCTATATACCATTGGAGAAGAAACTAAAGGATGAGCCATCGGTGGAATTGATCCATACTGTGCCCGAACTCACAGATCTCTAAAGGCACGCGCCGTCGCGGATTGAAGGGTGGCCGGCGGAGTCGGCGGAGTGAGTAGAGTAGCCACTGTGATCCCCGCAAGCAATAACTCGGATCTCCACAGCCTTCCTTCACCGCTGGTTGATGAGGAGTAGTGGAGTGTAGAGAGGATAGGTGTTTGGCGGCTCGCTAGGGTTTGCCCTTACTTTTTGCCGGACCGGTGGTGGGGGAAGAAATGGGAGCCGTCGCACGCTCTATGTGTTTTAATTCGTATAAAAGGAATACGTGTGTGGAGACAACGAATTCAGGCATCGTAGTGCGATCCGTTGCTTGATGGGAAACTAACCTCGGATGGAGAAGCAGTGGAGACTATCTTGATTCTCCGACAAGTTCTTGAACGGGGTCGGCTCGTACCGCGTCCTTGCGGTGAGTTCTTCCGTGGGTGTTTGAGTAGATTAGAGTTGAGTATGTAGGTTTTTGCCCTAATACAGCCTATAATATAGATGTAGAAGACGAATTGGTTGATATTGTGGGACCCACCACGTCGTAGTTTTGTTGGATTTTTTGATATTCCGAACAATTCCACTTGTACTCTAACGATAATATTCATTATTTTAATAATGAATATTATTACCGGGTTGTTTCTTTTGGTTTTGGTTGCAAATTTGGGGAAATTACGGATGCGGCACGAAGATCAAAAACTGTATCTTTTTGGTTTTAGATGATAGTTTCTGTTTTCTGTAATATCTAATGTTGTTGATATTATGTAGTACGGTTGTGCTGTATGCGGGAGTACAGGCGTGGCACCAACTCGGGTACAGACTGTTGGTAAGGGTTAAACCAAGGTTGCACATGTACCTCCGGTGGCATGTGGCAGGACGCGTGACACGTTGCTAGTATCTTCGCCGCGAATGCGGAACGGCAGTTGCTATGGTGCCGTTGGATCTGCCTCGAGAGAGGAATCGTCGAGTCTCATCCGTCGCTCCGAAAACTGTTCCGGACTGAAGGTATGGCGTCCAATTCCCCGGTCAGCAACCTGAAGCGGGGACGCGGTCGCCCTATTGGAAGCAAGGACAAGGTGCCCCGGGCGTCGAGGAAGTTGAAGGCTGCCGCCGCCCCGCCTGGGGTACAGGTGCTGCATGGAGAGGAGTACGAGATTGTTTATGTCGGTATAGTTGGTTTCTTCGGTTCTATGGGATAGGTACAGTTAGTAATAGCGTAGAGTACAGTGTTGCAACTAAATCGAGGACAGTTGTGTCATGTAGATGAGAACCAGATTGTTTTCCGTTTGTTTCTTCGTTTTATGTGATAGGTACAGTTTGTAATAAGGTAGAGTACAACTGATCCCGCTTGAGTACTCGTCCAATCAGAATCACGAGTACTATTACATAGTATGTATAAGAACCGAACGATGTGCTGCATAGGTACATTTATGTTGTTGATGGAGTGCTAAACCAGCAGGTGCACTGTACTGTTGTACAACATGATGCATAAATATGGTTGCATAGCATGCAATGGATGTGTAAGTACGGTTGCATATCATGAAATGGATGATTTTAATGCTCTGTATTAAACTTATTTTTGGAACTGATGGACGACCCCTCACTCCTCGTAATCGCTTTCACCCCCACTACTTTTGACGGTTTCATAGGTGTTGGCGCATAAGTGTTTTTCATGGTCTATAATTAGCAACCGCTACTACTAACTCGCCAACTCAGCTCTTATATTCCGAACATTTCCTTGTATCTCTATCACATCATCCGCTGAGAAACAACAACATACTCGCCGTACAGGAATATCCACTCTTCTTCATCAATGGAGAAGGGTTCTTCCTCTCTCGTTTCGAGATCGCTTCCGGTCCATTGACGCATATCGCGCTCACTCGGACGTCATCACCGTTGCTAGAATGTCCCGAGGTATGCCGGTATGCGCAATGCTATCCGTGAGGATGCAAGGTTTCCTTTGGATCGCCGTGTCTGCTGCATTCCGATCCTAGTTCATGGCCCGCCGATCGCACCGAACAGGTATTCATTGTTTTTCATGGATTGCAACAAAATGTTTGTGTACCGTATTTCATACTAGAAAATTCGAAAATTCGCAGGGTATTGACGCATCGCCGATGCCACTAGACGCTCCTTTCGCAAAAGCATTTGTACCTTGTACACGAGTCGGGCCAGGCGACAAGCACCGGGTTGGTTCCAATGGCGAATGGGTTGCGCTTGTTCAAGAGCAAGCACGGTGGTCTCTGCTAACGTCTACACGTACGAGGAGATCCCTCTCGCCATCCGTTCGTAACGTTGGCATCGCTCCCGATGGGCCTTTCTTGTATCGGTATGATTTGGCACACATGCGGTTGTTGAAGATTCAGATAACTGCTGAACCATACAGGGTTGGAAACAAATGGAACTACTATGTCATAGCAGTGTTTGATAAGATGATTGCAATCATGCGTGGTGGTAGTAGGGACGTGCAGTGGAGGATCCTTCGCAACGATTACCTTGCACCGTCAAGGTATGTTGATGCCATTCTTACCAAGTGGTAGGATCTACGCTGTTATCGCACCCGCAGGGGATGTCCTTGTTTGGGATCCAACTATTTGGGGTGAGTTTTTGATTTTTGTGCTTATAGTTTTTTTTTTCTTTATTTTTTCACTTATTTTATACTCGTTTTTTGCATCACGTTTTTCTTATAGTTATATAGTATCCGATCTATCTTGACCACGTTTAAGCAAAAAAACAAGTGCCGGTGTCTGCTCCTCGAGTGATAGCTGCTCCGGAGATTGTTGAGCAGCCAAATCTACATGGTGGTGTTCATGATGGCAACAACATTGCTCCCGGCACGTGGTTCCTTTCTCCGGGCTATGAAGGCACTATTCTTTGGATTAATGTTAGAGGTCATGGTGAACCCAATGAAGGTAATCCGATCGATCATATGGGGAGGGAGCTACCGATTTACCCGTCGATGCGTTGTCATGTCTATGCTAAAGATTCTTATGGTGATGACCCTGCCACACCAAATTGGGTCGAGGTTGAAGGTCTCGCAAGGCACATCTTTGTTTCTTGGTATAAACTACCCGTTTCTCGCTTGGTCCTCCCGAGGCAGCTGGTCTCAACGATGTCAATGCAGCTTCGGCTTTCACATCGGATCGTGTGTTTGCTACTCACAAGCGTTTCCACCAAGTACCACAAACTGTTCCGCATTGGTGTAGGATGTCACTCAATGGTGGAGTTGGCATTGGCTCCTCTTTCGAATATGCCGCGGCTGGCTGGGGTGATATTGTGGAGTCTCCTATGTGGTTTGTTCCTACCGTTACAAATGGATTTGAATTTGGCTTTTAGATATGAAGAAGTGTCCGAAAACTTTAGAAGTATTGCTAGTGAAGTATTTTAAGTCAGTTATAATGCAGTTTGTTTTGTTTAAACCATGTGTTGAAATTGTATTGAAGTTTGTGTCAAGGATGTTTTATTTTTATTTGTACCTATGTCTCGGTTGTATTGAAAAATCTTATAATAAGGCAGTATTGTAAGCATTAACAGTGTATTGGTTATTCAAGGTGTTGTTGTTTTTAACTGGTTATTTATTTGTTTATCTGCAATCTTTCGGTTTCGTTGGGTAGGTACAGGTCCCAGTATGGTGAAGTACATCTCTTACCTTAAGACAAGTACAGCTGCAGCACCAAACAAAACCGTATAATAATAGGAAGCATAGTAACATCTTTTATTACAGCCACTTCTAAACAGATCCCGTTAAATTACTCGCCTGTGAGAGCAGGTTCCCCGCCGGCATGACGACCCTAATTCAAGACCAGAAAAGCAAAATTGACACAAAATTACCTTTGAGGATTTGGGACTCAGTACAGAGTTGACTTGCGGTGAGAGGACTTATAGTAGATCAGCAGTCCCGAAGATTGATTTTGTCGGTTCTCTGTCGGTTGTTGATGCCGCTATGCCGCGCGCAAGCGTCGCCGCCGATTAGCGCAGCCGCACGACGCCCCGGTTCGGAGGACCGGATAAACCTAACCCCGTTTGCGCAGTCGCAGAATTTAATAATGGGGGAAGAGTATGTAGTACAAGTACTAGTATTTGATACATTAGATAAGGATTGCAACACACGTAATGGTTTGTCCTAGTGGTTCGAAGGTATTATGCATAGGTTGTGAGTTCAACTCCTCTCACGTGTCATTTATGTTGAGGTAAAACTGTGTATGGATATAAGGTGATGTTGCGCAGTTTAGTAACAACGATTGTAATTGTTAGTAAATTGTGTCACATCATCTTCTATCCGACACCCGTTGTATCTTTTTTTTATTATAACAAGTGATATAAATATTTCATTTACCACCTAAGAGCATCTCGCGCACCTCAAATAGTCGCCGACCGATGTGTTAGCACTTTGGTATGGGTCAAGTTGGCGATGGGTACCGGGATCTCCGGGGAAACCTCCACCATCGCCGCACCGATCCCCGATCATCCCCATCCCCGAAATAGCCGTTCCTCCTCATCGAGCCCCGCCTGCTCCTTCACCTCCTCCCGCCGCCGTCGCGGAACTCCTCCTCCTCCTCCGGCCGCCGCCGCGTGTCCCGCAACGGCCGCGTCTCCTAGCGCTTTTATTGCACCGCTACCCGATGTTCTCTCTAGCGCGACGTCGTCCCACGAATTGAACATTTTTCCATTTCTATGTTGTTTGAACCAATGAGGCGGGGGTGGTGGGATAATATAGACCGTCGGCGAGGCGGGAAACCTCCTACGCGGTAGAATTTCCTACGCGGCGAGCGGGAGAGTTTCCGGCCGGGCGTCGTGGGTGAAAATATCTCTCGTGGCGCCCTAGCGTTACCGATATGTGGCTCCCACGCCCAAACTTTCCCGCGTCTTGAGGCGCCGGCGCGCCCGATTCGCGCCTTAGGCCAAGGGGCCGGCATGTTGTTGCCGGCGCTTTTATTAACATGCCGTGTGTATATATATTGATTATGCACAATTCACTTTATTTAACATGTCAAGTACATTGTGTAGCACCAGGTGTATTTTTTTGTCAACATTATAATCGATGTAACATTTGTAGAAAATCCAAAATATAGATTATTTACTTGGTGATTCTAAAAGTGAAAAATAAGTAGTTTGATATATGTATCTAATGTGGCTAAAAATGTTCTATGGAAGTGTGGTCAGCTACACCGAAACGGTGGTTTCCGCTAGACATGGCCCGGCCGAGTCAAGTGAAGCACGTCTTACAACCTGCAGTCCTACGAACACAACGAGCGCGTAAAAATAAAAAGGCACCACCGTGCTCGGTCAACGGTGATAACTTAGTAGGAGAGTAGGCATAATTGATGATAACCCCCTCCTTGTTCGTAATTCCTTGCTCTCAGGCCCCTTTGCGTCTGTACGTCTAACACACAGTTATTATTGATTAATCCGCTATTAATTATCAGTCTGATCACATTCCAACGAGGGAATACAAATCGGCACCGATGTGTTCTCACTCATCGTCACCACCTTGATCTTGTATAAAAGGAACCCCATACCAAGTGGATAGGTATCAAAACCATCGCTTGAACCATTTTCTTCTCCCATCCTTATGGCGCCCCAAACAAGTGACACCGTATATTCGTTCGAGCATCTCTCAATGGAATTCAAGGTCACCGTAACCACAAGGGCTGCAACAATGGAGAAGTGGATCTACCGCGTATCCGAAGATTTCCTGTGCGACGCCAGCCGCAAAGATCGTTGGTCTTGATTGCGAGTTCACCGACAAAGTGAAAGGAACAAAGCGTAAACTTCTTCCGTAGGATAAACGGCAACGTGCAGCAGCTTTGCAGCTATGTGTTGCCAATGACATCATTCTTTTTCGGTATCACAAATGACACCATACAAGTTTTTTACCAACTGTTCCGAATTATATACGTCGTTTACCTTTGGTTTGAATTTTCGCAGATATTTCGTGCAACAAAGATTCCATGTTTGTTAAAGAAATTCTTGAGCTCTGGGAAGATTTGGTTTTTTGGTGCAGCAATTGATATGGATCGCAAGATGCCGATGCCTTATGGATTAAATATCGTGTGTGCGTTCGACTTGCGTAAGATGATCAATATTCATAAACTAGATCCAGCTTGTTAAGAATAAAAGAATACCATCACTCTATGATCTCGTCAAATGCCGTGTTGGGGACAAATTTGGAAAAGAAAGGTGAATCATGCAAGAAAATAAGAGAGGAAGGATGGGCAAGACCCGAATTAAGCTTTGATCAGTGTCAAATATGCAGCCTTGGATGCACGGCTAAGCTTTGAAATTCCTAGAAAAAAATGGGCAATCAAGGGATACGATATTACCGGATATATGTACAATGTATGATCGATACCGTTATCATTCATATGATTGACTCGCAATGTGTTTATATATAATTGTTAATCAATGTAATATGTGATAATGTGTAGTTTGGAAATTGTAATTTTCTTTCGTATAGCAAGTACTAGGTTCAACGGTGGTATTGACAGGAGTATAGTCTGTTGATAGAGTACGAGTACCAGCTGTAGTAGGTACATTAGTTAAGGGCCTTAAGTACACCGGCTTTTGTTTGTTCACGTTTAATTTTTTGATTTTCGTGTACAGTAATTTAATGGTCGTAAGTACGTACGTTTTTATTTGTTTTTGTTTAAATTGTTGTTTTTATTTCTGTGAGTATAGGTGATCACAAAATTTTAGTAGACGATACAGCAGGTGGTATGGACATGATTACTGGTGGAAGGACGAATAGGATTTCTCTTCATTTTTTTCGGAAATTTTCGTTTCTACAGGTAGGTACTAAGGTCAAGCACGTTTCTAGTTTTACTTTGCTTTTAGTCCGGGATACAAGTTGCTCGTGCCGGGATTATTACGGTCCGAAAGTTTTGTCTTTCACTTGGATCGGTACAGCTGCAAGCCGCATCGAGTATAACTTTGAAGGGCGCAGAGTACTGCATTGGGCAGTAATAGGAGTACATGAGTGTATCTGTTTGTTTTCTTAGCACTAGTGCAGGATGTTTTTTGTAAAGATTACAGTGGAGAAGTGTGCGTGAGTACAGCTACGGCACCAAAAGGATTACAAGAGTGCTTCTCCACGTGTTCTGCAGGATTTGCGTTCTTCCGGGAAGGTACAGTGTAAAAAATCGTCAATTACAGCTTGTGAAGGCTGCACGAGTTCATCTTTGGCACCGAATGGAATACATGAGTGTTTTTCTAGGTTTTCAAGCAATGTTTAGGTTCTCTTGGAAGGTATAGGAGCCAAAGCGGCTTGAGTACAGCTTGTGGAGGTTGCACGAGTTCAGCTTTGGCATGGAGTGAAGTACATAATGTGTCTTCACGTTTTATGCATGTTTTGGTTTCTCTCGGAAAGTTACAGGTGCCACAATTGGTCTAGTAGAGTGTTAAAAGGTTGCACGAGTTCAGCTTTGATGTAAAATGGAGTGCAGGAGTGTTTCTCCATGATTTTGCATGTTTTTGGAACTTTGGGAAATGTACAGGTGCCACAATGTGTCGAGTACAGTTCTGAAGGTTGCACGAGTTCAGCTTTGGCACCAAGTTGAGTACAAGAGTGTTTCTCCATGTTTTCTGTCAAATTTGGGTTCTCTGCGAATTTACAGGTGCCACAATGGGTCGAGTACATATGTGAAGGTTGCACGAGTTCAACTTTTGACAAAGCAAGTGGATTACAAGTGTGTTGCTCCATGTTTTGAGCAAGTATTTGGTTATGTGTGGGAACATACAGGTGCCACAATGGATCGATTACAGTTGTCAATACTGAACGAGGTTAGCTTTGACACCAAGTCGAGTGCAGGAGTGTTTCTTAATGCTTTCTGCAATATTTTGGTTCTTTGTGGAGATACAGGTGCCACAAGTTGTCGAGTACAGCTTGTGAAGGTTGCACGAGTTCAGTGTTTTACAGCAACTTGAGTACATGACTGTTTTTCTTCATGTTTTCTCGCAAGATTTGCTTTCTCCGTGAAATACTCGGTGTCACAATGACTCGAGAACAGCTTGTGACGGTTTTAAGAGTTCATCTTTGGCATCAAAGAGGATAACGGGATCTGTTTCTCTATGTTTTTCATCATTGTTTTTTTGTTCACCGGGAAGTGACAGTGTGAGCCGTATCAAGTACATTGGTGAATGTTTCGTGAGTACACCCTCGGAACTAATAGGATTACGTAAGTTTTTTTCATTTTTTCTCGCATGTTTTGGGTTCTCTAGGAAGATACAGGTTCATGGGACGAATACAAATCGCCAAGTTTGCATGAATCCAGGTTTAGCACCAAAAGGAGTACATGAATGTTCCTATATGATTTCTGCAAGGAGTACATGTTTTGTTTTCTCTCGTTAAGGGACAAGTGCTAGAAGGGTCGAGTACAGCTTGTCAACGATGCACGAGTACATATTATGCACCAACAGAGTACATAGTGTTTATTCATGTTTTCTCGGAAGTTTTCTGTTCCTTGGGATACATAAGTACCGATATAAAAGTACATACCGCAAGCATATTCACTAGTATGCGACTCATCGAGAAACACTCGTATAAAAAGGCAAGTTCAACACAAGTACTTACTTGTAAAATGCATAAAAAAACTGGATTATAGTGTATACAAAGTTCTACACAATATAGGTTTACAAGACACGATGAAGGTCCAACACAAGTACTAAGATCTAAGACCATCGCAATGTATTCAAGTTTTTGCCACCAAAACAACATCAAAAGGTATTCGAGGAAATGAATCGACACATACGATTCATGTGTAGTGTTCCACCATTCACCATAGGGGATGTGCTTCAAAATATAGTAGGCAACAGTGAATAACAAGTTAATAAATATATGAGATATTTAATTGTTTTATGAAAAATCAGTTGTGAACATGTGAACATTCTTACTATGATTTCTTCATTCATAAAATGAGCATGGAGGTTTTAATGCTAGGATTTCCTCTGGCAAATTGGCCTTGTTGTGCACGGTGAATATTAAGATGTACAGATACTCAGCTTTAATGTCGTTTATAAAGGGCTGCAATGGATGAAAACAATAGTAGTTACTGCATATCTTATAAACACTGTATCTTACTAACAATGTGTAGTTCACTAACACTTACATGATCATTTAGAATTGGCCGATATCCTTCACTTTTACCCAACAGAACATTTCCATCGTATAAATACGCGCCCATCGACAAGAAAATGCGCACCGATTTACTCCTTGGTGTGGGCACCGATATATACTGGCTTGTTTGCAAGGGAAACCCATCTTTTTGGTTGATTACTTGCATTGTATGCGTCTAAACCATATACTCGTTTTGAGCAGAAGTTCCATCCTTGCCATCCGTAGGAATCAGGAAATAAATGATTCCAAGCTAATGATCCACAACAACAAATATTATTATTTTTGAAGCTTGGAAAATTATTCTATACTTACTATGATATCGCATTCCGTATGGTATGTGCTCCTTGTATACAGTGGAGTACATCCCTTTGTGTCGAAGATAGTTTCTAGAGTCCAATATTTCGAACTCTTTTTTGTATTTGTTCATCACATACAAAGTATAGTGATAATTTTTGAAGTACGGCATCAATATCTCGTTTTTGTGATTGGACATATAGGAGCAAGATGAAAAATGTAGTTCTGTATGCTGTAATTGTATTGCACGTTTAGAAGTAGGGAGCTTACAAGTTTTGCGTCAAGAAGGCTCTTTTCTTTGTCAACATATCTAGGGAAAGTGTCCAGTGCAGCTTTGCGCATCGAAATCTTTTGTGTAGTCAAATGTTTGATCCCTTTTTTGAGAGGCTTCTTCTATTTGTTCTTGTGTCCGATTCCAAATACCCACCCGGAGAACGTGTTGCGTCATACGTTGCAAACATAGATTATATCGATAGTTAGTGTACAATATGATCACCGTTATACCGCAACATATATTGTTGATCGCAATGCATACCATGATAAATCCCGGGCTTAACAACACTCGTTCTCCAAGAGCGTACAAATCGGAGGTACTCCTCATCTCGTCAATGATGTAGTCCAATGTAGTACCATCCAAGAATCGACCTCTACTAAATTGTCTACCAATGTCACCCCATCGTTTGGTACATTGAAGTCGTGAATAGCACCGTGCATAACCGATGCATTGAATACCTCGCTCCGCAAGGAAATCCAAAAGGTTGAAATTAACAAGTTGAATATATGAACATTATTCAATGGCATGATAAAGTACTTACGATGCAAATTTGTTTGATGTCACTAAGAGGTTGTACAAGTCTTTTTGCTTTGCATTGGTGTTTGAACTTCTTTGGTCTATATTGTGCCACGTACTCGCGATGATCTCTTGCAGTATGTTTTGGTCTCTTTGTTGACGTGGCTTCAGTATGGAGAAACAAGTTTCCTCTTCTTTTTGTCTAAATTATCAAGTATGCTCAACATGTACATAATTGTACTCGCATCCTTCGGTGGAGTCTCGAAAACTTTGTGACCAGGTGGTGCTAGAGTACATATCATCACCGAACCTTTTGTAATCACTCGGAACCTGGCTTTTTTGAATCGACAGTACAATCCTCATACATTACAGTATATAGGAATAGCATGTACTAAGTGGTATTTTGTAGTCAGCACACCCCGCATGTCTACCGAATAAACAACGGGCACTCCTATTTCAGTATATAGGAATTTGTTCTTCACATTGTTTCTCGTTTATATCTGCAGGCAGTACATGATTCACCCTTGGTTACGTAAATGGAAACACATCCGGCATCCTTATACAGCTCCAAGCATTTCTTCAACGTCAATCATGCTCGTTTATGAGTGCCATCCCTTCTATGCCCGCCCCTCTTCTTTTACAAAGTACATGTCGTAACCCCGGCCATACCCCCTTATCTCTAACATTGCTAGCATGTTGGTATAGGTAATGTAAGATTTGCCTAGTTTCCTCTCCAAATTATCTTTTCCATCTAGGTGAAACCTAACATCCCACACTTCATCCTCCAAGCTACGAAAAACCACATGAAAATCAAATCAAAATTCTGGATATTGCCAAACCCTAGATTTTCCTCGGTTGCGGTGCCGCAAAAATTACAGAGGAGGGAAGCAAGCTTACTCGACGCCGCCGAGTGATGAGGTCCACCGATGGCTCTCACCGGCGCTCCTTCCAGTACTTTCGCCGATGGCGACGCAGCTCGCCGGAACAGCGACACGTCGCCCTCGACTTTGTTTGAGGTGTCGCAGACTCCGATACGTTATCGCCATATTCGTCGCAATGCCCGCCGCGTCTTCCACCATCTAACCCATCGCCGTAGTCGCATGGAGTCGCCATTGAGGTGGAACGGTGCGTCGTGGACCGGTCGGTTCTAGGGCAAACTGGGGTTTTTTTAGACTTCACGGCTTCATGCGTAGATTGTTGTTTCTCCAGGGTAAGTACCGTTGTCGAAAGTATGTAGTACAGTGGCGGCACGAACATGAGTACAAGCATGTTGATGGGAGTTCAACCAAGTTGCGTGTCTGACCCGGTGGCACGTGGCAGAAGGGATGTCACGATACCGCGGTTGCTATGGTGCCGTTGTCGTGGTACGCGTTGGCACTTGCGCAAGCCCGGTGGCAAGTCGGAGACACGTTGCTAGGATATGCTAATGTGCCGTTGGATCTCGCCTCGAGATTTGAATCGTAAAGTCTCGAATCTCTGAACTTAAATCATTAATGTGTGTGGCAAAGTGTTCTCATTTATGTCACAAGTGGCGTTGCGCGGGAGCACGTGTCTCACCACCTACTCCCTCTCTGTTCTAGATAAGACCCGGGACCCTCTTCCCCCTGTTCAAACCGTAGTGTGGGAGACATTTTGCAAGGTAAACGAGTTCGCCCGGTGGGGGTGGAGGGTGAAGATTTTT